>NC_134407.1:99259030-99594030 GCF_038048845.1 Mixophyes fleayi | reverse complement strand
GCTTGGTGTAGCTTAACATAATTCCTATCTTTGCACAAGCTTCCTATTTTCTTTTTTTTTCTTTTTTCTTTTGTAACATGTACATAGGCCCAGCTTCCAACTATGAGAATATGCTGCAACCAGCCATACTTCATTCTGTTCCACTGTACATATGTAGGTTTATTTATTTTCTCTCTGTAGCTCAGGATGTACAGTTTAATTTTTTTTTGGGATATAACAGGCTTTCATAATTGCTTTGCCCCATTAAGTCTTTGACGATCTTTGTCAAAAAGCACACCCCACTCTCATTCATTAATTACAGTTTATTTTCTCTGCTTTGTCAGCTTGTTCTGGATTGTATTGTACTGTGTGGTCAAGAACACACGTCTGTTCCTCCTTTTATTTCATTTTTTTCCGCTATATGGACAAAAGTATTTGGCTACACCTGTTAATTCTTACATTGAGGTGTTTCAATGAGACCCATTGCCAGAGGTGCATAAAATCAAGCACCTAGCCATGCAGTCTTCATTTGCAAACATTCGTGATACAAAATTGGTCGTTCTGAAGAGCTCTCTGACTTCAAGCGTGGTACTGTGATAGGATGCCACCTTTGCAATAAGACAGTTCATGAAATTTCATCCTTGCTGGATATTCCACAGTCAACTGTAAGCGATATTAGAAAGTGGAAGTGTGTGGGAACAACAGCAACTCGGCCATGAAGCGGAAAACCACGTAAAATCACAGAGCGGAGTCAACGACTGCTAAGGTGCGTGGTGCGTAAAAGTCGCTGACACACTGCTGATTCCATAGCTGAAGAGTTCCGACTGGCATTTATGTAAGCACAAATACTATGCGGCAGGAGCTTAATGGAATGGGTTCCCATGACCAAGCAGCTGTATGCAAGTCACACATCACAAAGACCAATGCCAAGTATCTGATGGAGTGGTGTAAAGCACACAAACACTGGACTGTGGAGCAGGGGAAACTTGTTCTGTGGAGTGACAAATCGTGCTTCTCTGTTTGGCAGTCAGATGGGCGAGTGGGGGTTGGGCGGATGCCGGGAGAATGTTACCTGCCTGACTGCATTTTATGCCAACTGTGAAGTTTGTAGGAGGAGGGATAAGGGGGCTGTTTTTCCAGGGTTTGGGCTAGGTCCCTTATCTCCAATGAAAGGCAATCTTAATGCTTCAGCATACCAAGTCATTTTGGACAGTGCTATGCCTCCAACTTTATGGCATCAGTTTGAGGGAGGCCTATTTCTATTCCAACATGACTGTGCCCCAGTGCACAAAGCAACGACTACATAGTTTGAGGAGTGTGGAAGAACTTGACTGGCCCACACAGAGCCCTGACCTCAACCCCACCAAACACATTTGGATGAAATGGAATGGAAATTGCGAGCCAGACCTTCTCATCCAACATTAGTGCCTGACCTCAAATGCTCTACAGAATGAATGAGCACAGATTCCCACAGAAACACTCCAACATCTTGGGGAAAGCCTTCCAAGAAGAGTGGAAGCTGGTATTGCTGCAGATGGGTGACCAACTCCATATTAAAGTATATGTATTTTAATACAATGTCATTACAGTCCCTGTTGGTGTAATGGTCAAACCTCCAAATACTTTTTCCATATAGTGTACATCCCTCTTATCTACATGTAGTATCTTTTGCAGCCTGCCAAACTTGTTGCATGCTAGTGAAAGTTTTATAATTTGACTTTTGACTCTATTGCTTAATTTTTGTTGTGAAGGTGGTAGGCTTTTATGTATTTTGATTGATCATCTATGAACATCAGGAAATAAGTCTTCATTTCTGAAGTCTCAATGTTATTTGACAAACTGAGACATGTGTAATCCAGAAGCTCAGGCGCTGTTCAGCTCGGCTCCTGCTGGGGTTTTTTTTTTTATTCTTAAATTCTTTCTGAACAGCTAGTGTATTTCATTATCTGACTCCCCTGATCAGTCTTGATACTGCAAGCAAATTGTTTGATTAAATCTTTTTCTGGTTTTTTTATCCACAAGTTTACCTTTGACATATTCTATAACAGCTTGAGCAACAACTTCGGTCATAAGCATTTCATAGCTGTCAAGTACACCATATTACCACCTGGAAGTTCTACGTTCTTTAATACCAGATAGTTCTTTTGCCATTTCTAATGTACTTCTTATGTAGTACTGCAGATAATGGCCATTAATCATACTTGCCTACTCTCCTGGAAATTTTTGGAGTGTTTCAGACTTCCTGAAGAGTAGGCATTCTCCTGGATCCCAGCGCACAGTGCTTTAATGATGCGAGTTCCCCGTGAATGTCGGCATTTCATAGCAGGGGTTAGGCCACGGTGATGCAATGGTGTTACAATGCCCACCCTGCACTTGTCAAATGACCATCTCTCCAGGATCTACTGGAGAGGAGGTTATAAACGTTGACAAGTATGCCAGTATGCCATTAACCAGCTTAGTTTTATATTTGAGATTTTACTTTTACAAGCTGCTTCGTACATTGCAGCAACACAGACAACTGGTAGTTTGAAAACCGTGGTCTCCTGTAGGGTTTTATTTTTAATCCCATTTTTTCTTTAAATACTTACAATACAGTACTTGTCTCATTAGGCATTTGAATAGTCATTTAAATTCCTAGTGCAACAAGTATGGGTCACTATGCAAAATAAGAATTCCGTATAGTTAAGAGCACTAATGTGCTGGCTGCTAAAATTAGTATTCGTCCACTTCTGCAGACTTTTTCATATATGCAAAAATAAGGGGACTTTAAAACTAAAGTAGCCAGGGAGAACAATTTGTAAGGTCTAGCAGAATACATCTAAAGAAATTTGATCTAACAGAACTTCGAAGATGAGCAGCAGCATAGTGAAATTTAAAGTAATTGGTTTAATACAAGATCTTTAGACCTAATTTGACGCAAGTGCGTATGGACTGAAAACTGCATGGTGGCATCTGCCCCTTGTGTCGGTCCCATAGTGGGCTACCTTGGGCTGGGTCACTGGGCCACCTCTATTTTTCTTTCTTTTAAAATGTTCGTAATGGGCTGCCAAGTCGATTTTTGCCCCGGGCTAAAATTTGCCAGCCATCCACTGGTTCTACCTTTGGTCAGAATCTATCAGATGTTAACAGGCTCTGCTGGAAAAAATAGGTCAGGCATTGACCACAATTTAACTGCTTGGCATTTAGGCTATACAAAATATAAAAAGCAAATTGGTAGGCCATGTGTGTAAGAAGACTGGTAGAGATAAATAGCCGTTTGTCAAGTATGGTCATTGGAAGCAAGAGGGCATGACACGCCTCCACTAATTATTATTCTTGTTATGCTTTTTAACAGGCTCCACTTACAGCGTCCTCACAACCATGCCTTCAGACTCGGAAAGCAGCGGCTCCCTCAGCAGTGTCGGTGAGCTTTTTCCCGCCATATATTGCCACCTTATACAGTCAGCTGCTATCTGTGAAACAGAATATATGGTGGAAGTTTAATAAAGTCAACAAATCTTTCTTTTCTTTTTTTCTTTTTTTGCCTTTTGCTAAAAATTCAAAAGACCAGAAGTTGAAACTGCCCCCATATTTCAAAATGTATGTGACTTTCATCAAACCTGTTATATGTTCATTTATTTCAGCTGAAGCCATAAATTATGAGTTTATTGTTTGCAAAAATACTGCCTTAGATTTTTTCCAGTTCTAGCTCCATTTGGATTAAAGAATTGATAAGTGTAAGTGTGTCTGAATGTGGTGGATTTATTACTAATTTCTTTAGAATATTTTTATAGGACCATTATTGTGGAAAAAGAAGCAACTCTGGAAACAATATAGTCGATGAAAAGAAAAAGTACAAAACCTTTAAACAATCAATTACCACTATAGAGATTTTTTATGCAGAATATAATTTTTCTATAATGCAATAGAATGTAAGTAAATAAATGCGTTTTCATTCAGCCTAAACAGTGTTTTCCCCAGAAAATGTTGACAGCCGGGTAGCGTTAAGAAGCAGGCGGTTTAGGACAGTTGTAATACTTTGTAATAACATTGAAAAATGTTGGAGGTTATTGCCCAAACCTGCCAGGACTGGTCAGACTGGTGGTCAGTGGTCTATTCACCTATTATAATAGTGCTCTTGTAGAACTTCAGGATGGGAAGTAAAAACAGCCGGGTGGAGCACCTGTGAAATAGGTGCTGGGGAAAACATTGCTAAAGAGCATTATGTTTCTGCAGGTGAATGTAGAACTCGTCACCTAGTGTGGCAAATCTAAAAGATAGCTTGTGTTTATAAGAAGCTGGGGAAATCTTTAGAAATTACCCCTATAGTTTACCACCGGAAGTAAATTGTAATGCTGTCCAAGGTTTATCCATTCCAGTGTTTCTGACAGTGGAACCCTTAATGCTATGGATTTTTTGTTTTTCTTTGGCTTGGTTTATTTTTAGTCGAAAAGACTATTTCTTGCTGTTACTAGGACCAAGTCTCAGAAATTGCTGTTCCCATATTTATTTTTACTCTGCAAGGAATGTTCATAAAAATCTTACTTTTTTTCATTATAATTTTCATATAACGTTCATATAAAGTAATATGTGCATGGTTCTAAATATTTTGTAATTATAGGGTAGTGAACTGTTAACTGATCTTCTAAATCTAAAACTTTAAGGAGTAAATGTATCAAGCTGTGGGTTTGAAGAAGTGGAGATGTTGCCTATAGCAACTAATCAGATTGTAGTTATCCTTTATTTAGTACTTTCTACAAAATGACTGCTAGAATCTGGTTGCTATAGGCAATATCTCCACTTTTTCAATCTCGCAGCTTGATAAATTTACCCCCAGGTTTGTTTTTCTTTTCATTTTGGATTAACTGTGTAGATCAAAAAGTCTCGTCAAGATCCCTGCACCGCGGCAAGGTTCTTGTTACTTTCAATCTAATTGATCGATACTACCAGCTAATCATAAGCTGTCTTTGATGCTATGTTTAGTCATAACTATAAATTTTATACACTTTGTATGTGTCTTAACTCTTTAGGTACGACTAATAAGGCCTCTTCCCCTCCCTTGTCTGCTGCTGACAGTCGCCTTATGAGTGAGAAGTTGGACACAATACTGTCACAGTTGCGGCAGGTTACACGTGAGAGAGATGAGCTTCGCAAGCGCTTGGCTTTGTCCTCGCCAGGATCAACATTTGATGACTGCAGGTAACAACAGAGATAGTAATACTGATGGGGCCTCGGTATCATACGTGACTCTTTTGGAGATTTCTTCTAACACACAATCTACTGAATCTGTACCTTTTTTAATTCCTTTTTTTACTCAAAACAATATTGTATAAGAAATGGAATTATTGCAATTAAATGCGGTTTTTATTAATATTATTATTATTATTATTATTATTATTATTATTATTATTAGATCTGAAGCAATAAGTCTTATGTCACGCCAACCTAAGTGGTAGGCATGGTAATAAAACTTTCAATTATGCGTATTCAATATTTTTTTGGGGGGTGGGTTCAATTCCTTAGTACAGCGCTGGCCACGCACTATTACCGTTACTACGGTAATAGTGCACTTTATTACTATTAGTACGGTATCTCAACGCTAATTTTTTCCTCGCAGCTCTATGAGCCGCGAGCAAAAATCAATGTTTAAATTACCCTAGTAACGGTAATTGAGCGTGGCCCGCGTTCTTTGTTTAGAACAACGCAGGGAATTGAATTCCCCCCCCCCCCCCTACCCTTGGAGTTACAAAGAAGTGTTAAAAGCAAGAGAATGCTAAACATTTAAAGACTTAAACTCTAAATGCATCATAATTAATATTTGTATTAATTTTTACATAGGCCAAGCCCCAAAGTCACACCGGATTATGAACGATTGAAGGTGCAGTGCATGAAAGCAATGTCCGAGTTGGAGGCGCTGCAGAGCCAGCACTCGAAGGCACTTAAAAAGTGTGAGGAGGCGGCAAAGGAAGCAGATTTCTACCAGTGAGTAGAGGTCAGATTGTTAAATTCTTGAAATGCTAATGGATGAGATACATTGACATTATAGGATAGATATACTAAGCCTTCTAAAAAGGAAAAGTGGAGGTGTTGCCTATGGCAACTAATCTGGTTCTAGTCATCATTTATCTAGTAAATTATAAAAAATGACAACCAGAATATGATTGGTTGCTATGGGCAACACCTCTACTGTTCCTTTTAGAAGGTTTAGTAAATTTACTTCAGTCTTTATACCGTTCACTGTCGGATCTCACACATTAAAAAAAGCTTTAAATGTCCAATTTCACATTAACATCTCCAATTGTATCATTCTGAGATTTAGAGTGTTTATTGTGGGTGCACAATATACTGGTGCACAGTTAGGATATAGACCATAATTGTAACTATAAAATTTGTTTTTTGTATGACTGTTTAATGAGAGGTATCATCCTATTAAAGTCCTTTAGGCCAGTTGGCTGGAACTTTTTAGAGGGTAGCAAGTTTATATTGCAAATGAATAGGGTTACAGAGATACTTCCCCCACTGTTCCCCTAGTTAGGAGGCGTATTCTATAAAAACGTATATACTTTTATCATTAACGCTATAGAGTGCGCACATTAAAAATGGTACTCCCTACCATTAAAGTTTTAGGTTCTAACTTAATTTTTTGTACTGTTTTTTTTTTTTTTTTTTTTTTTTTTTTCTTGTTTTTTTCGTTTTCCTTGTATATTTTGATTGGAATTTGTTTTGTGGAAGAAAATTCATCAAGCTAGAAGATGGAAGAATTACTGTAGAATTGTTAAAAAAAAATGCCTGTCCTCAGGCAGCATGAAAAAACTATGCAAATCAATCCAGTTGTGTAGAATGGCCTTATAGAGCCCTCAATATGACTTAAGAATATGTATACTAAAACCTACCTACAGTGAGTGTAGAACAGTAAATCCTTAAATTAAATGTAGCAGGTTGTGTAAATTTGTTTGTGTACTTTTTTATGTTAAAGTGAATACGGCTGTGGTAAGCTAACTCTGATCGGAGTTCAGCAGCTTATGGAATGTAGTCATTGCTCTTATTATTCCATGTGGAGATCCTTGTTACAACATTCAGTGGGTACATATCCATAGAGGACAATAAATCCTATTCTGCATACGGTATTTAGTGTTTAGGAAGCTGCTGAATGCAGTTCACAGCTTGCTTGCTACAGCCAGAAAGCAATGCCGTTTGTACCCAGTCTAAGAAGTAATGAAATGATTTGAGGAGTTTTAAGTCTTCTGTTCACATATTTTTAACATATAGTACTCTGCATAGCCGTGTCTTGAGTGACCAGACACAGCTACAGGAGGATAGCGAGAGCCTGCGCAGGAAACATGCTCAGTTACAGCGCGAGTTCACACATCTGCAACAGTCCTGCCAGGAACTTAAGAGGGTGCATGAAGCTGATCAAAAGGAAATGTCGGAACTGCTTAGACAACAGCAACTGGTAACTTTTTTTTTTACTTATTTCTCTGTGGGTGTGATCAAAAGAAATTATACAATGGCACTGATAGTCCATGGGAGAACTGCATTAGAGATAATCATACATAGGTACATTATTTCTCCAACTGTGGCAAGTGTTCTCCGCAGACAGAATCAAGGAGATAACGAAGCTGTTTACTATGGTAAACTGTTGTTATTTGTATATCGTTCCCTACACTTAGTCTGTTTTTCTCTCATATAAATTAATGTAAAACAGATTAGTAATACTTTTCAGCTTTTCACTCTGTAAATCACTATTCAGATGCTCTAGAGGTATGCCAAAAAAACACAATAAAATATAGTCCAGTTTTCCGTAAGAGGGGAAAACTCGATCTGACTCAATACTGACAACTGAGCTACTCTGACTGGACAAGTTATTTGTTTTAATGCTAGTAGGGCTGTTCCTACCAGGCCTTTGCTAATGTGGTATTTCTATTGGTAATGCAAGCATATTTATTCACACTCTGTCCTATCCAGATTTGTTAAACCAACCTGGCTTTTTCCCTCAATAAATTAAAGGCATGATAGTACTATCCACTGGTTTGTAATCAATGTCAGTCTAAGGTGTGATGTATTACCCATTCTCAATACAGGGTTTCTGGAATGAAATGCTATACTGTATTAATTCCACAGTTTAATTTTTGAGGACTGTCTGCAGTCAGCCTTCTTGGGCTTCTGGAAGATGTAATGCCCCCAAGATGATCTTATTCAAATTATTGCTGTTATATATAAAGGAAGACTATTATGTGAATTGATGGAACTCTTATTGAGTTCAGTTTACTTATTGGTTGACTATTGGGTTGTCTTGGTTTTTTGTTTTTTTTTTGTTTTTTTTAAATTTGAAACTACCAGTGCAGTCTATTTCACTGCTTTTACTGTAAAACACAGCAACAAAAAAACATTTGGGGATGTTTATAACTTATATAGCTTCCATATTTCTCTTGTGCTTTCTCCAATTCTCGTACATTTTTAGATTAATTGGTTGGATGCAATTGTAATGACCCATAAAAATATAAATTTTAACATTGTTGCATTTGTAGAAGTCTAGATTTTCTTTTTGTTCCACTTTGTGGTACATTTGGGGTATAGGTGGCTCATGCTGAAGCTGTAGGCACAGTTTGATTTGGTTACCACTGTATATAGGAGCAGGTCTTGGGCCCCCTGCCTCCTCACTGGCCCCTGGGTTGACTAGCTAGCTGTGCAAAACAGGGATGAGGGATTCAATTGTAGCGCCGGAGAAGAAACCCCGAGAGCTTCAGCAGCAGTGTTACAGCCCCCTACAGTCCGGCTGAAACAGAGCTGATAGGCTACTGATCACCTTAGCGGTGCCAGATCTCCTCTCTGACTCCTGTGGGCATTATATATTCTATATTGTCTGTAAGTTCACTTTCTTTACTGAGCAATATTCTATACCGGTTTCTCCTTACTGTTTTTCTGTCATTTATGTGTGATAAGGGCACCAGTCCCAGAGCGAGTCTGCTGTTAGAAAATCACTTCCATACTTCACGGTTTCAAATGACAGGCAATGTTTCCACATGGCTTTTCTGAACCAAATGTTCGCCTTGTGTGACTTGTGAAGTATTCTCTTTGGTCCAGGGTTGGACAGGATTACCCCTCGTCATGGGAGAAAATAGCTATATCCTATAGGGGCATGAAAACCTCCTCAGGTTTGTAGTGGTGGAATCCCATTTTCAGTTCAGAGCACCGCCACCAAAATTATCCCAGTCATGGCAGACCTCTTAAGGTTAAAAGGTGGTACTAAACCTTGTAGGCGGATAACAGCAGATATGCTGGAATTCCAACGCTGTGTGATAAACTGTCCCAACATCAATATCCCTGTCTATATCATGATATTTCTGGGTGTCCTCTTTGGTCTAAAAAAAAAACCCTAAAAAACTTTGCCTTCTTGTGTCAGAGAAGAGGACCCTTGTCTTTCAGAAACAGGTGAAAGCTCTTAACACTTAAATGGGTAATTGTTCTCCATAGCATGAAGCCTACAGGTGAAAATAGTATCTTCCTTTGAAGCAGTGTAGTTGTCATTCACTTTTGGACTTTCCGGAGCAAATTTCTGGCGAGGTGGTCAAGTTTCAAACTCATTTGGCAACACAGTTCTTCTGTCTGTTGCTGCAGCCCATTAGTCCCATCTTGGCTTAATAATCAAAATATCAACAAGAGTTGTCCCTTTCTCTATATCAGACTGGTCCATAGCGACCATAGATGCTTGCAAGCTCAATCCCTCCTAAGGTAGTACCCTATTTTGCATTATGTCCGACAATGTTAAAGCTGGAGCGTACATAAATGATATGGGGGCATCAAAAGCATCCTAGCAATGAAGGTGACCTTCAAGATTATGCTCTGGAATGAAAGGTTTATTCCAATATTCTCTACACTATTGATCCCGAGTGTAGACAACTCGGAAGCTGACTTCCTGAGCAGACAAGCCATTCATCTTGAGGGTCAGCCGGAGGTAGATATGGCCTTTCGAATGAACCACAAGGTGGACCGATACTCTGAGAGACTCAGGGATCTGAAGGTGTTCTTAGGTGGTGCTATGAGGGTCCTGTGGAAATATTGACTAGTGTAACTCTTTCCCTCCTCACTTAATAGCCATGCTTTCTCCGATTAGTAAAAAAGATCACTTTTTTTAAAAGGGCAAGAAGATTTTGGTATGTCGACATATAAGACTAGTGGAGACTTCCTCTAAGAGAAGATCTTCTAAGTCAGTCCCCCTTATACCAACAAGACTTAGTTCAGCTGGCTTTAATGACCTGGCTGTTGTGGTCGTGATCCTAAGAGCTACGGGTTTATCTGAGAAGATAATTCACACTATGATCAAGGCCAGAAATCCATATTCTTCAAAAAGTTACCACAAGTTATAGAAAGCTTATATAACCTTTTGTGAGTACTTTGCACTTGGTCAACAGAGGAGTCTGCTTTTATTGTTTTGCTTTCCTTAATTACACTCTGAAGGGTTTTGTGATCATCTTTTGCTTCAGTAATGGTCTGTAGTTTATGATGATGATGATTGATTATTCTTTATAAAGCACAAACATAATGCTCCATACATTGAGGGGATTGTGATACAAGTAAATAACATACATGAAGGAAATGGTAGAGATTGCTATGATTTTCCAGGCTGTTGATATTTTTCTGTGTTCAGAACAGAACTCTGTGTGTTGAGCCAGGATGACTTGCAGCTAAACATACACTTTTGCTGATAACTATGCTCTCTTTCTTTAGACTATTTAGTCAATCTTGGATTTTCCTGCCTCTGTGAACATGGCCTTTGGAGGTGGATTCACAAGCTGGTGACTTGAATTTCTTCCTTTACTCAAGGATCTACTTATCAGGGATACAATTCTTCCCCTTAGGCTGAAGTAGGAAAAAATTATATATTTTTTGATTTCAACTGATGGTTGTCGTTTTGGATTTGTTTTTCTGTTGTCTTCAGTAGATGTGCAGCATACAGGGTCTCTATTTTAAACCACCCCCATTTTATATAGTCTTGTCTCTTCTGCATGGAGATTGCACCTCTGTAAAACTGGAAGAGTGATCTACTGCTTTATGTCGCAAATGGTTCCCTTATTTGGTTGTATTCCATCTTTGGTCACCACACAATCCATATATACAGTGTTTTCCGTGAAATTTTGTTTTTGATTTAGTTTTAAGCCATTCTCTTTGATTCCTTTGAAGACCATGTCAAAGTGTTCTTTGAAAGCTGTGGAAAAGATAATAGATTGCAAGAAGATGAGGATTGAGTCAAGGTCTAAATATCTACTTCAGTCGTTACAGGGTGTTGGCTAAGCTGAAAAGCATGTCTTGGAATGGAATCAATTTCATGGGAGTTATAAATGCTTTCTTGCAAACAAGCATTTGCTGGTAACCACTACCCAGGTCATGTGTAGAGAAGAACTTTGCATGACCCAAAGCTAAGAGGGTAATAAGGGTGATTAGGGTTCATGTATTGTGTTTTCTGTAATCGAAACAATATCTTAATGATCCATCTTTCTCACTTGTAAGCATAATGGAAACACCCATACTTATCACCATGTTTACAACATTTTGTTTTAACAAAAACTTTGATAGAAGACATTCATCTCTCATACGAGGAGTACATATTCTGTTGGCACATGATGAGAATTACTGGTAGTACAGTGAAACCCATGCTCATATCATATGTTGATGTTTCCATAACAATTCTGTGTGTCTCCATGACAATTCTTTGTCACCGGTCTACTATTCTTTTACCAAACTTGACTTTCCCAAAATAACTCCTCCATTCCATATAGGATTCTTCAATTAATTTTCTGTTCGTGACTTAGCTCCTAAATGTTGTTGTCCACCAATTTCTATTTTTGACAGATTAACAAGTCTCAGTAGGACTGACCCTTCTTATTAGCTTCTCCAAAACTTTGAGCCACAACAATTTCAGCATTTGTCCAATTCAAATATAAACTGTAGCATTCTGCGGCCTCCTATGGGTTCCTATCTGAATTGGTCTGGTAATGGCAACTTGAAAAGATCCATTGCAATGGTGCCAAGTGGGAACTTGAATAGATCCATTTTAAGGGTGTGTCACCAGGAAAATTCACCCCCTGCAGTTTTGTAATCATTTGTTGGGTGGCATAACCTCATGAGACGTTGGAATATACATCAACTAGAGACAATTGTATTAAATTCTTGCTCCCCTAACATGAAACTGGATCCCATCCAGCTCTTTCAGCACATTCATGTCGTCTCTACCTATTGTCCCATGTCTGTCCACTGTCTACAGCAAAATGCATGACACGACATACAAGGATCACTCTGTGTGATTTCCCATAGCAATACTCATACTCATCTGTGCTACTTATGTGTATTACATTGTCTAGTTGTTACTTGCTTTGTATCCGGCGCCATGGAATCTGTGGCTGCTGTCAAATAATTAATAATAATCATGTTCTGCTTTTTTTTTTTTTTTTTCCTACAAATCTCCACTTTCATCTGTATAATGCTGATCACTGGAATGGGTAAATTTTGGCTGCTTTTAAGTTGTCTATTCAAGTCTTTGGCCTGATTTTATCATATTTTGTGTTCTTAAAAAGCACCAAACTGCCTGATAAATGATCTGCATGAAATCAATCACATTATTGCCATTGATAATTGTTGGTGAATACAGTCAGAAGATGACAACAGATGGCTGCTATCTGATATGGTTCAGGGCCAAGTGGCAGAATTGTACCATCTGTGGCTAGTTTTACTCAGTACCCCTATAAGTATTAAGCTGTTCACAAGTGCTACAAAATATCCAGCAATATAGGGCTATTATTCCTATGTCGCAATGTGTAGCCCTAAATGGAAACCAGATGCTTGTTATTACTAAGACGAAAGTGCAGTCAGAAGATGAATACTAATCGAATATGTATGTGGTCATCTGACTGCACTAATAGGCCACAATAGAAGCCAGAAGCAAATTTGGCCACCACTGTTGCATGATCATTTTGTGTGTAATCAGATTAAAACTAACTGGTGTTACCAGCAGTGGACGTTATACTCTGACCCTTAAAACTTGCATATTAAAGGGCATGGTTTACTTTTGAAATCGTTTTCCATCACCTGTTTGTATTTCAGGATATGAGTGTAATGTTTTTGTGGGAGGCAGTGATATGTCATTCCATTCTTGTGATTTCTGTAAGTGAGGACAAGGCTACATGAGACACAGCAATTGTGATGGTGTTGGTGTAGCTAGGGGAATCTAGTCTAATAGGTAACCCACAGAGTGAAATTTGGATAGTTGAAGAACCGGGTCCTTTCAACAGTTCAGATAAGTGATGGGCTCAACTTGTTAAATAATATTGCACATTAGCAATTCACCAATCCATTGGTATCATACTAAGTGTTAACCAAATTTTTCTTTCAAATGGAAGTAATGATTTGGCAGTAAAAGGCCTATACTTTTTTAGGTTGTTATTAAACTATGTATTTGGGTGGTCATCTTTGTTTAAAACAAATACAGATGACATGGATTATTTGTTATAATTGACACTGTATATTAAACTTTGTGGTTACTTGGAAAACATACAGTCACAAAGTATACTTGTTTAGTAGCAATAGTCTGACATAACCTCACATTAGGATATAAAAGATTGTTTTATAGTATTTCCTAATGTGTCTGAAGAAAACAGATGGGTTATTTATTGACTTGCAGTTATACTCTTCTTTTATGTTTTGGTAGTTATAATGTTTTACTTATTTCTCTGGTAGGTGGTGAAACAGAATGGCTCCTCTGAGCTCATAAACAAGCTATATGACACAGCTTTGGACAAGCTGGAAGTAGTGAATAAGGATTATGATTCTCTACGTAGACAGTACAATGAAAAGGTATCCAGTCATAACTTGGATTTAGGGCGACTGGAGCAAAATGAGGAAGAGAAGAGAAATCTACAGAAACAGCTGGATGGGCTGCTGAAGCAAAGGGATAATACCATGCACCTCCAGCACCAATACTCCTCCTCTATGAGAAGGTATATTTCCTGGTTGGGGGTATAATAAAAACCACAGAAATGACAAGTAGCATAAAAAGTCTTTCCTTCACTTTTAATTAAGACCAGATAAGTTGAGATTGTGAAATGTTTTTCGATATGAAATCGGGGCAAGAACAGATGCATATTTCAGCCACTAGTTAATAGTGTGCAGAGTAGCAATGCTTCAAAAACTAAGCTTCATGCTGGAATTGAAAAGCTTGTGTGGTTGACCTAAACAATGATACTACCACATTTGGGGATTGTTGTTTAAAAAAAAAAAATGATTGTGAAATTCTGATATTTTCTTAAAACTGAAGTTACATAGTATTAATTGACATGAGTTTTATGATTTCCACAGGTACGATTCCATCCAGCAAGAGCTGAATAAGGCATCTGCACAAAACAAGGAGCTGCAAAGAGAAATAGAGCGGCTGCAGGCAGAAGCCACACGTTTTAAGACCATGCAGCTTAAGGCAGCCAAGGATGCTGAAAAATACAAGGAGGAGAGAGACTCTGTATTTAACGAGTATCGTTTGATTATGAGTGAGCGTGACCAAGTCATTAAAGAGGTGGACAAAATGCAAACCGAGCTTGAGTTGGCACAGGGAAGACTGAAGAATACCTCCAGTGAGAAGAGAGTTGCAAGCGAGGAGATGGAAGCTCTTAGACAGGTACTTTTACAGAGCATATTAAGCTGGAGAAGCAACTTGAGGGGAAGTAAAGCATTTAGTGTGTGTGGATGGGGCTGGGAAGGTAGGGGGTGCAGTTGGGGAGGGAAAAGAACAGAAGAGGATAATTCATAGTAAAGAAAGGAAAGAAGAGGATATGGGATAAAAGTAAATATGCAGAATAAATGGTAGATACATAAAAAAAATTAATTATGGGAGAAGGGGGCATAGACTGTAAAACAAGTAGAAAAATGAGTTTTGGTTGAAATGCGTGGATGTGGGGTAATATTATTTTTTATTTTGATGTGTATATCGCACTATAATCACTGGTCACTTGTGTGATTTAGTATGGAATGATTAGGATTGAGGATTTAGAGTACTTGTGGTGATTATGGAAGTTTTTGAAAGAGAAGAGATTGGAATATATGTATCAGAAGATAATAGCTTGTAGTGGTGTAAAAATCAGAATGCTGCATCGTATGATGTGCCTATTGCAATTTTGCAACCTTTGAAATATGTAACACATCTGCCATATAATTCTTTTTTGATTTTTTTTTTTTGCACAGGAGTTAAACTCTGCCCTAGTAGAGCGAGACAGAGCTGTCTTTGAAAGGAATGAGCTCTTGGAGAAGTACTGCCATGAGGTGAAAGACAAGACAGAAGCCCAAAAGGAACTGGACCAAGCCTGTAAAGACATAGAGACTGTGAAGGAAGAACGGGATGTGGCGAGGAAAGAGAGGACAGAGGCCATCATACAGAGGGACCACCTACTAAGAGAGTACTATCAGGCTAGACAGGTACCTCAAGAAGTATCTGTATACACATCAAATATGCTGCTTGTTTATAGTTTGAGGCCATCTGGGTATACTTTCTACATATGTAAATTTTTTGCTGACTGTCTCTACAGTGAGCATCAAAATTTTTAGCTAAATTGTGCTATCCTGGTTTTTCAGCTGCTTCACCACACAGCTTGTAATGCACAGCAGATCCTTCTTCCATCTGCGTTTCTGGGCTACCAAATCTTCCTCTGTGAACAGTTTACAGGTGATAATAGCACCTGAGCGACTCCCTCCCAGTATTATATATCTTTCCTGCCATTGGGGACTCCGCAACAGTGGCGGCAATAGTACCTGGGTACTTTAAAGCTGAAAGTGTAGAGAATAGCCCCCCCCATCGGAAGCCATAAATATTAGTTAAGTGTCTTTGGAGATGGGCTACACTATCGACTTCCCTCACCCCAGGCAATTGGCAGGAACATGTTTCTGGGTATGCCTTTGGCAACGAGCAGCTCTCCTTGAAAGAATACAGCTCATACAGGGGATGCGCCACCAAAGCAGCTCTCTCATCGGATGAAAACCGCTTCGGCAGGACACAGTAAGTAATGCAGAAGGAGGCTACTACTGGTGGGGGAGTTAGATGAGTGAGCTCTTGCTTTTGGAAGCGCAATCACTAGCGAGGGGTGTGTTTACCTTCCTTTTGGCTTTGGTGTGACTTTACTCAACAGAGTCCACCATTTCTCTCTGTCATCGCTGCTCCCCTCATTCAGTGCCATTTTCACTCAGATAAGTTTATTTCTTGGTCCAACTTATACTGTCAGTGTGTTTAGACACACTTGGTGTCCATTTCTCTTGCATCCTTTGGGGGACACCGGGGACATTGGGGTATAGAGAAGGGACAGGGCGAACTGGCACTTTTGTTGACAAAGCCCTCGTTCCTCCCCCTCTATATCCCACTTCCTGTCTCAGCCTCAGTTTAGTTTAAGTGCCCAGCGAACAGGTTGTGTCTGGGCTGTTTAACAGCCCACTTCTGTAATTTAATGTTGGGATTAGGCTTGTTTTTAATTTCTTTCTACTCTACCTGACAGTCGCAGCTCAAGAAGCTAAGATGCGGCTGTCAATCATCGCTTCCCGGCACTTGCCGACTGTCGGCTCTGAGTGAGGAGTCCGCATCGGCGGACCAGTGCAGCGGTTTCCCCCCTTTAGCCCGCAGTTTTAATTATTACAAAAAAAAAACTACCTGCGGCTCATAGGCTTACTAGCCGGGGGTCACATGCGCAGGAAGTGGCTGTTTACAGCGCACAGCATGGACGGCTGTGTGCTGTCTGGAGGGGGGGATCGGAGGTGCCTCCATTGCCAGCCCCCCTCTCCTAACGTTTTCATGCCCTCCTAGGAGCCGGGCACGGTCGCCGTAGGCTGTGTCCGTCCTCCTGTTCTGACAGCCAGCAGACTGCAGACACTGCGTGAGGAGGGATGGCAGCAGGGAAATGAAACCCTCTCCCAGCACAGTGCTGGGTGAGGGGGATAGAAAACCGCAGTTTGTCCCCTGAGTCAGGCTGTTTCTAGTACTAGGAGCAGTCATTTTACACACAAAACAAGATTAAAAATTCTATTTTTAGCTCGGGGGACTGGGTCAGGTTAGGGGGTCACTAAGATAATGAGCCCTGTTAGGCACTGGATTGGTTGAGGGGGTTTCCTGTTGGATGCTTGCCAATCCAGTGCTGGGCCTTGGGGGAGTGGTGTTTTCCTCTTTTGCACTCCTCCGTGGTGGTTTCTCACTCCTTTGTGTGCAGACACCAGAATAGACAGCCATTTTATAGCTCCAGCTTCTCCCCTTTTCTGTCCTAAGTCCTGTAAGGTAAAAGGTTGGGGGTTGTTATTTTCAAAAGTTTGTCTTCTTCTCTGTGGGGCTTTATTGGCTGTATTGCAGGCTCACATTCTGTTCAGTTTTGTGTGCTGCTTGTTATTTATATTGTGTTTTCTTACACTGTTTATTACACTGTGTTGTGTATGTATCTGTTAACATGTCAGATAAGGGAAAATCCATGCGTGGTAGGGCTGATGTTACATCTATGTTGAGTTTCACCTGTGCTGTCTGTCATGTTAAGTTACTATCTGATCAGTTAGGTGCGCAGGCTCTGTGCGCAGCCTGTCGGCCCTCAGAGAGTTTACCGAGAGATACAGCAGTTGTTTGTTCAGATACGGCAGAACCTGCCTGGGCTCGGTCTCTCTCCAATACGGTGACTGAATTTGCTTAGTTGGTGTGGTCACAGGCTGTGGCCGCTCCATCTTCTGAATACGCTTCTTCTGTAGTGAATGACATGGGTCCTGGTTCGCTAAGTAAGGGTTTGATTGTTTCTACACCGGCTGAGTCTGTAGAACGAGCTTGGGTACAGGGATTTGCATCCTCTGTACAGGTTTTGCTTTCAGTTTCTTCCTCTTTAGAAAGGATTTTGCATTCTGCTGCACCGTCTTCCTCACGTAAGCGTAAGAGGGTGTCAGCACCCCTTCAGGGAAATGAGTCAGACTCTGACTGTTGTTCCCAGGAAGAGGGTGAATTAGCGGTGGATTCTGATATGGAGGCTCGTTCGGTTGTGGAAGAGGTTCATTCTGGTTGTCAGTGTTGAAGAATTATTTCACGCTGTGCTTCAGGTGCTTTATTTTCCTGAGGAAGAGGTTTCTGACACTGCAGAGGCTTCTCTTTTTGCACGCCGGAGAAATAAATCTTTCTCTTTCCCGGCTTCTTCCCAGTTGGAAGATTTGTTGTCAGAGCCTTGGGCTTCCCCTGATAGGAAGTTCCAAGTGTCTCGGTGACTGCAGTCGTGTTATCCTTTTCCTCCTGAAGTTCTTATTAAATGGGAGACGCTTCCACGTGTGGATGCGGCTGTTGCAAGGTTAGCAAAGGTAACTACTATTCCTCTTCCTAACGCAACCACTCTTAAGGATGGTACAGAGCGTAAGGTTGAGGCCGTCCTTGAGTCCATTTTTGTGGCAGCAGGGGCCTCATTGAGGCCTGCTTTAGCCTCTGCGTGCGTTAACAAAGCTGTAGAACGCTGGTCAGAACAGCTGTCTGAAGGTTTGTTGGCAGGCAGGCCATCCTCTAAATTGCTTCCATTAGTGGAGAAAATTCAGAGGGCGACAGATTATTTAGGAGAGGCAGTTATGGACTCAGGACTGACGTATTTCTGCCTCTGCAGTTTCTGCTTGTCGGACTCTATGGCTTAAGTTCTGGGAGGCTGATGTGGAGTCTAAATAGGCTCTTGTGACCATACCATTTTCTGGGGGTGTTTGTTTGGACCTCAGCTTGACTCAATTATAAGTCAAGCAACAGGCGGAAAGAGATTTTTTCTCCCTGTTAATGCTCCCAAACAAAG
The DNA here is from genome assembly GCF_038048845.1 of Mixophyes fleayi. Lineage (NCBI taxonomy): Eukaryota > Metazoa > Chordata > Amphibia > Anura > Limnodynastidae > Mixophyes > Mixophyes fleayi. Next base: position 99,575,263 of record NC_134407.1, on the reverse strand, counting down.
AATGTCCAGATTCCAGTCCTTTCGTTCCTCAGGAAGGTTTCGGGGTCAATATTCTTCGGGCCCATCTTCTAGAGCCCAGTCATCCGTCCCCAGGGGTGGTTTGCAGCGGGGGCGCCAGGCCTGGTCTGCTTGAAGTCCAACAGTAAAACCTGCAGACAATCAGTCCGCACGACGGGCATTTTGCTCCTCCGCAGTCGCCGGTGGTAGGCGCCCATCTTCTCTTGTTTAGAGATCGGTGGTTTCAGTCTACCACCAATGTCTGGACTCGGGGGGGGGGGGGGGGGGGGGTGGGTGAGGGATACAAGATCGATTTTCTCGGTCTTCCTCCCAGGCGGTTCTTCACCACAAGGCTTCCCACTTGTCTATGAAAACGACTGGCTTTACAAGAAGCAATTCAATCCCTCCTTTCTTCCGGAGTGATTATACCAGTGCCAGATTCTCAAAGAGGTTTGGGTTTTTATTCCAACCTTTTTGCCAAAACCAGACGGCTCATTCAGACCAATTCTGAATCTGAAATCTTTGAACACCCAGGTCAGAGTGCCCAGGTTCAAGATGCAGTCTTTGCGCTCGGTCATTCATGGCATGGAACAAGGAGAATTTATGGTGGCTATAGACATCAAGGATGCCTAGCTCCATGTGCCTATCTGGAAGGGTCATCCGTCCCTTTTGAGGTTTGTGGTTCGATCAGAGCACTTCCAATTTCAGGCTCTTCCCTTTTGGTCTGGCCATGGCTCCACGTATCTTCATCAAGTTCATGGCGGTCATGGCTGCTCTGCTAAGGTCCAAAGGGATTCCAATCATCCTTTACTTGGACGATCTTCTTTTAAAGGCAGATGCTATAGAGGTGCTTCAGTCGCATATCCAGGTAGTAATCCAGACCCTAGAGTCTCAAAGTTGGATTCTCAACTTCAAAGAAGTCCAAGTTGATCCCATCCCAGCGGATGATCTTTTTGGGTCTTTTCTTCAACACCCGACTACAACGGGTGTTCTTACCCCAAGACAAGATTCTAGCCTTGCAGAAGATGGTGAAATCTCTTTTGGCGGCAAGGAGTCCTTTCATACATTTCACTATGAGAGTTCTGGGCAAGATGGTATCGACTTTCGAGACGATCCAGTTTGCTCAGTTTCATGCAAGGCAGTTCCAGTTGGAACTTCTGTCGCAATGGAACAAATCCCATCTGAATCTGGCGGACCAGGTATTCCGCCTGTCTCTGCAGACTTCGGTGGCTACACAAACAGAATCTTGCAAGGGGACGCAAATTCTCAATTTGAAATTGGACTTTGATCACTACGGATGCCAGCCTTTGAGGTTGGGGGGCTGTCTGTCTTGATGCTCGGTTTCAGGGTCTTTGGACTCACAAGAAATCCAAGCTTCCACTCAATTCTTGGAACTGCGAGCAGTGTTTCATGCTCTTATGAGCGCGCAACACTTGCTGCAGGGAAGGCCAGTGAAGATTCAGTCAGACAATGACACAGTAGAGGCATACCTCAATCATCAGGGCGGCACCAAGAGTCCCTTGGCCATGCGGGAAACGCACAAGATATTTCAGTGGGCCGAGGTTCACGTTCTGGCGCTCATGGCAATCTTTATACCTGGAATAGATAATTGGCAAGCAGACTTTCTAAGCAGGCAGACTCTGCATCCGGGCGAATGGTCCCTCCATCCGGAGGTGTTTCGTCAGTTGGTGGAACGGAGGGGTCAGCTGTATGTAGACATGATGGCATCTCGGTTGAACCACAAAGTCCCCCTCTTCTGCTCCCGTGCAAGAGATCCTATGACTGTCGCACTAGACGCCATGTCTGTTCCTTGGAAATACCACTTAGTGTACCTTTTTCCACTGGTTGCTATGCTCCCAAGGGTGTTGAAAGATAGAGAGAGAGTGTGTTCCAGTTCTTCTGGTAGCGCCAGATTGGCCGCAGAGGGTCTGGTACAACAACGTTCTCTCCTTGGCAGGAGCTCGGCCGTGGCGGTTGCCGCTACGCCCAGACCTAGTAACTCAAGGTCCACAGGGATTCCTACGTGTCCACAAAAGTGACTGGCTCCACGAGAGGCGATCTGATCCCTGATTTCTTCCGAAGTGGTTTCGGTGCACGATTCACAAAAAGATTTGGGCTTTTAGTCCAACATTTTACTGGTGCCAAAACCAGAATGCTCATTCGGACCCATTCTGAATCTGAAATCCCTGAACACGCAGGTCAGAGTGTCCAGGTTCAAGATGGAGTCTTTGGTTTTTCATTCACGGCATGGAACAGTGAGAGTTTGTGGTGGCTCTGGACATCAAGGGTGCCTATCTGCATGTGCCCATCTGGGAGGGTCATCAGTCCTTCAGGTTTGCGTTTCGGTCAGAGCACTTCCAATTTTAGGCTCTTATCTCTGGTGTGGCCAACGGGTCTTCACCAAGATCATGGTGGTCATAACGCCTCTGTTCAGGTCCAAGGGGATAACGATCAACCCCTTACCTGGATAATCTTCTTTTGAAGGCAAAGTCTCTGGAGGTACTTCTGCGTCATATCCAGGTAGTGATCCAGACTCTGGATCTGAATCCCATGGTTGGATTCTCAACTTCAAAAAGTCAAAGTTGACCGCCCAACCCAGCGGATGATCTTTTTGAGACTTTTATTCGACACCCAACAACAACGGGTGTTCTTGCCTCCACACAAGATTCTGGTCTTGATACAAAGCTGAGAAAGAACACCGCACCAAGCTTTCCATAGTACTTCTCAAACAGATATATATTTTATTATCATTGCTGTAAAGATATCGTATATCTGTGGGAAGGGTGCTCCCTAATCATTGACAGTAATCTAGTACAAAAATCCAAAAGAAAGGATAAGGAATGATTATATGGGGCACTCAAATGGAATAAGAGGAAATGGTAGGTCAAAAATAACTGTTAAATACAATTTTATTAGCTAATTATGTTAAAACCATCTAGTAGCGAAATATTAAAAAGTGTATGTATGGATCATGAGACAAATTTATGTAACTGATAAAATGGACAAAAAAATGTGTCCAGCCATCCAGTTATAGGAGTTGACTACTATATATGCACCCTCCGAATAAATGGTCACTAGCAGAAAATCAGATGGCATAAGAAATAGTGAAACGTGCGTCGGCAGACGCCACGTTTACTGCTCGCCACCATTAATATCCAATATTTATTACTTTGATTCATGTTAAATTTAGATTAGAAAAACTTCATTTTCATCAGACAGGACAGCACGGTGGCCTAGTGGTTAGCACTTCTGCCTCACAGCACTGGGGTCATGAGTTCGATTCCCAACCATGGCCTAATCTGTGTGGAGTTTGTATGTTCTCCCTGTGTTTGCGTGGGTTTCCTCCGGGTGCTCCGGTTTCCCCCCACACACCAAAAACATACTTGTAGGTTAATTGGCTGCTATCAAAATTGACCCTAGTCTCTCCCTCGCTGTCTGTCTGTCTCCCTCTCTGTCTGTCTTTGTGTGAGTGTGTGTCTATATTAGGGAATTTAGACTGTAAGCTCCAATGGGGCAGGGACTGATGTGAATGAGTTCTCTGTACAGCGCTGCGGAATTAGTGGCGCTATATAAATAAATGGTGATGATGATGATGATGATGATGTTAAATTTAGATTAGAAAAACTTCATTTTCATCAGACAGGACAATACTATCATATATTGCCGCTAATCTATACAGCTCCATGAGATATACTCTAGAGAACGGTTAATGCTGTTTCTAATTTTATCAATGAGAACAGTCTCCGTCATACTAGTATACAAACTAGCTCATATGTGGAAACTTCGGAGATAGTATATCATTAGTCTGAGAATGATGTTTGCTTAATAGCACTTATACTCAGATAGATTACCATATCATCAGTATATTGACATTGTTTTACTGTAGCAGTTCTCATCATTTATGCTAACGGATAGCAAGCGCACAATGGGGGTAGATAGGGAGCGTTATATTTAGCTCCTCTCCCAGCCCTATGCCATCTGATTTTCTGCTAGTGACCATTTATTCGAAGGGTGCATCTATAGTAGTCAACTCCTATAACTCCCACCTTATACCCAAGGGAACAGTGAATATAACTCACGTGTTAATTAGGGAGAGCAGCCGCCGCCTTCAGATTATTCAGAACAGTTCTTTTGGGGAATTGAGTGGAAGCTCTGGAGTGAAAATATTATGAGTCAAAGGATGACTACTGTTTAAGAGCATACATATTAAGCCCATTTTTAGATCACTATATTTCAGTATACTGACTTTGTATAATTTTAGTAATTTCCACCTGAACTGATAATGAACGGCGAGTGTGCAACGGAGGTAGATAGGGAGTGCAATATTGGTATCATCTCCCAGCCCGTTGCCACCTAGTTTCTGATAGTTGCGCAAAGTATGACCTGAATCGTTATAAAGGATAGAATGTAAGCAATGAAAAAGCAGAAATGGCAAAAAAAGCAAAAATAAGTATTCGTATTAATTTATATAGAAAATATATATATGGGATTAGTGACTTTTCCGGTTGCAGCTATATTTTACATGGTGATAGATTCCGTTTTCACATCTACTATCCATATTATCTGCATATCTTCATTGTATACTGTGATATTGACATATGTTTGCATGCACTCCGTTTATATAGGATTGCATGTTACAATACGGTTGCAGCTGTCCAATCAGTCAAAATTTACAACTATGTTATGACACATGTTTGGTCATTGTGTCAATTCATATAATATATACCAGTGCACTGGTCTTATGTTTTTTAATTTTCTATATAAATTAATACAAATACTTTATTTTTGCTTTTTTTGCCATTTCTGCTTTTTCATTGCTTACATTCTATCCTTTATAACAATTCAGGTCATACTTTGTGCAGCATCGTAGACCTTTCCTAAGAGCCGCGCCATTTGGGTTTTTGTAGTTTCTGATAGTGACTATTATCCCATAAGGCGAACATTTCGTTCATCTACCTATCCTTTTGGCACATACATTAGTTCTGAATAGATTGTGCTTAGGACCAAATCTTGAGCAGTATCGCGGCTGGACACATTTTTTTGTCCATTTTATCATTTACATAAATTTGTCTCTCTTGATCCATACATGCACTTTTTAATATTTCGCTACTAGATGGTTTTAACATAATTAGCTAATAAAATTGTATTTAACAGTTATTTTTGACCTACCATTTCCTCTTATTCCATTTGAGTGCCCCATATAATCATTCTTTATCCTTTCTTTTGGATTTTTGTACTAGATTCTGGTCTTGATTGTAAAATCTCTGGCACAGACCTCTGTGCATTTTGACATGAGAGTTCTGGGCAAGATGGTATAGACTTTCGAGGCGGTACAGTTTGCTCCGTTTCATGCACGGGAGTTCCAGTTGGAACTTCATCGAAATGGAGCAAACCCCATCTAAATCTGTTGGGCAGGTATTCCGCCTGTCTACTCGTGTGAGTCCGTCGCAGGAGTCATCCATTCTCGATCTGGGAGTGGACCTTGATCACAATGGATGCAAGCTTTTGGGGTAAGGGTGCCATCTGTCTTCATAATCTATTTCGGGGTCTTTGAACTCTGATCGGAAGTTTGGATTCCATCAATGTGCTGGAACTGTGGGCAGTGTTCTGTGCTCTCATCAGCGTGCAACATTTGCTGCAGGGAAGGGCAGTGAAGATTCAGTAGGACAATGCCACAGAGGTGGCATATCTCAATCACCATTACTGCGCCAAGAGTACTTTTAACCATGTGAGTGCCGCACAGGATCTTTCAGTGGCCCGAAGTTCACGTCCCGGCAGTTATGGCCATCAATTTTTGTGTAATTTGGTTTTATTGAAAGAAAGGGGTAATATATTCAGCAGATGAAACAATACAAGAGAAAAGGGGTTTGAAAACATCATTGTCCATCAACCAATTATAAATGTTGCAAATTGTAAAGACAAACAGTACATGCCAGACAAGAGAAAAGTAGGAAATATGGTGCAGAAAGTGAGAGGGAAAAGACTGGAAGAGTAATGTGGGGGGAAAAGGTGACTCCTCGCAATGTTAAAGCAGCGTTGTTCGGAAAGGTATGCAAACATTTGACATGTTGTCTTGTTTTTAAGAGAGTGTTGTTTTTTTTTTCTGTTTTCCCTTTATCTCCTCTTTCTGTGGACTTGGTTATACATAAACTGAGGAAGCAAGAAGTGGGGAATAGAGAGGGAGGAGCTAGGGCTTAGTTAACAGAAGTTTCTTAAAGTGCCAGTTGACCCTGTCCTTCTCTATACCAATGTTCCCGGTGTCCCCCAATGGACTAAGAGAAACGGATTTTACATAAGTATAAATCCTATTTTTCTCATTATTCACTTGGGCAGAAAATCCTTTTGCTCAGAAGGTGGTCTCTCATTTTAAATTGAATCAGGATATTATTGTCCCGACACTTTGTTTTCCTGGATATGTTCCGGACTCTCAATTGCTATGTAGACCATGTAATTTTGTATAGTAATACTGTGACTGGATCACTTATAAGTAAGTTATGGTATACATTAATTTAAATTTAATAATAGCACAGGGTGCTTATTTCTATAATTGCAAATGTACTTATTTTTTATGATATGTCAATTTTGGGAAAGGAAATATATTTATTTCTGAGACCTGAGGAGAAAATTAGTTTTTTGTTTTTAAAGTTGCTAGAGGAAATCTCCAATTAGGCATATGCTGGGAGGGAATCTGATAGCAGGAAATGCTAACGAAGTCTTTTCAGATGAAGTGTGCAATGCATGCTCTGTCCAAAGGCCCAGCAGGGGCTCGTTACTGTGTGGCCTTTTGTCCAGAGTGTTCAAACCTTTCTGAACATTGTAAGCAGCACAAGAGGCAGGAAATCACAGCAAGTTTTAGGATATCACAGATAAGTGTAAATATTTTTAGGTTTGCATTGCAGGTAAATCCATCCTGATTCTAAAAATAGCTCAGACCTCAAGGGGTCTGGCTGGTAAATCTATCCTGATTCTAAAAATAGCTCAGACCTCAAGGCAGCTTGCTTACCATTTGAGGCTGTGTCCAAATCTGTATAAAATACACTGACTTGTATTGAAAATTGTTCTTCTCGTTCCATCTGACCTGCTCCCCGGTACCTTCAACCAGGGTAAGCAAATAAGCATCACTTGCTTCAAAGACCTGCTTGGAAACGTCTCTTTTCCTGTGACCTACATATTAGACCCAAAATCTAAACTGTTTCTGAGGTTTGGACCCAGCATCCAGTACCACCACTCTGCCTGCTACCTAGCAGATCTGGCCAGCGCGATAGGCCAGGGGGGATCCATCCACAGCAACCCTGATCCATAGGAAGAAGTCAGGGGTACCAGCCCAGGTACACCAGTAACTGGGTACACTCGCATCATCAGTTATCCAGAAGAAACCCGGTTCTGAATGCTGATAAAGGAGTCCAGTGGTGGCAGCAATTGTAAGCCCCTTCTACTGCGGTGAGGGGGTGCATTTGAGATAAAAAAAAGAACAGTGGCAAAGTAAGCCCAGCCGGTTCCCAGCAACAACAGACAGGGTGGCATAGACGGTCCATTGAGCCACAAATACCAATAACCTTTTCTTTCTGTATTTGGCCAGTGAATAATCAATCTATTGCCTGTGGGATAACATACACTATTCATTTGGCCTATATTGAGGCATCCAGGCCTATGCTGGTTGGATTAAAAGCTCATTTAACTAGGTGGTTGGTGCATTCTGGGCACTGCGTAGCAGCTGTGCTAGGCCGCTATGCATTTTTTGTCCACACCTTTTTACAATTTTACAAGTTGCAGGGTTTTGCATCCCAAGATACAAGCTTTGTGCATAAGGTCTTACCCGCGGCTGTTTTAGAGCAATTTCTCCTTTAGTGGCAGGTTTGGAATGTCCCCATTGTCACAGTTTCAGCCAATGTCCGGAAAGAGAAAAGAGGATTTTTTTTTCTCACCCCTATTTAGGCCCTCTCTTCTGTTCTTTGTTATAAAACTGAAGATGGTTTCAGATGGGAGCGCATGGTGGGGGGAGCAGGTATCCTCTACACTTTTTCCAGAACACCTGCAATCCAAGTGTCCCTCCCTCTAGAGGGCATAAAGAGCACTTCCATGTTTTTAATAATGTTGGGCACACATGGTCTTACACTTGAGTAATTGCATGTAATTAATGTATATTGTCCAATTTCTTAGATTCAGGATTCTGCTACTCTAGACATGGAAAGAGCGAACAAAGAGATTGAGGTGCTGAGGAAACAGTATGAGGCGATGAGCCATGAATTGAAGGAGGCTACACAGGAGGCTGAGGTAGCTAAGTGCAGGCGAGACTGGGCTTTCCAGGAAAGGGACAAGATTGTAGCTGAGAGAGAGAGTATTCGGTGAGTGGTCCTTTTATTTTTAACAGACTATTAAAGGGTCATTAGTTGCTCAGTGGTTAGCATGGCTGCCTCACAGCGTGGGGTTATGACTTTGAAGTCAGAAACCATTCTTTGCTTACTTTATTAAATATGTTAATTAGAGGAAGTACTGTACATTTGGCAGTGTTCAGTGTCAATATCCTTTATATTTGTTGATATATCCATTTCAAAATTTAATTTACCTGCCTGTGTTGTTTTTGTCAGGACACTGTGTGATAACTTGCGCAGGGAACGGGACCGTGCAGTCAGTGAGCTGGCGGAGGCATTGAGAAATCTGGATGACATGCGCAAACAGAAGAATGATGCCACAAGAGAACTGAAAGAACTGAAGTGAGTATAGTAGCCACTGATTACATTCAACTTCTGGGTATTGGCACAGGGCCTTGCATTGATGAGGAGGCAGAGAACCTCAGAACGAAGATTGTGTTGTCAGACCAGTGCCCGAAGGGTTAATGATGATGCTGCATTGCCAGAGTAGCAGAGCAGGTCCTTCCAGCTGCTCTGTCTTTCCTGATACATGCTCAATCTTCTCACCAGGAGTCAGAGGAGTGTGTGCTGAGCCCTGATTGGAGGAGCTCATCACATGCTCTTTTGACAACTGCATGTGTGAGAAAAGTTGGTGGGCATTGGGGGATGCGTCCATGTGTATGCAAAGCGTTTGATGACTGAGACCTGTGGTTAGTAAATAGTGTGAAACTCTATTTCTGTTAATAACAATACCCTTGTTTCTCCCTCTCATTCAAGCCTCACATTCTGTCCCTCTCAAAATCCTGCTACTTCCACCTTCGGAATACATCTAAGATGCGTCCCTTTCTCACCACGGAAGCTACGAAAACCCTTGTTTACTCGCTTGTTATCTCTCGCCTTGACTACTGTAACCTCCTTCTCTCTGGCCTACCTGATTCTCGCCTTGACCCTCTTAAGCCTATCCTCAATTCTGCTGCCCGCCTCATTTTTCTCTCCCACCGCTCTGTCTCTGCAGTCTCCCTCCAACAGTCACTACATTGGCTCCCCATGGCCTACAGAATTAAATTTAAACTCCTCACCTTCACCTTTAAAGCTCTTAGTCAATCTTCCCATCCCTACATCTCCAATCTCATCTCTACCTACACTCCTACCCGCCCCCTCGGCTCTGCCTGTGACCACCGCCTCACTACTTCACTGATCACCTCCTCTCACTCTCGTCTTCAGGACTTTGCCTGGGCTGCTCCCCTGCTGTGGAACAATCTTCCACGTTCCAAGAGGTTAGCAACTACTCTCAAAGGCTTCAAGCGTGCCCTTAAGACTCATTTCTTTATTCAAGTCTATCAGTCCTCCTCCTAACTTCCTTGTTCTGTCTCTCTCCCCCAGTTAGTACTACCATATTTGTGTCTCCCCCTTCCCTTTAGGATGTAAGCTCTCATGAGCAGGGCCCTTTTTCCTTGTGTGCTCCTTCTACTATTCCATCACCCCCTGTACCTCTTGGCCTGCATCGCTAGCCCTGTTTTCTTATGCTTCGCCCTACTTCTCGCTGATTTCTACATCCCATTCACTATCTGTCCCAGAACTAATCTGATTTGCTTTACCCTGTCACCTGTGTTTGTATATAATTTTGTATCATGTTTTGTCTCGGTTCTCTGTATTCTTTATAGTATGTACGGTGCTGCGGACCCTTTGTGGCGCCTTATAAGTCAAAGATAATCATAATAATAGTGTGTATCAGGTTTGCGATATCTGTTTGACCTTTGTATAGGGATTAGTGTGTGTATAGAATAGGTAAATAGAGTTGTATGGATCAATCGGAGGATGAGGGCCGCAAACCAGTATTTTGCCTAAGGCACCATGTGGTCTTAATGTGCCTTTGCTGTCTACATTTCAACACTATTTTTCTTCAACCTTTCTTCCTACTACCTTGCTCTTACCCACCTGAATGCCAATAGTGTACATACTTTATTCGGAAGACCTTTTAGTGTCATTTGCTCTAAATAATTTTATTGCACGCCTATTAATTTCGCATTCACCCAATTGGGGGACACTGAGGATCCAGTTAGGCATTTAATAAAATCTTCTCATAACTTTTGCTTCTCCCTCTATATCTCCATCTTGTAAGCACCGCAGTTATTTGATAAATTTAAACAACGCTGCAGTGAATTCACTTATTCTGTTCCAGCAGGCTGAGGAGGGGCCATTCCAGATCTGCCTCCCACTTTTGATATGGGACTAACTTAGGAGGAATTCCCCCACACCACTTCCACTGCAGACAGTGTCTGGGGAGCCTGCGCTGACTGACTATCCGCAATCATCCTCATAAACCTAGTGCCTGCAGGCGGTGCATTGTCTGGCGGCTCCTTGTGAGGCAGGAGTCAGGTAGGGACAGCAATCTGTCACTGCCGTACTCGCCTCAAACCTGCCTGGCTAGATCCCTGGTTCAGTCTGTTTCTGACCTCATGCTGTGCTGTCCAGTGCTGTATCTGCTATAAAAATAAGAACAGATACGCTCCCAAGGATACCACAACCCTTTTTTTAGATCCAGCCATGAGACCCCAGGAAGAAAGAGGGATTTTAGATCCAAACGCATCAGGAGGGGGGGGAAGAAATCTGCGGGATCGAAATCAGTGGGGGTGGAAGAATTCGTACAACCCCGAGAGACGGCAGGGGAGGAGAAAATGAATAAGACTACATCACTTCAAATTATTAATCTTTCTAATAGAACACTCTTAGAACAACATATAGATCTTTTATCACGGGGTTTATCCTTTTCTCCAAATGTTAGATTTAATAGATTCAGGTGGGAGAAGGATTTGCATCTATTTACGAGGAAGCTCAAACTCACAAAAATCTTTAACCCAAAAAATTCGAAAGAAACTTATGGAAAAGAGATGACGGTAAATACATATACTTTGGACCAATTTGTACGTCTTAGCTCCCAGGAAGATTTGGAGGCATTGGAAAATTTAGAAAACTTACTTTTGGAACAAAATAATCAGGAGATATCTCCTGATCTACCTGTATGTACTGCCAACCATCCCCCAAGGACTATATGTAAGAAAAAAAATCTAAATTTTTCCCTACTGACAGTGTTAGTTCCCAGATAGACACCTTTGAAAAAATGGTGTCAAGAGACCTTGATGATCTAAGGTCCAAATGCAGACATACATCAGGTGACAATCTTAGCGCTATTGAAAGACAGGCTCTTGCTGAGATTATGGACTGGGAAGACGTTATCATTAAGCCTTCTGATAAGGGCGGGAATGTTGTGGTGTGGCCAGTTGAAATGTACAGAAGGGAAATGAATAAACAATTGAGTGATGGTAAGTGCTATAGACGACTTTTCTCAAATCCTATCACTGATTTCAAGATTAAATATGATCAAATAATTGAACAAGCGTATAAGAATGGCAATATCAATAAAACGGGATGGATCTTTTTGAAGGTGGATGATCCTAAGATTCCCACCATCTATTTGTTACCTAAAATTCATAAGAATAAAGAAACACCTCCTGGGAGACCAATTCTATCTGGTATATCCAGTTTGACAGAACAAGCCAGTATTTTTGTCGACATTCATTTAAGAAAATATGTAACTAATTTATCCTCATACATCAAGGATACTTCAGACGTCTTAAAATTAGTGGATGGTCTCTCTTTAGATGATGATGTGTACAATAGATGTTGAGTCGCTATACACTAGTATAGGCCACAAAATTGGTATTGAAGCGGTATAATTCTTTTTACGCACGGAACAAGATCATGAGTTCAGTGCCTTTTTGGTGGAACTCTTAGACTTCATCTTAAAGAAGAATTTTTTTTGTCTTCTCCAACCGCTTTTACCTACAAATTCGGGGCACGGCTATGGGGGCGGCCTGTGCCCCCACATTTGCCAATCTCTATCTTGGCAAATGGGAACAGGACGTCGTCTTCGATGATGGCATGTGTATGTATACTGACCTAATTTTATTGTGGGTCAGATACATAGATGACATTTTGGTCTTTTGGAAGGGTAGTAAAGAATTATTCCATCAGTTTATTAATGTTTTGAATGATAATCCAAATGATTTGAGACTTACCATCAATATGAGTCAAGAGAAAGTAGATTTTCTTGACATTACTATTCGAAAGAAATCTGATGGCCACATTGAAACAGACCTTTTCAGAAAGACTACAGCTACCAATGGTGTCCTCCATCATAGCAGCTTTCACTATCCCCCTGTCATTCGGAACATTCCCAGAGGGAAGTGCCTGAGACTGAAACAAAATTGTTCCAACCCTGTAGATTATGAAACTCGAGCCAAGGAGCTCACACTCAGATTAATAGAAAGGGGGTATAGCAAAAGATCGATCAAAAGGGCTGCAAATGATGTTAGAGGAAGGGACAGAAATGCTTTGATTTATTCATCCAAAACACCAACTACTCAGAATCCCATCAGGTTCATAGGGGACCTCTGTGATGAATGGAGACAAATCCAGACCATCATCCAGAGGAATTGGTCTATCCTCCTGTTGGATGAGGATTTAAAAAGTGCTCTAGGGGATAGGGCACTGTTTAGTTGGAGACGTGCTGCAAATCTCAAGGAAGATTGGTTGAGTCACTTTATAGAAAAGAATTCGAAGGACACCATCAAGGGGTCCTATCGATGTGGGTCATGTAGGGCATGTGACCACATGGAAAAGACACTACAGGTCACGGATAGATATGGAACTACACATGTCATTAATGAGTATATAAATTGCAGTACTACTGGAGTTATCTACGTTTTGAGATGCCCGTGTGCTAAAATCTATGTGGGCAAAACGAAGCGTAAACTTAAATTGAGGATTTTAGAACACATAGGATCAATCAGAAATGCTCAAAGGGATAAAGAACGCTTGAAACAACTATCCCCAGTTGCTAGACATTTTCTCCTCAAACACAATTGTAACACGGGTGGTTTGAAATGCTATGGTATAGAAAGAATTAATCTTGGCATTAGAGGGGGAGATGTTGACAAATGTCTACTACAACATGAATGCAAATGGATTTTTTTGCTTGACTCATTGTCCCCAAAGGGGCTCAATGATTTTAGGGGCAATATTTTATTTCCCCCTTTTTTCATAGCTGGACTATATAGAAATTGACCTATAGGCTACAGATTATTTTTCAATAGGCCATAGATAGACCCATATGAGGTTGGATACTATGTCAGGAATTTATTGCGGAAGCTCTAATTGAAGTATGACATGGTTCTAGATATATTTAATGTAATTGAATTGGCCTTTGTGATATCCAACATCTGCCACTGTCGGGTGTTTGTGTTTTAAATACACCACATATACAACTTACACTTTTAACAATATTTCGCTGCTTTACTTGATGTTTTAATAAGAATTTAATAAAATTTAGTTTTAATTGATAATAATCTCTTAGGGATCGGAGTGCCTCCATTTACTCTTTTTCTTCTTCTTTTTGACAGTGCTATATCTGTTGTGCACAAGCCGTGGTTACATCATTGTAGGGACTTGTTAAAGTTTCTTCTCCTTAGAGAAGAACCCTTCAGGAGCGAGAGTTCTGTCTTCGTTCTGTCCTTGGGACGATCTGATTCAGAGTGTTGCTCGCAGGAAGAGGTTGAGGTTGTGGAGGTGTCAGACATTGAGGACTCCTTGTGCCTTGGCAAGCATTCAACAAGATGATGGGTGAATTGTACATCCAGAATAGAGGAGAGTAACATACTCTGTTTAGGAGGGCAAGGAAACCATCTTATACTTTTTTTTACTTTGCTCTTTAAGGCATGGACTAAACCGAATGGAAGTTTCAGGTTACCCACAGACTGCTTAACCTTTATTCTTTACCCAAGTGGGATAAGAATACATAATAATGGTACATGCTGCAGCTATTATAATGGTACAAATAAAAAATAGAAACCATCCTTAAGGCTGGTTATGAATCTCTTCCTTTGCTTGTGTCTGTAAGTGGTAGCAAAGTGCTTGGTGTACCTCCTGGAAGGTTGCAGTTAGGGTGGGCTAAATCAGTATTAGGGATGGTCAGCGAGCGCATCCCAGAAGTGTCTGAATATTTGGGGGAGACTGTTTGGATGTATGTCTTATTGGGGTTCGGTTATCAGCTCTGGAGTTTTCTGCTAGGCATAGCTATTTGGCCGAAGACTAAGGAATATATTCTGTTCCCTCCTGTTAGTAAATTTTAGTAAGTTTTTATTGTATTAGTATCAAGTAGGTATTCCCCTATCCCTAGCAGACATGTACGCAGGTACGCAGAAGGTTTGTCCGTATGATGGGGGTTCAGCCAACCCAGGAGCAGCTGTGGTTGGAGCCAGTCTGTTTCATTTCCGGGAGAGTAGTTCAATTCTACTTTAAACTCCTGGGTGAGGGGCATCATGGATCAGGGATATATGTCAGTACACCACTTATGTGTTTCTTCTGTACCATCCTTCTGCTGGAACAGGTAGGGTGCCAGACCCTGGGAGTGGCTGTTTAGATCTTACTCACTGCTGAGGTAATCACACCAGTGCTGGCATTTTATTCCAATCTATTTTTGGTTCTGAAACTAAAAGGATCCTTATGGACACATTTGAATTTCAAGATCCTCAACACTTTGTTGGAAGTGTCAAGTTACAGTATGGACAGTTTCTGCGTTGTCCATGAACTTACTGGCCAGTCAATATCTAGGCAGTCCGGTCCCACCATTACCCATTCTGCGCCTTTCTCTTTGGTTTGATGACATCATTTTGAGTGTTGGCAAAGTTCATGACAGTCATGGCCTCGCTTCTGTAGTCCGGTGGGATAATGTTCATCCCTTATTTGGACAAAGTTTTTGATCAAGGTGAAATCCCCAACTCGGCTTCAAACACATTACCATGAAACATTACAGATATTGAAGTCCCATTGTTTGATTATCAAAAATCCAGTCTGGTGCCTAACAAGAGGCTGGCTTTTCAGGAAGTTTTCTTTCAGCAAACAAGGTGGACTTTTTACACAGACTGCTAGGGTGTCTGTTGGCTCGGAGACAGATGTCTTCTCTATTCTGTTTAAATGTCTTGGGGAAGATGTTCTTGAACTTTTGATCCCATGCTGTTGCATGGTTTCATTCAAGGGTAATCCAGATTGAGTTTATCTCAAAATGGGAAAAGTCTAATTTGCACCTGAACACACCAGATCCTCTGTCTCTGAGGATGTGTTACTTGCACTTCTGGAGGTTGAAGGTTGACATCTTCAACAGAGTCTGTCCTTTTGCCATAGGAACTGAACAATTCTGATGATCGATCCTAGAACAGAAGGGGGAGCTTTATGTTCTAGTTCAAGCATAAAATCTCTTGTGCGGAAAACGCATAAGAGATGTCATGCGGTTAGGTCATGCACAAGATGCCCCCTTGCAGTGTAGCAAGTCACTGGCAATATCGGCAGTGTTCATTCCATGGAGTGGAAATCTGGAAGGCCTATTATCTTAGCAAACCCACTCTTTGATTGAGGGGGCCCTCTCCTGGGCAGTCATTTTTCAGCGGATTATGGAAATATGGTGATATTTGTCAGAGGACCATTTGAGTGTAGGAAGATTGATCTTGTCATGTAGCTAGGTCATCCACCAATTGTGAGATTCCTCACGCCTGTATTGGAGCTAGGAAAAGTGTTCATTCTCAATGTAATGGCACATTTTACCATATTAAGGAGTGCTTCATCAGAGCTGTGGTGCTTTAGCTAAGTGGCTAGGTTAGGTGGCCACATGGTTCTGTTTATTTTTTTTCAGAGTTTTATAGTTCAGTGTTTTTGTGTCAAAGGATGACCATTCTGCTCTGCATACCCACGACTCTGTGACCATATCTATCAATGAATGAGAAAATGGGATTTTTATACTTCCGTTAAATCATTTTCTCAAAAAACCATTGGGCACCTGCCTTTTTAAGCTCTAAATCCCTTGGTAAATGTTTTCACAAAGGTTGTTGTTTCTCTTTCAGTTCTTTCTCTTTGGCTTTGAGGCTTTGACCTTTTTGGACTCTTTATTATTATTTTTTTATTTTTTTGGTGGGAAAAGTAATACCATTTGTAATTGTTAATAAATTTATTAAAATAGCGATGTCAAGTTGTCTTACGGCAAAGGTTTGTGAAGTGTCAGTTTGACAGTTCTTAACCCTTGTCTTTCTTTATGTAACCATATGTGTATGCACCCCAACCACCTATGGATGAAATAATTAAATTAATAGCCAGGTGCATATCACTCTCTCTGACATTTGTAGACCTTTCTACAAATGTTTCTGCTAAGTTCTCTTTTCTTAAAATACTGTTAGAGGGGAGTAATCTGTATTTAATATGCCATTGCTGTTTGCTTTGTGCTGTCCCCACGCAGAGACCCAGCTGTTGCTTCATTGCACATACCCCCTTGAAAGCTACATAATTAGACCCCATTGCAAGCTATTTTGAACCTACCAATTTGTGAACCATAAATCCCAAAGTACAAGCCTTAGTGATGGTCCAATTGCACAGACTGTATATTGTAATCCACATTGCACAAACCCCTTGTCGCCGCCATATTGAAACCCCATTATCGGCCACATTGCATAGCTCTGTTTATACATACTGTGTTGTGAGCCACGTTCAACAAGTTTTGGCAACACTAGTGCAGGCATAGCTCAGTGGGGCCCTCGCAAGTTGAAGCTTTAGCAGAATTCCTGAATGGCACGTATTTCATTTTGTTTACTTTCATCATATTTGTACGTCGCCTTTAAAAATAGTTATTCTGATACATACAGTATTTTTGCATTTAAGAGTGTGCTTTTTATGACTTGAAGTTGTAAAATACAAATATTATTTAAAATATATGAAAAATACTGTATGCAGAATACTTGGTGCAGGTTACTGTACAGAGAACCAAACCTATTTCCTGCACATTACTCTGCATATTACCATTTTTATTCATTTAAATGGGAGCTGCCATGTTGATTCCTTGGCTGGGGGGAAAATTGGTTGCATTGCTATAAAAAACATGTTTAATGGTTTTTTTATGATACATCCAAACTAAAAAAAAAATACAAATAATTAAAAAAAATCAAATCAAAGCTTGTTATCCTTATATTACCAACTCCATTATATTATGACAGTTGACTTTTGACCCTCAGAGGGGACCAAAACTGCAGTAATTTGAAGGAGTAAGATTGTTTAGCTTTTATAATATAAATGTAATGCCTTTCAAGTTCCAAATATCTCCAGAACAACCCAGAAAATGTCCTAATATACACTCACATGTCAGTGCTCCAACATAAAGGTGTTCGTGTTTCATAACTTTCTACTTTTCATTTTGCTGTGATGTCTCCTATCATTATCCTTATGCTTTAACCATTTTCTTCAGAGAAAAGATGGATAATCAGATTGAGAAAGAAGCCAGATTCCGCCAGCTCATGGCTCATAGCTCTCACGACTCTGCTATTGATACAGACTCGCTGGAATGGGAGACGGAAGTGGTGGAGTTTGAACGTGATAGGGTGAGTAGGAGGCAATAAAACAAGACAATTTCCAATGTGCTAACCATCCATGAATGCAAAAGATTTACCCCTCGATTAGTATGTAACACACAGAACAGCAACACCAGACTTTTTCCTTAAACTGCTACAGTGATATTTGAAATTTAAGGGTGTCTATTCTTCCAGTTTCACATATTTCTGTTTATTGCATAAATCAAAATATTTTACATATTTGAAAAATGTGGCACAATCAATACTCTCCACTCTTACATTTTTAGGCTACAAACTGTAGTGTTTATAATGTAAACTATTCAGTGGTGCATACATATTGCATTGAGTTGGGTAATACTACAAAATAGTATTGCTGATTTTTTTATTTTATTTTTTCCTCAATTTTAATTACAGTTTTTGCCCCTTCCCACTTCATGTGCTTAAGTGGAATGACTATTATTTTTCGTGTTATGTCCATAGTGTTCCCAACTATACTTCTTCTATTACAGGAGGATATGGACCTCAAGGCTCTAGGCTTCGATGTGGCAGATGGTGTTAGTGAACCTTTTTTTCCAGGGGATAGTGGCATTTTTGTAACTAAAGTGGACAAAGGCAGCATCGCTGATGGCCGGCTGAGGTATATGATTTGTCAAATTCATGCAACTTCATTCTATTGAGCACTGTTCTATGAGGATCTACATACATCAACAATACTCACACACAAAAGAAAGGGACTAAAGGCTAACTACACACAAACTCCTTTCCCCCCTATTTATAGTAGGTCCCTTCTAAATTGCAAGTGAATGCAGTTTATTGTTTAATATTTGGTAGTTCAGCGATGACTGTGAATTAACACTGCAGGACAAGTGTTCTGTAAACACTGTCGTTCTTATGAAAACTATTGTAAGGGACTTATTGTAGGGTCCTATCTATACAGTATTTTTCCAGCAGCAGATAAGACAGCACTCTAGCTTATTATCCACACTGCATGAGGCAAGGCATTTTGCAAATTAATCTATTCCCCTCTAGATATAGATATAGATATATATCTATATCTATATCTATATCTCCCTTTGCACGGAGTATTCTAATTGTCCTGCTTCAAACAAGGCTGAAGTTAGCTTCTTATTCGGCCAGCTCTTATTCACGCTTTAGTTCTAGCTTCTTATTCAGAAAAGCTTATTTTTAGAGGATTAAATCAAGTTGGATCACAGATTTCACATCAGATTAACACTTAAGGGTGTACCTTATACAAACTTCAATAGTATTTAGCCTGGCCCAATACTGTTTTGGGCATGAAATCAGCTGGCAAAGTGGGCACAGATAACATTTTCATTAGTTTGAAAAAGCCCTGTGTTGATTCCCACTATCAACACAGGGAGAGGGGCCGGATGGTTATTGCGAGCTAGGGTAGACTCTGGCGGAGGTTGACACATCCCTAGGTGGTAGCCAACATCTGGCAGTCTCTTGATTCTTCGCTATCTATCCTGTTCTTTCACTATTAGATTTTGTGGAAATTCCTTTTTTTTTTAGTTTAGTGAGTTTTACATACATTTAAAGTTCGTTTCATTTCCTGACTGTAAAGGCTGTGTGGGTGGTATTATAGATTGGTGATGGGGTTATTGTAATGCAGAGTATTGTGTTAAAGGTTGTCATGTTTTTTTGATGTATACAATTAGTTTCATTTGTGAAGTGATGCAGTAGTTTTTGTGGAGGGATTGTTGGAGAATTGGGTGTTATGATAATGTGAAGTTTGAATAAGAAGCTGGAGCGTGAATAAGAAGCTAACTTCAGCCTCGTCTGCTTCAAGGAGTTAGGGGGTCAAGACTCTCCCCCCAAAAAGAGTCAGTGAAAAAGTTAATTTTAACTTTTCAAGCACTTCAAGACTACATGACTTTTACCCCTTCGTGATCTGACCTAATTTCACATTTTGCAATGTGTTAATTCAAGTGGACCGATTTTTATTTTCAATTTAATTATTATTACTTAATCCATGCTAAACATTTTTATATTTTGCATATTTTACATTTAATCCCCTCACCCCTCTTATAGTATATTGCTGCTGCTGGTAGAGTGTAATCATTCGCACAAATTGTTATTTATTTTGCGGAGTACATGGGTTGGGATTATATGGTTGGGTTTGGGCATCCGTTGTTCTGTACTATATGTCGGATTAGAGACACAGGGCTTTCCATCCCAACATAAATATGCTGTGAACAGTCTGCATTCGGTTATAATATTTCCTAATTGAAGATAGCTGCTACAGCCTTGCAGAGACAGGTCTCTGTGGTCTGCATTGACAACAGCAGTGTTCGGGATAGGGATCTCGGTCTCCCTCTCTCTGCTCCCAATCTAGATACCATCACTCCGTCTCTATCCCAGTTCTCAATTCGGGATATATGTAGATGCAAGTTTGATAAGCGGCACGGTTATATTGGCTGTGGTTTTTAAAGCATCTATAGAGCAATCTAGTCCCTATAGCTTCTTTGAAACATGGAGTTACATCAGTCCTTCTACAGTATCGACCTGTAGGTTAACCAAAGTCACTAGTGCCAGGGAGTGGTGGGCTTTAAGCAGCCACAATCTCAAGCATGGATGGGATAAAAAAGGGAGGTGGGGATAAAAATGCCCCTTTTTAATATGGTGAAACACAATATTGCGGAGCACATAGTACTAGGGAAGGTTGAACACTATAACCTCCTTTCTAGGACCATGCAAATGCTATTTTCACTGCTAGACAAAGGATTTCACTCTCCGGAATCTGCTTTATCCTGTACATCTCCTACTTGGGCAGATCTTACAGCTTGCCAGCAAAGTGTGGGGAAAAAAAAAATCTGATTATTTTGATTTAAATCAGAATTTTATTTATTTATTTTTATTTTATTTTTTTAAAATGATCAAGTAAACAAATAAACCAAGTAACACAATAATACAAAGTTTTTTTTAAAATACTGTATTGAATTTTTAAATGACTTGACAGTGTCGCCAATCATGGCATGATGCAGCAAACTACACACAAATCACAACACTAACTGCAAAAGGAAAGAAACAGTAATGATAAGTTACAATAGTTGGTAATTGCCTTGTCTAATTTGTAAATCTGAATGAGCCTACACATTAGGTTTACTGAACGCCTTAAAAACAAACACAAGTTTTGCAGCTTTGTCAGTACCCAAGCGGATTCCTAGTTTTGACGGCACCAAACCAAATGTGGAAAATATTATTTCTACTGAAGCTGATGATGCTGCAGCTGTTAGCAATTGCTCTACTGCTACCATGATATTTTCATTACCAGCTACAGTTTGTGAACCAATGTGCATTTTCTACCAGTCTATTGGTGCCACTTTTGACACATCATCAAGGTCAAACAATAGGTCATTAAATGAGGTTGCTTTTACAGTGATAAGTTACTTTCAACTGCCCTTTCTCTCTGAACTTGAAACACTGATATGGTCTTGGTCATTCTCTCTGGATTCTGGACTAATCTGTTGCCTGTGCCTTTTTGTATCACATGAGTCATCATTAAATTAGGTCAGCAAGCAATAGCCATAGATATAGACCCTTTTATTAGTAGAGCAGCTAATGAAAGGTATACTATGTTTTTTTTCTTCTTTTGTAAAATGAGAATATACCTGCTGAACGGGACAGAGAAATGTCATCTCTGTGGCAGTTTTTCTGCATCTGTCCTTATCAGGCTTTATTATGCCTCTTGGTTCTGTGGGTGCACCTATGGTAGCACATTTCTCCAGGGTGGTTGGTGAACTTTAAGTTCTGAAACTATCCAAGTGAATGATCGTCCCCAGCACTTTGGACAATGAGTACATGTGAAACCATAATTTCGTAAGAGGAATGTACAGAGTTGGAAGTGAATACTGACGTTTTCCCGAAATGAACAGGGTGTATAATGTGTTAATAAGCGTATACCTTACCTTGTTCCCAGTGAAAATCAATTGTACATATTGTTAATGAGGGAGTCACCATATTTATTTATTCTGAAATTGTCAGCAGTCCTTGTGAGAACAACGTCTTGCCTTGTCAGGTAATACTACATCATACACTTTGCTGTTGAAATCAGTGCAGCTAGGTTTGTTTACAGGTACCAGAACGTCCATGCAAATCCCAGAACACACATTACACATGTTATGTTGCTGTGATTAGTTAACATCAATGTGTGCACATGAAAAAAGCTGCAGGCACGCATGTCAATAAATTGGAGTGCAGTATGTGTTATTCATGTGTCCAGATTTCCGAGGCCAATTTCCGATTTTGTTAAACCTAGGACTACTTGATTTTATTACATTCATAACCTGGGTCCTTGCAATATATAAATAAAATAACCATGCTTAATTCACTCCTGTCTACCATAACAATATCCATTATGTTTATGCCTATGTCAGATAACATTCCTGCAGAGGAATCTTCATGAAAGTCAGTTTCATGTTTTTGTACTAAATAATTTGCATGTATACAAACTGTTTTAATGGACTTACATTGTCATTTTATCTTTTTATACTACTACCTGTTCTTGATCCAACTCAGGTATTTAACATGCAGGATTTTAACTTGTGTTAGCCCATGATCAATCAATGAGCTCAGTATGTACATGTTCCTTTCTTACAGGGGTTGTTATTTTATTGCATGTTGTTAAGAAAACATAATGCAATTGTCACAAAACAGAATTTGTTTATATAGTAAAATAAAAATACAGTTGATTCAATGTTGTTGGTCATGTCTAAGAAAAATTAAAAAGTGGTGGTGGGGTAGGTTAGATGGACCTGTAGTTTATTTTCTGCCATCAAATTCTATGTTTGTCAAAGGCCTGCGCTAACAGTTTAAAATGTAGGTGAGCGAGCCCAAAATAATAGTACTATGTACTGTCGCTTTAGAAGGTTCACTGACTATGCTATTGGCCTGAGGAAACACTGCTAGTGTCCTCATTCTAAGTGTGGTCAAATGAGTATTCTAAACAATGGACTACCAATTGGAATAAAGTTACTTCAGTTAATTAAATTACAACCTCGCTTTTTGAACTTGAGTTTTAGTTCCTCTTGTAGTGTTTTTCATTGGACTTGTTGTCTGTGATGTTCCTCAGGTTCTGGATGATCCATAAACCTTTTCAGAAAAAGGCATGCTGGGTAAATAAAATAATTCTGGAGATGTAGTTGCCTCTGGATAAGCAACTTCTGCAATCCTGCTAGTTACCAGCACTGTATCTCTTCCTTCAAGGTTACTTAGACCTGTGGCTTTCAGTGCTTGCAGTAAGTCCTTTCATCTCTTGTTTGTCTGAATAGCTGCTCAAAAGAGCTACATTTGGAAAAATAGGCAGCCAAGGCTGATTTTGTGATAGCACGGAGAGCTGCATGACTGAAAACACAGTCCACATATGCCTTTTTGGAGAAATTCTTAGCATATCTGTCCTTAATTAAGAATCTTTTTCTGTTGTGAAAGTTATAGATAAAATACTTTGGTATCTCTCAATCTAAATTCAGTGACTCTTGAGATTTGGGACTTTTGGTCTTGTTCTTGCGTTCTATTCCTGGGGCACTGCCATAGTAGTGGTCCAGAGGTAATGTATTTATTTGCTCTGCACATCTTCCTTCACTGCACCATTTGTTCCCTGGTGGAGATGCACCTGAGTTATTTGGTTCCTAAAGAGTGGGAGCATGTGTTCTGACAACTACATTTTGAAATGTTCCATCAGAAAGGTCTGCATCCAAACAATGGGAATTTTTGCCATTGTCAATGATCCTTATTTGCTTCTCCACAGTTGAGAAGGCTGCCTGAGTTTGAGGGTCACCCTTCAGGAAATTGACTTTCAGACTCTTGCATTTGCCCTGGTGTCAACACTTTTCATATTCATGAAGGTGGTGGTTCTTGTGTCACCATGGGTTTATGGTGTTCTGTTTGCTGTACAGAAGAGGCTGGTTTTATTAATGAGTGGTTGCCCAAAAAGGAAACAACCCCTTTAACAAAGTGATTATATAACAGCAAACGGCCACAGAAAAAATTAGTTAAACAGATTTTGATAGTGTTCAAAATAACATTTACATGTGGACATGCAACAGCAGGACTGACACTTATGGTACACTATGATATTGACTCTGTAGAAGAGTCTTCCCCCCCCCCCCCCCCCCTCCCCTTTTTTTTTTTTTTTTTTAATTTAAATAACACACCTGGGTTTTATTAGTTTGGTAATATCAATTAAAACAGGTTTATTTTAAGACACCTCAAAATTGTCAAGGGACAAGCAACGACTGTCACTTCCAAATGCGAAAACCTGTGTTTCAGATATACTATCTTACATGTATACACTGCCCTGATTGGTTTATTTGTAAAAATTGCATGTAGAAATATACCTGAAATGTCAGTTCGACTTCTTAGGACATTTCAACTTCAAAGACTTGACCATTCCTGTTACAGGGTGAACGACTGTTTACTGAAGATAAATGATGTGGACCTCACCAACAAGGACCGCAAACAGCTGATCAAAGCAGTTCTAAGTGGAGGGGATGTCATCAACATGGTGATACGGAGGAGAAAGTCGCTCGGGAGTCGTGTTTCAACACCCCTACACATCAACCTGGGCAGTCAGAAAGGTTGGGGTTCTAAAATATGTTTATATGCAGTTAGCAGTCTGCTTAGTTTACTAATAACGACACAATAGCAAATATGTATAAACATACCCCACATAACACAACTCATTTATTGCAACTGTAGCAGCAGATAGTTGCACAGAGTAGTGAAGGCACACAGACACAGATCCTTTCAGTATTTTCAAACAGCATGCTGTAGTCTTGTTTTTGTTTTTTTAATTATATATAGATATATATAGAGAGAGATATATATTTCACATTAGGCCATGCATTTGTTTACTACATTGATGACTGTTTCACAGATCTGTCACTCTTTCTGTAAACTGCTTCCTTTTGGTATCTTTCAATCTTTCTGTATACAATTTCAGAGTATGTCCTCTTGCTCTAGAAATTGTGTCTTAAATATGCAGCCTTCTTGACCTCTGTTATTTATCATAACATCTGATGACCACTAGATCCTAACGTCTTTCCCACAGTCGCACACTATTTCTTAAATTGTGAAAAAGTAGTAGCCTTCTGTAAACAGGTGCTCGCATGTCCTTTTATAAGCAAAAAAATAGCATTGCCCCCCAAAAATAACCTCACTTATGAAATTGTGTTGGATACCTGCAAATTACTTCTTATGTCCCTTTTGGCCAATGATGGATTCACCACAAGATAATTATTTCTGACTTTATCCACACTGAGCATTTTAAAATATCCCTTGTAAAATTATCACTTCACACTAACCACTAAAACTGTATATAATTTCTCATATAGCCTGGAAATCTATGCAGACTCATAAGTTTGTAGAAAATACACTTTTTTGCCATAAGTACACATAGGAGGTGCAGAAGTTGAAAATATATGTAAAAGGATGGGGTTCTAAACAGGGAGCACTTTCTGAATCTCACTACACCATTGAATGTTCAATAAATAATTTTGTTCTGCAAAGAGCTAGATTGCTGTACACACAGAGTTTAGTGCTTCGTGTAGACAACCACATTTGCGTATACAGAGTCGTGTGACATCACAATAAAACTTTTGTGCTGCACAACATGCAGTTTTGTACTTTTGTGAAGGAACCTTTTCTGAACAATTTATAGAGCGAGAACTATTTCCCAGTCATGATTGTTGTACCAACATTGAAAATATGTAAAATGCACTTTGATATCAATAAAATTAGTTCTGAGATCTTCACTCCTAAACTGTGAGCATTTCTACACTTATTAAAACTGTACCAGTTTCGTTATCTTGTTACAAACACACTTTTTCTTTTGTGGAGCATAGGGATATATCTTTTTTTGAAAAGGAAAATACACGCAAAGCCCCTAAAGTTAAAATTGTAACTTAACATCTTATATTGTCATGGTGTAGTGTTTAGAAATACATTCTTTTTTTTCCGTAAAGGACGATAAGAAAAACTTGTTTTAAATGTGAAGAAATATATATTTTCTTGTATGTTGTACAATATTGTGTTCTAAGGCATTTTCTCTGTATGGCAGACAGTGGTATCTCTCTGGAGACAGGTGTGTTGGTGGCAGCTGTGATGCCTGGGAGTCCTGCTGCCAAGGAAGGATCCCTTGTGGCGGGTGATCGAGTGGTGGCTGTAAGTATACACCTGTTCTGCATATATTTACTAAACATGTCTATGGTGAAACCTGAGCAAAAAACACTTTTTGATACAAAGTGGCACTATAATAATGAAACTTCTAGAACATTTTTTTTCTATAAGTACTAGCATAGAAAGAGAGTTGATTGCCATATGTAACAATGTATGTAAAATGCCTTTCAAAAATGATAATGCTATATGCTAATGAACCCTCATTTCTCCTTGCAGATCAATGGTATAGCTCTGGACAACAAATCAATCACAGAATGTGAGTCTCTGCTTAGGAACTGCCGGGAATCACTTAGCCTCTCTCTGGTAAAGGTAATTTAAAGGTTGTGGCCTCAGGCCCACTGTTGCGGTGCACATATATCAAGGGTATTGAGTCTAGCAGGGCATATTTAAAAAGACTGGTATCTAGAATAGAAGGTCATCTGAAATTGGAGACTATAGGCAACATAAAGTGGTACATATGGATCGATTACCCATTCTACAGAATGGATAATAACTCCACATGAAAATGACTAGTAGTGGGGACTCGTATAGTTGAAGAATTCAAAAATGTATAGGGAAAATACAGTTAATGTGTCTAAAACACTGAAATGACTAGTGCTTGCCTGCCTCTGTTTCCGGCACATAGTATACAAGACATTAATTAGATTTCTCCTTTATCTCACATTATACGACTGTTAATTTATCAATGTGTACAGGATATTTGTAAACCTAGGCCTTTTCATTTCTATTACACGGAGTAATAACAAAATATTACCCAGCAGTTTAATGAAAATCACAATATTTATTATGTAAAGCTAGATGGGAGATGTACACATGACTTTATAACAAGCCATTATTAGTTTTCATGGTCTTTGTCATGGGATTGACATATGCTTTTATGGTCTATGTATTTACTTGGCACAGTCCTGTACCTGCATAGATGCTGAAATTCATTCTCCACCCTTGGAGACATACATATATACACATATATAGTTAACTGCGACTGCTTCTCAAATGATCCACATCTGTCCCTGGATATGCTAGTGTTTGTTTGTTTTAAATATGTTTATAATTTTATTGGTCACTGTTTCAGACAAAAGTGAAAAAAAACCTTTATAATAACACATCTGCCATGAAAATCCACATTGAGAAACCACAGGAAATCTTAGCCAATTATATGTTCAATCGGCAATAGGGACCCAAGTTTTGGTTTATTTTAATAAAATACTTCAAATACTGACATTACTCCAGTCATTAAGTCTCTAAACAGTCCAGGTTTTAAGGATTTCTGTTCTTGAGTACAGTTGACTTAATCAGTACTATGTCACTTTTGATTAACTACCTGTGCTCAAGCATGTATATTCTTAACACTTGGACTGTTAGAGGGGATTGAGGACTTAAATTGGGGCAGGGCCGGATTAAGACATTGTAGGCCCCTGGGCTGGGGATACTGTGAGGCCCACATTTGTCAAGCAATTTATGCCCAGTCCGATATTTGGGGCCCCCCCAGTAATATCGTATTGGGCATGTCTGCCTTCTCACAATCTAACCCAAATTTTTCCACCACATCTTAAACCTAACCTCCACCTACCTCATCACAACCTAACTCTAACCTATTCCTACCTCCTTTTAGCCTAACCCTATGCTCTTACCTACTCAAAGCTCCCCCATGGAACCACTAAACTGCAAATGAATGAACCCCAACATCAAATGAATCTGCAGCCTAACCAAGTACAATCCCAGTGTGTTTCATGGCTCTAAGGCCTGCGGAAGAGAATATATTCACAAAGCTCACTTGTTTTTCTGGATAACAGGTCAAGTTATATATATATATGTATATGTATATGTGTATATATATATATATATATATATATATATATATATATATATATATATATATATATATATATATATCTATCCTTGTGCTCTTCCCCTGACTTTTCTCTCCTTGTGGTGGTTCACTTCTCCAAATGGCTGTCACACCAGTCTATTTACTCTTTACCATCAGTGTTCCAAAAATGACTGAGCTGTTTAACCAAAAAGATTGCAGGGTATACTGATTTTATTGTTACCCATGAACCAATCTAATCCAACCAAGCTTCTATGCTGATGTTATTTTATGCATGGATTTCCTATTTCACTATATAGAAAGTGACCATTAAATATCTGCAAACATTTTAAAAATCCAGGGAACATCAACACACACTCTCACTGTCACTATCGCGCACTTTTTTGATTAGTTTGCTGACTACTTACCTGTGCTGGCGCTGCTCAGCTTCATGATGCAGGAGGCATCTGTCTGGGCTGAAGCTAAGGAAGTCATGCGAGAGCCTCTGCAGTCCCCTCTCTGTGACAGGCAACCTCCTTATTCGCTGCCAGGACAGCGTCGCTGCCGGATCCGCCCCTTCAGGTCAAACCAAATACGAGAGATTCGCCCACCACTATTAAAGTAATTCTATCGTTTTAAAATAAGAATTGCCCAATCAATTGAATGTGTGTCCAAAGCACAAAGTAATTTATTTTAGCAGATGTAAATAGTCAACATTTCAATACATTATTATATTATGATAAAGTACAATACAGCCAATACCAAAAGATAAGTACATACCAATGCGCACCCACCGGACCCGATGGACAATATTCTGTATAGAATATTGTGTCAGAGTTGACTGAGGCCCCAGTGAGATGCAGCTATTATATATACAGTCAGTGTTTCATTGTGAACAATAGAGATGACGTAGATTGTTTCTATAGGTCCAGACGTTGGGTGGGTCCAGGCCAGACAGGTAATAGGTTGATTCAATCTAAGGAATCCAAAGGTGGGGGTCTTCTCTCCAGGGGGTCTGCTCCTTTTCATAGCCAGTATCATACAAAGGTTTACTCTCTAATATCAATAAGTATGCAATGTGCGATCTCCTCGCCGACTGCACCGGACAGCTGCTGATGATTAGGGCTTCAATATGATATCAGGCATGACACCTTTCCTATTACCTAAACCTTTAATAACACTACAATGTACATATAATCGCTATATATATATATATATATATATATATATATATATATATATATATATATATATATATATATATATATATATAGACTAATAATAAACCGAATACTATCTGCTCTTGAATTACAGTGTAACAGAACCAATATGAAATTATATAAATAACTAACTGTTGTAATGCGAGTGTGTGCGTGCGTATTTTACCGTGCGAATGCACCACGTCACGTAACACGTGGCGTACGCTTCGCAATACGCACGGCAAACCAATAATAAACCAATATACTTTCGTTCATCCAATTATACGACTTTGACACCACCGTCCCCCGCACTGCCGGAAAACAAATTAAAACAAAAAAAATGTACTGAAAACACAGGCAGTGTATGGATGGCCAATCCGTCCCTGGCCCCCAACCCGATGAAGAAAAAGCCGACGTGTTTTGTTTTTTAAAAAAAAAAAAAAAACATTTTAAAATCTCTAGGGCCCCCCAGCTGCCCAAGGCCCCTGGGCTGTAGCCCAGAAAGCCCTTTGGTTAATCCGGCCCCGAGTTGGGGTCATACATTCCATGTCGGTTTACCCAGCCATGACACCCACCGATTTTCATGAAACATGGTACACTTGATACTGCCACATATCTACTAATCCATGTAAAATTTATCTTCTCTAGGCCTCATCATTTCTGAGATATAGGGGGTCAAAGTTATGTAAAATTGCTCAGAAATGCCACTCCTGATTCTCCGTTTTTAGTGTTATGTCTCATAAAATAAATCGCATCTCTGTGTGTAATCCACATATCGCTTTGACATTTTTATTCTTTGTCCTTTTATCAATTACCCCTATAAGGCCCACTAGCCCTTCTTAAATTAGAATACCCTGGCAATAAAATAGGCTTCCCGAAATTCGGTATGCTACGTCCAAAATGGAGCGTGTTGGCAGGGTCCTCTTGAACACATTCTGTATGTGTTTGTGCAATTCATCAAAATGTAAGTCTTCTGCTTTATGCCGGTCATATAGAAGAGACCGACCAGGACCTAATTACATGTTTAGTCTGTTCAAAAGATAACCGAGACTGCTCAGTGTCTGTCAAGTGAAAAATTAAAAAGGATTCTACTTGAGAAATTTGAAGACTGTGACCCTGAAGATGAAGTTTCTTATAGTCGGTGGGTATCTACTGACAGAACAGAGATGGTGAGATGCACTGCAACATTTGATGAACATTTAGAAACTTTGATCGATAAAATAGAAAAACTTGTCCCCCGTTCATTTATTACTAAGGCACAATCAAAGTTTCTAAAAGAAATGAAGGCCACCCTTGAACTTGACACAGCTATTGTTCTCCTGGACTTTAGTGAAAACTATTCTTATGTGATTCAGGATGGAGTTCAAGGGTATCATTGGTCCCCAGTCTGATGACCTGTTCATCACAAGTTTGTGTCTTGTTTGATGATTTGATGCACAATGTAGCATTTGTGTACGAAACACAGAAATTATCTATTACATCAAGATAAACATTTCTGCTGTTAAAAACATCTGTTACTTCAGTGATGGGTGTGGTAGACAATATAAGTATTGGGCATTGTTTGCAACCAGTCACGGTAACTCTCCTTGTGATGGCATTGGTGGAACAATTAAGCATCTGGTTGCTAGACAGCCTACAGAGAATAACAGGTGATGTGATCGACTCTGCGGGAAAAGTCTTCTATTACTGCAAGTCAAGTTCAGGCTAATATCAAAAGAAACACACAAGCAGCTACAAGACTGCTTTTCCAAGACAAAATTAGTTCCTGATACAAGAGGATTTCATCACTTCACCCCTGTAGCTAACAATTCAATAGGAAAAAAGTGAGACTGTTCAGATAAAAACTTCCAATTCCATTTTCCATTTTTCAGATCAGAAGAATCCATCACCAGTCAATATGTCACAAATCAGTACAAATTCATACAGAGCATGTGTTTATGATAGTCAGGGGCGGATTGGGAACTTAAAGTGGCCCCGGAAAAAATTATTGAAGTGGCCTCATATGGGCGGGACCAAATCAACTGTAGGTGGGTCCAACACAAGAGTAGGCGGGACTTAGAGCTACTGGAATTTGGTTGTAGTAACATTTAGGAAACCCTAGGTGGTAAATGTATGAATGTCCGATTTCTGCAAGTCACCGGAAATCGGCGACTTTGCAGGTAAAATTTAAAGCGGCGATGGCTTGTAAAGGCAAGTTTGCCTTTACAAGCCTTCGCCCCCTTTAAATTTTGATAAAACTTTTTTTTTTTTTGCAATCCCCATATTGTGATTGACAAATGATAAAAATGTCAAAGTGATATGTGGATTTTACACTGAGATAAATTTTTTGGAGACATATCACACTAAAAAAGAATTAGTGGCATGTCTGAGAAATTTTACATATCTTTGACCCCTATATTTTAGAAACTATGAGCCCTAGAGAAGATAAATTTTACACGGGTTAGTAGATATATGGTAGTATCAAGTGTACCATGTTTCATGAAAATCTGAGTCGGTGGGTGTCATGGCTGGGTGAACTGACATGACCCTATGTCCAATGAGAGAGAGAAAGTTTTGCCTGTTCCTTAAATTTAGGTGAAATAAGGTGTGTGGAGGGCAGGGAATAGGGGAAGTAGGACCAAAAACATTAATTAAATGCTTAGTTTAAGTTCTGGGTGGCAAGTGACCCAGATGCCTTGGACCCACAGCCATGAATGCATATAATGTATGCTGAACGGAAGATGTTCTGAAATCAGAATTGGGGTAGATACCAATTATTTAAATATTTATAGAGTTGATTAATATAATATCTTGATAGAACAACAATTAGACATGCTCAAATCTCGAGGTCCCTTCCCATACTGTTATCTTGTTTCTCTACAAGGGTCATCAGTTGATTACATACAAATTCTGGCTGGTGTGGATGAATCAAATTGGAAGAAACACCTTGAGTCTAGAAGCTTTATACATAAATACTTAAGTGGGGGCTGAACTGTAATTAGTCCATTGAATATTTTTATCTCTTTGGGAATCTAAAACAAAGAATTAAACATGGTTAGAAAGTTGCTCTGGGATAAAGTTGTGGAAAGGCATCAGCCAAGGTCAGTGACATCAAATGCTTTCAGGGCATACGCACGCAGAAAAGTGTCTATCACATTAGCCCTGTTACAGTGAGAACTAATCATCAAAGTTCCAAGACGTATTGTACCTGGATTCCAAATGAATTTTATAGACCCTGCATGGGACGACAAAAATGTTTCATGTGTGCACCTTTAATAAAAGCCTATGCAGATTCCATATGTTGATATTTCAATTCAGTGTCAAAGGCTGTGTTTAAAATTTACTGTCAAAATCACATATGTAATAAAAAAAAAAATCAGGTCTACAGTGTGAGCTCTAATCATGTCTTTGGAGAGGGAACTTTTTTTTCTCCTTCCATTATGGAATTCAGTAACAAAGAAAGTTTAGGGGCAAGGACTAAAGGGAAAGTTTTATAATATTGGACTGCAAATTTGAACCAGAGACTTTAGAGAATTTTAGTTTTTTTTAATAGCTGATGACACTTCCTTAATGGTGCACCCTGCTCACTTCAAGATGCATGCCTACTTTCCACTTTTGGATGATACAAAAGTTGAAGTTTATTTTTTTTGTTTGGTTTATTTTTTATACATTGTGCAAATCCTCTTCAACTGATCTGTATCTGAAAAATTGTGCATTTTTAGGGGCACTCTTTGCTTTGCGGATTGGCTTGCAGACGTTTTCATTTTGCAAATATACTTATACCTAATTTACTTAGTAAGTATTTTAAAGTACTGATATACTGCTGTAATAGTGTGAAATGTTATGGTGATCATTTTGATCACTAAATGAAGGAAACAAGTATACCCTTTATTATTTATTGTGTACTTTGATTTAATGAGTTTTTTTCTTTGTTTATTTGTATTGCTTATATGAAGATCTTAACACATTTAAGGTCACATCTGCAGAAATTCAGAAAATTCTAAAGGGTTCTCAAACTTTCTAGCACCACTGTATTTGCTTTACTATTCTCTTCATAGAATTTTGCCCTATGAAGTACAAATTATTTTTGGTAGAGCTGTACAGAAGTAAGTTAAATACTCAAATCTGTGCTAGAGGGGAATCTATAGTCTAGTTTTGATTTGGTTCTTATACAACAACTCAAAATATCATCTTTGATAATTCAGAAACTTTGGCCTATTCTTTTCTTTTTATTTTTTTCCTTTCTTTACATTTCCTTCTCTCCCCCCCGGGGTGGCTAATTTTGTACTATCCCCTGAGCGTGATGTGGAGCCTAAACTATTAAGGATCACAATTCACAAATAGACCTCTCTGCAACGTAATTGCACAGTTTTGTTACAAGTCACACAGCAATACTTTATAATAATAATAATTATTAGTAGTATTTAGTCACCAGATATATTTTGGCTATCAAACCCATATAATGCTAGAGATGTGTACTTTTGATCACACCCTTGAGTTGACCAAAAATATAGTCAATATGTATATAAACATTCAAATGATTTGAGCAAAAATGAACTCTGGGTCATGTGTATTAAGTATTAAGCCTCCCAGATACAAAAGTGGGACAAATATATATACACACACCTGAAATATTTGCTGCTGTTTGAGTTCACCAATCACGGGGACAGGTCAGATAGGTCTACGGTAGAGTCACAGTAGGATTAAAATTGCCTCCTGTAGTTTATCTCTGTATTCAAGTGGCCTATGTGTCATTCAATGAAGAAAGCCCTGTGGCCACTACTAAGAGCACAGATGCTTAATTGATACCTTTCCTGGTTGGGTTGTTCAGGTCTTTAATGTTTTGCGTTAGGATTTTAAAATCTAGCTTAGGGCACTTAAATTTATATTAAGAAAATAACTCTTAGTGGAGAAGGAAGAGGAAATATAGTGCATTTGCATGTAAATTAAAGGAGTCCACACTCTTAATGAAACTATTCAATATCCTACTTTTTAACTTCATTCTCTCATACATAGTAACATAGTTGATGAGGTGGAAAAAAGACACCAGTCCATCAAGTTCAACCTATTTTGGATCTCCTGCCATCCTGTACTTATATTTGAAATTGATCCAGAGTAAGCAACCGCCAATCTGTTTCAATTGTGAGAATTCCCCCAGACTCAATATTGCAGTCCTATTTTTACCCTATATCCACTACTATCCTTCATTTTAATTAATGGTCGTATCCCTGGATACACCTTTCCGCTAAAAAATTGTCTAACCCTTTCTTAAACATATCTATTGAATCTGCCATCACAACCTTCCCTGGCAATGAATTCCATATCTTGACTGCCCTTACTGTAAAGAACCCCTTCCTTTGCTGGTTGAGAAATGTCCTCTCCTCTAACCTTAGGGGATGACCACGTGTCCTGTGTATGGTCCTTGGGGTAAAAAGTTCCTATGAAAGCTCTCTGTATTGACCCCTAATGTATTTGTACATAGTAATCATATCTCCCCTTAGACGCCTCTTTTCTAAAGTAAACATGCCTAAACTGTCTAATCTTTCCTCATAACTTAATGACTCCATACCCTTTATCAATTTTGTCGCCCTTCTCTGAACCCTTTCTAGTTCCAAATTATCTTTTTTATAGAGTGGTGCCCAGAACTGTACTGCATATTCAAGATGAGGTCTTACCAACGATTTATACAGTGGCAAAATTACACTGTCTTCCCTTGCATCTATGCCCCTTTTTATGCATGCCAATACTTTGTTTGCTGCTACTTGACATTGAGCACTATTGCTAAGTCTACTGTCTACGAGCACTCCCAAATCCTTTTCCATTATAGATTCTCCCAAATTAATTCCATTTAATTTATAGATTGCGTTCTTGTTTTTGATCCCTGAATGCATAACCTTACATTTATCTGTGTTAAACCTCATATTCCATTTAGCCGCCCAATCCTCCAGTTTATTTAAGTCCCTCTGTAGAGAAGCTACATCTTGCTCTGATTTTATTACCTTACAGAGTTTTATGTCATCTGCAAAAATAGAAACTTTACTCTCTAAACCATCACCAAGGTCATTAATGAATATATATAAAAAGGAGTGGCCCCAGCACGGAACCTTGAGGTACTCCACTTAAGACCTTTGACCAATTAGAAAATGTTCCATTTATCACAACTCTCTGTTCCCTATTATCTAACCAGTTTTCGATCCAAGTGCAAATATTGATTCCAAGACCCAGTTCCCTTATTTTGTAAACCAACCTCTTGTGTGGCACTGTATCAAAGGCCTTTGCAAAATCTAAGTAGACCACATCTACTCTCCTGCCCTGGTCTAAGTTCCCACTCACTTCCTCGTAGAAACTAATTAGATTAGTTTGACATGACCTATCCCTTACAAATCCATTTTGATTCCCACTAATAATTTTATTGCGTACCAAGTAATCCTGAATACTGTCCCTTAAAATACCTTCCAGTAGTTTCCCCAATATTGATGTCAGGCTTACAGGTCTATAATTCTCTGGTTGTGATCTCATCCCCTTTTTAAACAATGGCACCACATCGGCTATTCGCCAATCCCTTGGTACTGAGCCTGATGAGATTGAATCTCTGAAAATTAAGAATAGCGGTCTAGCTATTTCCGAGTTTAACTCCATAAGGACCCTTGGGTGTATGCCATCCGGACCTGGAGCTTTATTTATCTTAATATTCTTCAGTCGCCTTTGGACTTCTTCCTCTGACAACCAAGTATTAATTAATGGCATGGTTTCTTTTCCATTTTTATGTATTACTGCCATTTGTTCCTCTCTGGTAAATACTGAAGAAAATAAAGTGTTTACTACCTCTGCTTTTTCCTTAGTATCATTTATCAATTCACCCACCTCAGTTCTTAGGGGTCCTATATTATCTTTTTTAATCCTTTTGCCATTTATATACTTAAAAAACTTTTTGGGGGTTGTCTTACTTTCTTTTGCAATGTGCCTTTCATTTTCTAATTTAGCCAATCTAATTTCCTTTTTGCATGTTTTATTACATTCCTTGTACCTACGGAAGGACTCCTTTGACCCTTCAGATTTAAACAATTTAAATGCACGCGTCTTCCTTTGCATTTCTTCCCTTACCTTTTTATTTAGCCACATTGGTTTAGACTTAATTCTTTTACATTTATTTCCCATAGGAATGAACTTATACGTGTATGTTTCCAACAACATTTTAAAGACAGCCTACTTTTCTAACGTATTTTTTCCTTCAAAGGCTTTGTTCCAGTCTATGCTCTTTATAGACTCCTTTAGCATATTAAAATTTGCCTTTCTAAAGTTTAAAGTCCTAGTTGATTCCTTATACCGTTGCTTCTGGAAACTAATTTCAAATAAGACCATATTATGATCACTGTTTCCCAAGTGCTCCTTTACTTGAATATTTGATATTACGTCTACATAGTCTGTTATTACTAGGTCCAGTATAGTCCGGTTCCTAGTTTGTACCTCTACTAATTGGGACATGTAATGGTCTTTTAGTGTGCTCAGAAACCTATTTCCCCTAGCTGTACTGCAGGTCTCAGTACTCCAATCAATATCCGGATAATTAAAATCCCCCATAATTAAAATTTGACCTAGTTGTGTAGCCTTTTCAATTTGCTGTAGAAGTTGGGCTTCCTTAATCGTACTAATATCTGGCGGTTTATAGCATATCCCTATCAGCAACTTCTCTGAACTTTTTCTACCGCTGGATACTTCCACCCACAATGCCTCTATATTATCACCAATATTCTCGTATATAACTTCCTGAATACTTGGTTTTAATTCTGGCTTAATATAGACATACTCCTCCTCCCCTTTTATTTACCCTATCCCTCCTGAAGAGAGAATAGCCTTACAAGTTGACTGCCAAGTCATGTGTATCATCCCACCAGGTCTCCGTAATACCTATAATATCATACTGCTCATTCATTGCTACTAATTCGAACTCCCCCATTTTACCGGTCAGGCTTCTTGCATTTGCAAGCATACACTTAAGTCTATTGCCTCCCTTAGGTATTTCTTTTTGCTTTAAAAAAGGCCTCTCCTTATCGGCTATGCTTCCCTTTCCCCCCTCTCCACCCCCTTGACTCTTGTTAAAGACCACTCTTACTACTCTCAATGTCTATCCTATAAATACTTGCTTGCCCATCACCCCCAGAGCCTAGTTTCAAATCGCCTCCAACCTTCTAACCATCCTCTCCCCTAGCACTGCAGCCCCCTCCTCATTCAGGTGCAATCCATCACGACAATAAAGATGGCAACTGACCGAGAAATCAGCCCAGTGCTCTAAGAATCCCTCCTTCCTACACCAATCTTTTAGCCACGCATTAACCTCCCTAATCTCCCGCTGCCACCCTGGACTAGCGCGTGGCACAGGTAGTATTTCTGAAAATACTACCTTGGATGTCCTTGCCTTAAGTTTGCGACCTATGTCCCTGAAATCATTCTTTAGGACACCCCTTCTTCCTCTAACTCGGTCATTGGTGCCAACATGCACCAAAACCGCTGGGTCATTCCCAGCCCCTTTCTAACAATCTGTCCACCCAATCCGCAATATGCCCAGCCCGAGCACCCGGGAGACAACACACTGTTCGGCATGCACGGTCCCGGTAACAGATTGCCCTATCTACCTTCCTAATAATTGAATCCCCTACCACCACAATCTGCCTGGGTCCCTGAGTAACTTTGGTCCCCTCTATGTTGGAGAGACCATTCCCCTGGTTGCTAGAGGAAGCAGTCTCATCCAACTCTACCAATTCTGAACTGCCTTCCACAGTATCTTTATCCAATCTGGCAAATCTGCTGGGATTGCTTAGCTCAGAACTGGCCTGCCTCTTCCTCCCCCTGCTACCCCTAGTAACTGTTACCCAGCTGCCTACCTGTGCATCCTCCTCTGTCTCTGCTCCACCCTGCTCAGCTAACGCATCAACGGTGAGCTGTAAACTCTGCTCCAGGTTGACAATGTCTCTCAATGTTGCAATGGTCTGCTTTAGATCAGTTACCTGGGCTTCCAAAGAGACCAATTGCTCACATTTCTCACAGAGGTATAAACCTTGGAACACTTGCTCCAAGTGTGCATACATATGACAAGATATGCATTGCGTGAGATCATCAAGCCTGCTACTACTCATCTTATTATGGCTAACCTATCTTCTTATAGCCTACAGTGAACTTTAGTACTAGCCTTTCCTAGCCACTTACCAGATTAAACCCCTTCCTGGATTCAACTCCACACTTTAAACAAACAGCACTTGAAATCAGACAGCAGTGAAACCACAAGCTCAATGAAATCGCTTACTACCTCCTGTTAAATAGAGCTTGCACTAACCAGCTGTATTAACTTATGCAATTAAACCACACCCACTAGCTCTAACAGAAGGAAGAAAAAAAAGGAAACAGAAAAAAGGGATACTTAATAACACACAGAAAAACGAATCTCCTTCAATAAACACACAGAATAATTCCCCAAACTATATCACACTCTCAGCACAGCACAGCAATTCTTACTGGATCTAACTCCACACTTTAAACAAACAGCACTTGAAATCAGACAGCAGTAAAATCACAAGCTCCACATAGACAATCCTCCTGTGATAAATCCTGCTGTTTGGAAACAGCATCTCGAGGGGGGGTGCTTTGCAGACGGCACAATAAACTACTTTTTGATGTATCCTGCTCTCAGGAGGGAATTTAATTGGCCGCGTTACTGTAAAAAGTAACGCGGCCTGCGCACTATTACCGTTATTACGGTAATAGTGCGCTTAAATATCGTTATTACGGTAGATTCAACACGGACTTTTTGCTCTCAGTTCCCTGAGCTGCAAGCAGAAAGCCGGTTTAAATTTACCGTAATAACAGTAATAGGTTTAACGCTGCGCTACTTCAGGGAAAATGTTATTCCCCCCTTAGTGTACATTCTCCTAGGGGGTAATTACTGCACTGTACATAAAGTTACATTGAGTAGTATAATTAGTAATTGTTTGTTCTTCTTATTTTACAAAATAATATTGATCATAGTTAATTTATGTAGAATATAGCAACAATTGCAGAATGTAAACATACAATAAATATGGTTTAATCTATTGCAGAAACTATTTTTTTATATATCTATATCTAAATATAATATAATAAATTATTATTATTTTTTTTTAAAGGTTTTGCCACC
Organism: Mixophyes fleayi; assembly: GCF_038048845.1. NCBI lineage: Eukaryota > Metazoa > Chordata > Amphibia > Anura > Limnodynastidae > Mixophyes > Mixophyes fleayi. The sequence continues at coordinate 99,536,120 of NC_134407.1, read as the reverse complement.
AAATATATCATGGAGTGGACAAAACCTCTTTGAAAACATTAAGGAGTCATGTCGCGTTCTCCCTCCAAATATCCTGGCTCAAAATAAGAGGAACCTAAAGAATAACAGCTCGACACAGACTGACATATTTCGTACTGACATCCTTGATCATACAAAAAAGATGGGAGACCGTAGTGGATCAGAGAGAGCTCTTCAGCTGAGCTGTCATAGTCACTCCGAACATAGTTTGGGGTCCATAGGTGGAGAGGTTTTCATGGGGCGTGGCTATGACTTGCTAGAGGAGGAGGGGCGTCCACTTGGCTACACAGATGCTATTACGAATGCACTAGTTGAAGCATCCACTGGAAAGCGAAGCAGTGGTACGTGGCCTAAAGTTATGGTCAGCCCTGGACACTCCCAGAGTGAGTTCACAGTCTTCAAGAGACCCAGGCAGAGGAAATCCATCTTTGATCCTGACACTTTCAAGAGGCCTCAGACACCTCCAAAACTAAACTTTATCCCCCCTGGACCAGTCATGAACCATTTACCTCAGTCTTCAAAGGGAGACAGGCCACCAACTCCCCCAACTCCTCCCAAGCGCAGTGACTCCATCAAATTTAAACATCGGCACCAGTCTAGTTCTGCTTCTGATTCCACTGTAACTGCTGGTTCACCACCTACTAGCCCTTCACCTGCCTCTCTTGCCACTAGCTCCCAAGAAGGCTCTCACAAGACCCACCATAATAGGGGAGTTGGGAAATGCTGTAGAGAGGATGGGACAGATTGTACTTTGCCAGGCTGTAGAGGAGGTGGGGAGGTGGAAAGCTGCTTGCAAAGGGCAGAAGAGCCTGAAGTGAAGAGGCCAAGACCATTGTCTGCACCAGCATCAAAGCACCGCCTAACACCTGTAACTATTCACACACTTCAAGTGAGTTCTTGTGCTGCAATCTTATATTTTTATTTAATCAGGACATTATTATTATTTTTTTGTTTTCTTTTATACATATCCTATGATAACAATACATTAAACTTTATTTATTGTGAATATTAAGTGAATTAATTCTCCAGGAAGGCACATCATAAAAATTGTATGTAAATGCTCTACAAAAGTGTTATTAAGGTCTCCATTTTTTTTACTTGACATTATACTGTTTATCTCGCGTGTGACAGATGTTACTCTTCCATTTTGCATTTCACTGTTTTAGTACATATATTTTCCAGCATCTAATAAGATAAGTATAATATCATCAAGACTTCTGGTAGAACAAGGCTAGTTTGCAAATACTTTGACAGCTTAGTTACAGAGACACACTTGTGATTTTTTTTCGCAAGAAATTGCTATAGTTCTCCAGCTGATTCTGAAACCACAGGTTTCATTCTCATTCTTTGCTCATTCAGCCCTTGACTGAGGATTGTGGATGTGTTAGTTCAGCAACAAATTAAGTCAAAATAATGAGGTTATGAGAAACCTAAGCATTGATTAAATAGTGCACAATCATAACTTGCACAAACGTACGCAGCATATAGTTGATGTTTATGGTTCTAATACAGATTGGATTAACTTGACCTAGTGTTAATTCTTTCTTTACTCTTTGAGCTCAAGTGTTGAAATGACCTATAAAGATATATCAAGGCCTTTTGAAGACTACGTACCTGAGTGTTAAGTATTTAGATGTTTCTTTGCAAATTATTTTTTTTTTTCTCAACTTTTCTCTCTGTCCCTCTTCTTAGACCCAGAAGTTCTCTCCTGGCTCAGAGGATCGGCTATCTCCTGAACTTAATTATGAGTGGGTTCGATTCTCTCCCACACGTTCTCCCCGCCATAGCGACATTTTTGCAGCTTCATTGTATGGTTCTGGAATGTCAGGCGAGTTCCTGAGCTGGACTGTTAATATATTCGTTTTTGTTCTGATAATTCTGTTTAAATAGTAATGTATACTTAAAGCAAACTGTATCCACTGCCTAAATTTTGCATACTGTGATTTTGTTTTAGGTACTGTACCTCGGAACCTGGCCCCATGTCCTGCTGTGACAGCAGTTTTGAGGAACCCAATCTACACCGCTTGGAGTCAACGTGTTCCGTCTAATAACTGTCCCTCCTCCACAGGCCAGGTCTGCTCACAGCACTTGCATCAAAGGTAATACATCACACTATATTCTAAGCCATTTTTTTAGTTTTCTTAATTGTTAGTATGAAAACCATTTGTTAACTACAAAAGCACTGTGCACATAAACTCGCTTGCCGTTGTGTTTTTCTTCATTCTATTATAATCTAGTGTACTGTAGTCTATTTGTAATTGTATCAATTATGTGCTCCAGACACAGTTTGTAAGAAAATATTTAATCTAAGTAAAAAGATATGATTCATTGATAACCATATGCTAATTTCACACAGTGCACAACACCATGGCCGCTTAAGCTTAGATCTGAGTCATAAACACCCTGTTGAATACTGCGATACCTCCCGTCCTAGAGTTCCCCACGGCTCCAACTCTCTCCCTTCCAGTGCTCGTCTCGGTAAGTAAACGTGTTTTTCACCACTTTATGATTCTTTTTTGAAATGACCTGGTTTTTGTTTTTTCTTGAAGGGGAAGGAATCTGAGCAAAGCACATTTTCTCTGGAGGCCTTACACTTACATTCTTATACTCCCCAAATATTGCTTGTCATTTTGCTTCTTTCAGTTGGCAATTATTCACATAACTTTTAAGAGTAACAAAGTACATTTTTGATAAAACATAATTCCTACTTCCTTGTCATCTTTTATTTCATTATTTTTAAAACTGAGAGAGAAGCGGTTAGAGAGGAATCAGGCAGAGGGAAGAAAGGAAAGGAGCTTGGTGGACACTCATGGTACCCTATTTCTCTAGATTCTATACTGACAAGAAGTCTTCTAAGAAGTAGATGTGATTCTTATATTCTATTTTATAATATAATAGGAAAGCCAGTGTTCCCATATCTGGTCATTTTTCTTGTAGTTGATACGTAATTTTCTCCTTAGAAGCTCTGAACCAAATGTTATTCTTAACTACTTAAACAGAATGTATAATAGATTGTTTGCATAATTTAGCTATGACATACTTCCCAGCATGTAAAATAAAATGATTGCTTATTTGAGATTTTGTTAAAATAAGGAAACATGGTAAAGAAGGGCAGTTTAATATTTATTTGTAAGATATAGTCTAATAAGGTCTGAACCTCGAAAAGTAAACATTTTTTTATTTCAACAAATATGGACAGTTTTCACCCTGTCCAACATAGGGAATGATAGTTATATTTTATTTAGTTTGGCTGGTACAATATATCATCTTATATACACTTTGTAGGAATTGTATTTAATACGACTCAAAATAGTTGTTCTCCTTGTCTAATCTTTGGCCTGTCTTTAAAGTCAAAAATGGATAACTATACAAGACAGTATTTCCTGAATTTATTTACATTAGCCAAGATGATCATAGTAAGATCCTGGTTGGATAAAGATGGTCTGTGCTATCAAAATTGGATTGGGTTGGTTAGTTAAATTTATCAGCCATAAGAGAAATATATTTCACTAGAGTGTGAATAAAAATATAAACAGATATGGTCTGTGGCTTATTTTCAACTATGTTGCAGGCATTGTTATTTCTAGCTGTGCTGCTGGGCCATCATACCTTTTATGTAAATTAATTAGGTATTAGAGATTCAAATTATTGTATTAAATTTAGAACATGTTTATGTTATTCTTTTAATATTTCTACAGTACTTATTTATAATTTCTTGTCATGGTATACATTGTATTATCTACAAAATGTAATCTATCCTGCATTTATTGTGATTAGTTTGTATTTATAAGGCGACTACTCTGTATCTATTTTGTTTTGTCATTTTAGACATTTTTAATAATTACCGGTACTTTTTTTTTTTTTTTTTTTTTTTTTAAAAAAACCCTTTCCAAATAGGCTTTACAATTTGATATAATATCATGTAATTAAAATACATATCAGTTAATTTTTCCTTGACCTCTGCACAAGAGAGACCTCTTACAGGTGCCATTACTGTGAGAGGCTCTTTAAGAAGGTTTATTTTTGGGAACTGGGGAAGGATTGCCATTCTCAAATGCCAGCAAAGAATAATTTACACAACATAAATAGTAATTTGTGACTTAAAATTTAGATTGGATGTCTGTGTTTCAATATTAGGGCTGTATAATGTTATATAATGACCTAATAAAGTTATCAATAGGAAGAATCAGAGTAGTTGTGGAGTGGAATTAATTAAATAAACGTAAAGCAAAGTTCCCAAATAGAATTGTTCTGCTCTTTCTTGTTCACTCAATTTATATTTTCTTTAATATATTGCAAATCTTTTAATACATTTCTTAGAACAGACATGTTCATATACTGTATATCTATCAATCGACTTGTTTTAACTGCTCTTTTGTTTTCTGGAAATTTAAATATATTCTTGTTTAATTGAAAGAATAACGATAGACAAACCATTTTCTGTAGTATACTAATTTGTCATCATTTTGCAATTCCCAATCCGTTATTAATTATTAAATTATTTTGGCATGTCTTTTACAATATCTCTTTCTAACTTTCAGGATCCTCAAGAACTGAACGTATTAAAATCCCCTTAACCCCGCGATACCTGAGGTGCCCAATGGGTTCAGAAAGGGGTAAGTTCCAACCCAACCTAAAATCGATTTTGAACATGGGGAACCGATCATAAATTTAGTGTGTGTGTTGTGGTGGTCTAGTTTTGGGCTAAAATCACCTGAAAAGTGTATGAGAGAACTTGTCAATGGATTTACCACCTCTCAGAATCTCCAAAGGACAGTTCCACCTGAAAGTGAAAATTCAGTCTTGGGTGGGTTAGCCTAGTAAAGTAAATGGTGACTTGCCTGGGGTTTGAAGATTCAGACTATCTGGTGGGACTCCAAAGTCTTATTCGTACCTGCTCCTGCCAGCAGCATGTTATCCATCAATAACATTCTGCCAGCAGGTGCAGTGGTGGATGGAGGAGACTGGAACCCGCTGGCTGGCCTGAATGCTGGACCCCAGATAAGTAACCTTTTTTTTTTTTTGTTTTGTTTTTGATTTTTTTTGTTTGTTACCATGCCTGTAGGATATTCCACCCATAACTGTATTTCCACTTTCACAGTATTTGGAATTATTCTTTAACCCCCTTCTATGTTATTGACAAGTAGGACTTGTTTAGCACACAGGGGGTTCCACGAAGTTTAAGATTATGCTTACCTGTTTCCCACTGTTATTTACAGTTGGTGGCTGATTGTGATGGGTGCAGAGTTTAGTGGTGTCATTGAGATGATGTTAAGTCAACCTCCTCACACATTGCTTATGGAAAAAGAATGAAAAGCCAGGGAATGGCCTGTGGCCACTATATTCATCCAAACCTAGAAACTCAGAGGCACTTTTGTTTGAAAGAAGGGAGTCCCCTCTTTTTCATATGATACCCACTTTTATGAGATCACAAGACCATAACACCCTATACTACCTAAAGCATTAGGAAGCCTAGGGTGGGGTTTTGTAATGCAGAGATCTTCCTTATCCTGGCACCTAGAGATTGAGGGGCAACCTTCTTTCTGCTGATGACCAGTAAATAACTACTAACGCTTTATGTAGTGTAGGGTAAGTTCAGAAAGGGGTGGGGTTATAATGCCACATTTCTCCCATCCTGGTTTAAATGGGCTCAAGGGTTCCCTCATTTGTCTAGTTTTCAAAATGGTATGCCTTTTTGGGCTACCCATTTTAGTCCTACAATTTTTTGTTTTTTATTCAAGGCAGTGCAAACTAGCAAAAAGTAAAGAAAAAATGCTTATCATTTTCAAGTGCAGATATTATGACAAACGGTCTATAAACTCCTGCCTTTTACTGTTTTGGAAAGGTGGATTGATGCCAAAGCATGAGTGACAAAGTATTTATTAGTGGTGTTTGCAAAAAATAATACATTTGCTTTTAGTTAACTTTCTTACAATTTCACTTAAAATAAAACACATTTTTGTCCATTTTAGGTAGATTGTAGTGACTGAAGTGAGACGCAAGCTAATGGTATTTGCTGAAAATTGAAAGGCTTCTTAAAAAAAAAAAAAAAAAAATAAGGTTTAACATGGCCACTACATAAACAAATTACTGATATTGATTTTAGAATATGACCAACCCAAAAATTGTTAAAATAGTCTCAATGCAAAGGAGTTAAAACAATAGCAATAAATTGCGGTATGCCATTAAGTGTGTTTGATCACATAAATGGTACACATAAGTGTAGTAACCCCTTATAAAAGAAAATAAACTGAGGGGATACCAAGAGGGTTTATAGGAAGGAGAAGAGGTTGGTTCTTTCTCTAGTGCCCTGCCCCCTAGGAGTGAAAATTAACCCACCGTCTGTGCCCCCCTACAGCCACAGAGAAAGGGATTTAACAAGAAGTACACAAATCCCCTTATTATGCATCCGTATATGTAATCAGTTCTGATTAATTGTAACTAGTCTAATACTAGAGAAAAAAGCTAAAACATGCTTTTTCCCATTGCTGATCGTTATTGAAATAATTAATGAGAATTACCAACAAAAAAGCTAGACAAATTGAAATCTGTACCTCTTAAATGTCCTGATTCATCACAGTTCTCGCCCTATGCACTCAATAGAAAACCTGTGTTGCAATATTGGCGTTGAACGTTGTGCTGTTTTTCAAAACATACGTTTTCCATCTGCAAGCACATCAATACCCAGGCAGATTTTTTGAATAGGAACACTATATTTAGGAGAAATATCTTTTATTGTTTGCCAAAAGATATAACAGCTGTGTAGATAACTTGGTATTTGACACCAGCCAGTTGCTCCACCATAATGTCGATGAAAGCAGCGATGAGCCCGGTGCACTGGAAACCATTTTTTACTGTTGTCGCATCAAAGGACAAAAATGTTTAACAAATCTGACATGAAGATGCCCTTGAGTCAAGGTGGCAGCTAATCCATACAAGTTAATTAATATATTGCTATCGGCTATCAATTGCAACACTGGAAATGTCGGCAGGCTAAATGCTGACACACCCATTCTGGGGACAGCTTGAAAAATATCGACAGTGTGATTGTTGACATTCACAATATCGACAACCACAATGCTGACATTAAAAGACCAATAACGGCGGGATAGCTGCCGGACCCGCAGGCATTGGTCTTTCAATGTCTGCATTGTGGTTGTCTATATTGTGAATGTCGACGTGTGTATAATCTGTGCAAGACTGCATAGGAATCAACAGATCGCTTGTTGGCAGTATGCTTATGACCATGCCACTGAACAAGCCTTCAAGGCAATAACACCCCATCAATGAATATCTTGCAGAAACAAATATTGCATGTGTCTTCACTGGACAATTGAGGATCAGGGAGGCCTAATACAGATGCTCTACTTGACCTTTATCATTGACCTACTTATCTAGGATGTTTAGGGTTTTTTTGTTTTGTTTTTAAATAATTTATTTACGCTGTAAAAACACAAACCCTATAAACCCTGCTCATTCAAGCTGTATTTTTACACACTTCATATCTTAGTCTATAACTAATGAGAGGGATGCAGGAAGGTCTGTCACAACAGAGGATGCATGTCTGGGTATTTTTCCACTGCCAGTTTGTTCTGGATCCTCCTTTTGTCTAGGCTTGAATGCCATGTGCTGCCATTAATGCCTAATAAACAATACTCAACACTCTTAACGGGCTATTGATGCTCTGCTGCTTTTAAAGTGTATTTTGGCAACCCAACAGAGGTCTGCATAAGCATCATATTTTTCACCATCTAGAGTGCTGTATACAGTTTGCTAGTTGTTAACAGCACTTAGAATACTGAAGTGGTTCTCAGATCAGAAGCACATATACTAACAAATTGTGCTCTGCTTTTTAAACTAGCCGCCAGACGTGGCTCTGTATAGTCTATTTTGCCGCCAGACGTGGCTCTGTATAGTCTATTTTGCCGCCAGACGTGGCTCTGTATAGTATATTTTGCCGTCAGACGTGGCTCTGTATAGGCGACTTGCCTCATATACTAGCTGCCAGACGTGGCTCTGTATAGTCGACGTGGCTCTGTATAGGCGACTTGCCTCATATACTAGCTGCAAGACTTGGCATGCCCTTTAATAAAATTCATGAGAATACTTCAGTTGGAGAGTCTAATTGTATGCACAAAGAAATTATAGGCATTAGGTGGGCCCAGGACTTAAATGTCACTGAGGCCATTGGGACGCTTTGTTACTAAGCAGAGGGTCAAGAAGGGAGCTTTATGGCAACTTTGCTTTAGGTCCTAGCTGTCTCTATGCCCACTGTTAATTATCTCGATATTGTAGCAGTTCATCCTACAATAAATCTGAGAGGTGTTAGCTGGAATAGATTTCTCGATAATTTCTGTGTTACTGTCCATCCATATAAGCTGGCTAACTCCTTTTGACCATAGTGGACATAGTTTATCACTACAAAACAATACCGATTACTATTATACCGACAAGCTCGAAATATGTACTTGCCATATAATGTAATCCAGGCGGTGGGGCCTGGCATTGCTGCTTTAAAAGCGCCGTTCTTTCTCTGACCATTCCACGTGACGTTATTTGTTACTGTACATATTTATTTCAGTCGCATTTTAGATGTAGAGATAATTCAAGGTGTCGGATACAGTTCCTGATGGTTATATGATAAGTACATATTTTGAGCTTGGTGTAATGGTAATTGGTATCGTTTTGTAGTGATAAACTATGTTGGCATTTAAAGTGCCGATAAACCCTACCACACCTGACCAAACAACTCTCTTGGGCTGTACAACACATCATACCAGGCTCTGGGTACTTCATCAAAGTATTCTTCAATTGGTTACTTATCTGCTTTGAAGAAGACCGTCTATATTGTGCTGCTTTTATACTTGCAGGCTCCCTGTCACAATCAGAGTGCAGCAGCCCCAGTCTGGCCAGTCCTCCTCATTCTCCCCTCAACTTGGAAACTTCATCATTTGCAAGTAGCCAGTCACAGAATTCGATTGCAAGCTTACCCAGAATCTCCATCAGCACTGTACCCATGGGTGAACGCAGAAAGGACAGGTAAAATCTTATTTGTATTAATTATTTTTCTGGAACTAAATTGGCCACTTCATGACAGAGGGTTCCACTGTTTAGGATGATGCCTATTTTACGCTTGAGGTGCGTACTTAGTTGGATAAACTGTGAAAATGGTCAAAATTAGTGAGACCTTTTTTTAAAAAAGAAAATCTGCTTCTTGTTTATTCTACATCATAGTGTAAACCTATTCATTTACCTAAACAAATGTAATCAGCTGCTCGCAAGTGTAAGGATACCAGTTATGGGAATTAATTGTAAAGCTGTCTATTTGTATTATTATTTTTAACTTTGAGCTTCTGGTTTGCTTAATGGCTCTCTCCTTTTTGTCAGCACTAATGGATTCCATATAGACTGGATGTAACTTGCTTTTATTTGATAACATTTACATGGATCCAGTAGTGCTAGTAGGCATGGCACACGTCTCATTTTCTGCCTTGGGACTGCCTTTTGCTAGGGGCAGTTCTTCTCATGTCACTTAATTTCTTTCCCTACTAGGGAGCAGCACATAATGTTCACTTTCAATACTATAGTGTGGTGCGTGCAGTGTGCCAGGCACCGAATAAAACAGTTCCTGGCAATTTCTACTTCTCTCACACCCAGGACAGTGTGAACACTATTTTCAGTCTTCCGTTTTTCAAACTATGCAGTGTTAATCAGCCACCATTGCTTCTTTCTCTTTGTCAAGTAGTATAAAGACATTGATTTTAAAGCAAAATGCATTTACTAGACTACCATTGTTTGTGTCTCTGTCCTACAAGCTTCTCACCTCCAAAAATTTACCGTTCAGCCTTTTTAATGTATGTTAATACCATAATACCAACAAAATGGCTTATGGGCATAGTCTAGTGGCAGGCTCAGTTGGTCTTGCATCATTCTTTGTGTGTCTAGGTTCATAAAGGTCCAAAAGTGCAGAGGCAGGCGTAGAGGAGTATATACTTAGAACTTCTTAGGTGTGTTTATAGCATAAACACAGAGAGAGGAAAAAGTGCAGTCACCCTGTGCAAACGTTTAGGGACATCTGTTTATATGTTCAGCTCAAGTTTTCCTCAATTAGAAATTAGTTTATGTATGAAGCACACTGCATGTTTAAAGTAAGCTTCAAGACTAGGGGCCTGATTCATTAAGGATCTTAACTTAAGAAACTTCTTATTTCAGTCTCCTGGTCGAAACCATGTTACAATGCAAGGGGTGTAAATTAGTATTCTGTTTTGCACATAAGTTAAATACTGACTGTTTTTTCATGTAGCACACAAATACTTGAAAGCTTATGTGTACACTGAAATTTAAAGTGAATATGTGTGTGCTACATGAAAACAGTCAGTATTTAACTTATGTGAAAAATAATAATTTGCACCCCTTGCATTGTAACATGGTTTTGTCCAGGAAACTGAAATAAAAAGTTAGGATCCTTAATGAATCAGGCCCTAGATCACTAAACTTATACTAGATAACTTGATCCTAAACTTGTGTGTGTGTGTATATATGTATATATATATATATATATGTGTATATATATATATATGTATATATATATATATATGTATATATATATATATATATATAATATAGCAAAATAGAAAGATACAAAATATGGCGCTCGTAGCAAATCACCAACAGTCCAGAACAAAGTCTAAAACCTTCTCAAAATACACTTACCATGTGCAGGTGGCTGCCAATCCTCTTAATACCAAGCGGTGTAGCATGGAAATAACCTGTAAAAAGAGATGGAGGAGAAGGCGCACAATAGTGTAGTATATTGGTATAAAAATGGGATCACACAAAAATCCACAATAGGACCAAGAACACCAGTGGAGAAGAAACCAGAAACCAAATATTATAGTACTACATCACCCTATTGCAATAAGGGTGTAAGCGTACCAGATGTAAATATTGCAGCTTATCTCAAATAATCACAGTGACTGAACTTGCAGAACTTCCACGTGGTATATGAAAACATGGGTGTTTCATTCAAGTTCTGCAAGTTCAGTCACTGTGATTACTTGAGATAAGCTGCAATATTTACATCTGGTACGCTTACACCCTTATTGCAATAGGGTGATGTACTATAATATTTGGTTTCTGGTTTCTTCTCCACTGGTGTTCTTGGTCCTATTGTGGATTTTTGTGTGATCCCATTTTTATACCAATATACTACACTATTGTGCGCCTCCTCCTCCATCTCTTTTTATATATATATAGATATAGATATATATATAGATATATATAGATATATATAGATATATATATAGATATATATAGATATATATAGATATATATATATATCTGACAATTCTGATATGTGCACTGAAGCTCTAATATGTGCTTACATTAAGGAAAGTTCTACAGCTAATCAAGGCTGTAAAACCTGCAATTCTTTGTCTTGTGTTTGTAATGGTTTTAATGGTGTGTCTCTTAAATGTCAGCTATTATTAATTCATGTTCTTTTTATTCTTTCCTCTTTTCCCTTCTTTTAACATGGTCTGTTGTTCCATATCTCATTCCAAACTACATGTGATGCATTATATGTGCTATGCTCACCATGTCCCACATGTAACTTTGTTCAATTCTGCTATCTTTCTGTCATTACTACCATGTTACCATTTCTCACCTTCGCGTTGCCCACAATATATGCATGGACTTTTCCGGTTTTCCTTTTCTCTTGCTTACACTCTGCTTTCTCTTGAGATAACTTTCACTCTGTGGTGCTCTCTAACTTTTTGTTTCTCTTTGTCATATTATCCTACCCACCGCACACCTTGTAATGCTTCCCTCACTCCCCCCCCCCCCCCCCCCCCCAAAGCCGTTATTACTTCCTTCCTCATTTCTCATCTTCCAGATATGTTTTCCGCACCAGGTCCTTATTGAGGCTTCCAGCCCATTCTAGGCCCAGGTTTTCCTCAGTAAGGTGCTTGAGGTCTGCCACTTCTCTGTCTGTCTTACTATTGACTTCTGCTTAAGTCTCCTCCTTAATTGTGCCGGTGCTCTGCTGCTTTTCATACAGCTTCTGTATCCTCCCACTCTGGTGGCATGCTGGAATGCTTTCTTGCAGTCCCTATACCATTTATTTTCTTACCGGCTGTTTTGGGTGGGGGTCTGCATTTCACTTGCTGGTCTTTACTGTAATTGAAGTATTAAGGGTCATCTCCTCTTAAACTTTTGCATGTTGATGCATGAAGTGATCCTCCTGGTGTATTGGAATGGGTATGAACAGAGAAAATGTACAGATGGAGGCAGATACATTGCACTTTGTTTATTTTTGGACACTGATGTGCAGCTATTGGTTTAAAAATATGTTGAAAGGCAACAGTGGAGCTGGACACTTATTCGTTAATTTGATCAAAGGAAAAGCTCATCCCTTCTATACCACTCCCATGGAATCTAGCTGCTTTTTTTACAGGGCTGTCTAGCATTTTTGTTTATTCCTTCTTTAATTTAATTTATTTTCATTTGTTAGTACTATGTTTGCCGCTCACTGCGGCAGTTGTTACTGAGGCAGTCCTCCAGTTCTGCAGTCTCCACTCCCCTGGGCAAGGGAAGGCTCCCCTGTTCACCATAGGGCAGTGGGGGGGGGGGGGGGGGGCATGGGTATTCATCCACTGCACTGGGCTCCTTCTCCCCTTTTAAGGTTATAGTGGCAGACTCGTAGACGATGGTGCACAACTAGATTCAGGGTGTCTGAGTTTTGTGCAGGTGTTATGACAGGTCAGGCAGCAACCCCTTCAAAGGGTATTTATCCCACTAGGAACACAGTGGCAAAGGGTAGCTACATTACTGCAGCAGCCACGGATTTATTGGACATGAGGACTGAGGAAATCCTGTCAGAAGCTCTTTGTATCCTCGCAGTGAGGCGTGGCACTTTGTCTGAGCAGCTGTGTCAGGCGGCTACCTGGTCTTCTGTCCACAATTTTACCAGGTTTTACAAGTTCAGTGTGTTTGCTTCAGGGGATGTCAGTTTTGGGAGAAAGGTTCTTTGACCTGTTTCTTCTGAGCGTTCCCACTCATCTCTTTGCTGTTTGTTTATTCTCCTATTCTGTGGGGCTTGGTTCAACATAAATTGAAGGCCTAACAAGAAAAGGGTTAGAGAGGTGCAGGCAGCACGGTGGCTAAGTGGTTAGAGCTTCTGCCTTACAGCACTGGGGTCATGAGTTCAATTCCCGACCATGGCCTTATCTGTGTGGAGTTTGTATGTTCTCCCCGTGTTTGCATGGGGTTCCTCCGGGTGCTCCGGTTTCCTCTCACACTCCAAAGACATTAATTGGCTGCTATCAAATTGACCCTAGTCTGTGTGTTAGGGAATTTAGACTGTAAGCCCCAATGGGGCAGGGACTGATGTGAGTGAGTTCTCTGTACAGAGCTGCGGAATAAGTGGCGCTATATAAATAAATGATGATGATGATAGAGGTGGAAGAACTGCAGTGAACTTTTAAGATGTCGGAAAGTGTCTGCACGACTACTCTCTACACTATATTCCAATAAACATAGAAAAAAAATTATTTAAACAAAGTATAAAAATTCTATTTTCCACATCCGCTGTTGTCGCTAGACAGGGTCTCTGGCTCCAGTCTTGAAATATAGACATGGATTCTCTGAAGAATCTGGAATTTTTACCCTTTTGTGGTCCAGCTCTCTTTGACCCAAAAGCAGGCATGGGCGTCCAAGCACCCATCTCCCACTCCCTCTAACAAGCCAACATTATGACTTGGTATGTTAACACCCAGTCTCGTCTGCAGTTTGGGAGCCAGCTTTCTGAGTTTTGGGAACATAAGAGAAAGACTCAACCTCAGATTCGTGGATAATGTGTAACTAGACCCTCCATCCAGTCAGTTCTTTTTGCACAGACCTTTGAGGAGACAAGGGAGGTTATGTGGGCCGCCGAGGCAGCATGCTCCGGTCGCCCGTGACTGCTGTGGAGGCAGAGCTGCTTGCCGTCTAGTTGCCCAGCCTGTCGACCTGCAGTGGGAGGAGAAGTTGCAGTGCAAAACAGGTAGTGGGGCATATAATACTGGTAGGGAGCTGTCGCTGGAGCCCAGTTCTCACCAAGGTGTGTTGTGTGTTTTTTCTGCATTTACAGGGGCTGTGTAGAATGTGGTTATGTGCAGGCCAGCAGAGTGTTAAGTGGGCGTAGTTATATATGCGTTAACTTTCCAGTTTTTCCCGGGCTGTGGCAAGCTTATCAGCCATTTCCCACACTGCCTGCAGTACACTCAGACGCACACACATCCCTGGGGACTGAGAACCAGTAGATATAGAGTGGCTTTGCTGTTTTCTTATATCCCTTTGAGTGTTTCTGTGTTTTCTATCTGCTGTATATCCTGTAGGGGTACATTACAGAACACTTTTTGAGTTCTAGTCTTAGCTGAGGCACTGTGTATATCTGTAGTGTTTGTCATATACTGTACAGATGTTCTTTGTCATAAGATAACTCTACAGTGTGTCTCTCACTTATCTGTCTTATTTGTAATATGTCAGAAAGAGGGACCAGGTCCAAATCCAAGGCTGTCTCTGTAATGTAATAAACCTGTACTAGTTGTGAGTTCAAATTGCCTGGTGGACGGTCAGACTGGGGGCCTCTACACGGTATGCGAGGCCGAGGACCTGTTTGAGAGCTCGTATGCGGGTGCAGCGGACATCGTGGAACCAGCCTGGGCTAAGGAGCTGGCATAGTCCATTGCCGAATTAAGGAGAGACAACCCACCTGGGGACGGTAGGTATTGATACCTTTTCCTCTTCTCTGGATACACAGTCCTCAGACGCCATTTCTTCGGGACAAGCGTCTGAGTTGCTGCAGGGTGGTCCAGGGGTCTCCCAGGAGCCTGCTTGAATGATTAATTTGGAACGGTCTGTACAGGCGTTGACCAGTGTTTCCAATTCCCTTGGAAAATTGTTCCATCCGAGTAAGGAAGGTGGACTGTGTAAATGTTTGGGCCTTCCTATTGCCCAGGAGTTAGTATATTCAGACACAGATCCAGCTGAATTGGGAGATGGTGATGTTCTGGAGAATTCTGACTATGAGGACTTGCCCACAAGTGAGAAAGAAATGTGCATCACAGATCTCCATGTTTAAAAGGGCAAAGATAAAAAGGGTGTTCTTTCCTCCTTTTGCACAACTGTTGGAAATTTGGGACGAAGCCAGACTTAAGCCTGATAATAATTTCAGATTTCCAGATGATACAAACTTTACTACTCCTTTCCAGATTCGGAAGTGGGGTCATGGGAGATTCATCACAGTATTGATGCTCCCATTGCACATTTGGCGAAGTCTTCTGTTTTTCCATTGCCGAATATGGCGTCTCTTAAAGACAGTACTGGCAATAAGTGTGAACGGATTTTGAAAATCTATTTATTTAGCATCTCGGAATCAGCATCACCCTGCGGATGCTGATTCCAAGAGAGCTTTGGAATCTGTCTCATATGACAGAGAAGCTTTGTTTGGTTCTCCTTTGGACAAATTCATCGCTCAAGCCACAGGAGGAAAGAGTGCTCTTCCTGCAGCTGCGCCGAAAGAAAATGGGAGGCGTTTTCGCTCCTTTAGATTTGTCGGTCGCTCAAAACGGGCTTCTTCCACAAGACAAGCCCCGGTTACAAGGGGAGGGGGGAAAAGAGGCAGACAGGCTTGGACAGGACATCGTCCTGCATCTAAGCCAGTAGACAAACAATCAGCATAACTTCCTGCACCCTCTAAGCTCCAGCAGGAGATTCTGGCAAAGTTCTCAAGGTCTGATCCCCGCTTAGAAAGACAGGTCTTTCGGTTGTCAAACACAAGACTCCTGTCTCATCTTTGATGACTGAGGAAGGACACTCTAATTCAGGGGCATCCTTTCTCTGCTTGGGACTGGACCGTGGTGACAACGGATGACAGCTTGTTGGGGTGGGGTGCAGCCACTCATCATCTCAGTTTGCAAGGGATTTGGACGCTGGAGGAAGCACGGTTGCCCATAAATATTCTGAAACTATGGGCAGTATTCAATGCTCTAGTTCAGGCACAGTTCTTCCTGGCACGTTGGCCGATCTGAATACACTCGGAAAATGCTACGGCGGTAGCTTACATAAATCTTCAAGGAGAAACAAGGAGTCCTCTTGCCCTGAAGGAAGTGTCAAAGATCATGAAATGGGCAGAACAACAGGTTCCCTGCAATTTCAGCGGTGTTCATTCCAGGGGTGGACAACTGGGAAGTCGACTACTTAAAGTCTGCATGCCCTTCACCTAAGCGAATGGTCTCTCCATCCGGAGGTGTTTTTCTCAAATAGTCCTTCGGTGGAGTCAGCTAGAAATAGACATGATGGCCTCACGACATAAAAGCAAGGTGGAAAGGTATTGTGACAGTCCAATGGAACTTCAGGTTGGTGTACCTTTATCCTCCACTTCCTATGCTGCGTGGAATTTTACAGAAGGTGAAGAAAGGTTTATTTTCCAGTAATTCTACTGGCACCAGACTGGCCAAGAAGAGCGGGGAGATGATCTTCTTAAAATATCGGTGGATCGTCCTTGGCGACTGCCTCTCATCATCATCATAATCATCACCATTTGTTTATATAGTGCCACTAATCCCGGAGTGCTGTACAGAGAACTCGCTCACATCAGCGCCTGCCCTATTGGGACTTACAGTCTAAATTCCCTAATGCGTGCACACACACACACACACACACAGACTAGGGTCAATTTGTTAGCAGCCAATTAACCTACTAGTATGTTTTTGGAATGTGGGAGGAAACCGGAGCACCCGGAGGAAACCCATGCAAACACGGGGAGAACATACAAACTCCTCACAGATAAGGCCATGTTCGGGAATTGAACTCATGACCCCAGTGCTGTAAGGCAGAAGTGCTAACCACTACACCACCGTGCTTCTATATTGAATATTGAACGAACAGTATTCTTGGGAGGACCAAAAAGACCTTGGAAACTTAAGGGTTCTAATAATACACCTCAACCTTACAGACTAACACCTGTCATGAACTAGGATCAGGTCTTGGAGAATGACTGACCTCACTACTGACTGTTTCTGGCTAACCACAACGAGAAGGGTATACAAGTGGCTTAGGACAGAGTGATGATTTGTGTTTCCATTAACATGGGAACCATGCACTTTTTGGAGAATCTCCTGCTGGGATTTCAGGAGTGGAGCGTGCAAACGTGACTGCCTAGAGCAGTGGTGGGCAAACTCGGTCCTCAAGGGCTACCACTAGTTCATGTTTTTAGGATTTCTTTAATCATGCACAGCTGAGTTAATCTATTTGGCTGGGTCAGTAATTATCCCACCTGTTTTTACAGACAGAAATCCTAAAAACATGAACTGCTGGTAGCCATTGAGGACCGAGTTTGCCCACCACTGGCCTAGAGCATTGATACCCTGGTTATCAGAAGTTTCATGCAACTGAGAATAGAAACTTCTTTCCGCACCAGGAGCATTCTGGTTCATCGCCGAAGTGAGAAGGGCTTGTTTTCCGGAAGGAAGACCCTGTGGGTGCCGGTATAGAGAATGAGGCCTAAGAAACGCATCTGCTCTGGTAGAATGAGTGAGGACCTGGAAAGGTTCCGAAACCAGTTGTGTGCTTTCAGAATCTGGATGGAACTCTGGATCTAAGAGAGTGAGATAGTGGAGCCCCGGGAAAAAGGTTGCCCAGGCAGGGTATATCATGACTCGCCAGGCGCGCAGTAGCCCTACCCTGCCATTACCTCGTAAAACTCTCGAGGCAGTGTCCAAAACAAA
This sequence comes from Mixophyes fleayi, assembly GCF_038048845.1. Taxonomy (NCBI): domain Eukaryota; kingdom Metazoa; phylum Chordata; class Amphibia; order Anura; family Limnodynastidae; genus Mixophyes; species Mixophyes fleayi. The sequence continues at coordinate 99,518,334 of NC_134407.1, read as the reverse complement.
GGTCAGGGCCTTGAGCCGGAACTGAAAATTCTGTACAGCCAAAGTGTAAGAGACACTGGTGCCATCTACAGAATAGTAGTACCTCCTTGATGATTGATGCCTGCAAGTTTAAATGGGCTGAAAGAACCCGTCTGACTGAGGGCCAGGAGGAGGTTGGAATGAATTACCCCAACCTCCGTGAATGTCATCCTATCTATAGGTTCCTCACCTAACTGCAAATGTGCATGTACTATGTGTTTCTCTGGGAGGCGAGGAGTGACCACGCCATGTGGCATTTGACCACAGAAAAAAGGGACGAAAGGATTGAGACCGTCCTTGTCCTGACCTGATCGAGCTGATGGGAAGAGAGGTACTCCTACTTGCAGTGGCCCATGGATATTATTTTGTAATGATGCCAAAATGAGAGGCTCCGTTCTTGAAACCCTATCCCTGAGTGCCTTTGGCTAACTACTCTGTCCAATGCTGAATGGATTTATGGAAACAAGCTATGACCCTGTTTGGTATAAACAAAACTGCCTGTCGTTACTAAAGCTGAGTAATGGGCAGGTTGCACTTCTTGTTAGAGAGACCCCTCGAGAAAAGCCTTTTATGAGCGCCTGCCCTGCGTAGGATAGCAGAGTAAGTGAACAGATGAGCAACAGGGTTGTCAACCCCAGGGGTTTCTTGCCATCTAACTATTTATTCTGCCGGGAGAAGAAAAAGAGACGAAACTCTGCCCAGCCTATTAATTGTCTATTTGGCTTTTGCCAACAGTCAGACACCATGTCCATAATATGAGGAGATGATCTCCTAAATAGTGTGGGTGCGGCTGGAACTGCAGACTCACGTTCCACAAAGGATAAAATGTGTCCAACGCTTAATCTGAGATGATCCTCCCTGTGTCTAGATGTGGAATCTTCAGAGATAAAAATGCTTTTGTCTGTAAATCAAGATCCAAGTAGCCATCCTGTGCCAAGGAATGAACCCTATCTTGACTGTGATCAACTCTGAAAATCAGAATTATGCTCATCTCTGTGAGATGATGAGCAAATATGTCTGTGTCTGGGTGGACGAAGACTAGGATAGAGGGATGCCGCTCTTGTTTTTAGAAGATGTGCACGTGACAGATATGATCTGTGTGGGCTGAGTGTGTGTAGAAGCGTGAAAAAACAAGGATATTCACGTACCTTTTCGGACCATAACATCACCTTAGTGAGTTTGGCCATTGATGCTGGCAGTGGTTTGGCTGACACCTGAGTAGGTGCACACTGTTGCATAGAAAGCATCTGGGTTTGACTCTTTAAAAGGCAATATAAAAATTACATTTGGCATATATATTCTGCAGTACAGGCATACCAGGGGGTCCGTACCCCTGGGAGATGCATTTTCAGACACACCGCAATGCTAGGAAAAGGTTTAATAGAATAAAACTCTATTCTATTATTTTGGCACATATATAATGCCGAACCGATGGAAGTCTCTCTTTAAACAGAGTGCCATGTTAGGAAGAGTAGCACAGGTGAAACCTGTATCTTATCGTTTTTGCCACATATATAATGCAGTACAGACGTACCAGCGGGTATTTTACCCCTAGAAGTTTTTGGGTTGTTTATTACAATATACAAGGCTAAACCACTTCATTGGCTATATACATTTAAAATTGTGTGTGTGTGTGTGTGTGTGTGTGTGTATATATATATATATATATATATATATATATATATATATATTATATAATATCCTCCATGCACCGCCGAGCAGCCTATCTATCGTATGGCTGTCGGTTGGCGCTAAACGCTGCAGGCATAATTTCTAGGTGCCCAGACCTGTAGCTGTGTCTCTAGTTCTGAAGTTGCCTCCTGTGGAATGCGATCGTGACCTGTGTCCCCTGATCGTTGGGGAGATGCCGGTAATTCAGTCAGGGCGGTAGGAGAGGCTATCAAGGTTCACAGGTCAGGTGGGAGTGAAGCAGTTAAGTCACCACCTGCCGATATGGTAGGGCTAAAAAAAAAAAAAAAAAAATGTAAGGACCCTTTAGCTCGTTCTGTCTAGGGCAGGATGCCGGCATCTGTGCAAGGGGTGAGTGAGCTGGAAGACTGCTGCTCCCCCTCCGCAGGGACCCAGAGTGAAGCAAGCCGACAGGCTATTCACTCTCCTGGGTCTTTTGAGGTCCCTGCGCTGCACTTGAAAACTAAAGTATAGGCAGGAGTCTATACCACAGTGACATATCTCCTAGGCACTTAACAAAAACTGAGGTCTGAGCTGGAGAGGAGAGGCATAGTAGGGGAGGAGTGTGAGGAACAAAGAAGTTGATAAGTGCCTAAACATCTAGTCCCACCTAACATATCCCAATATCTCGCAGTGTCCCCCAATGGTAGGAGAAAAGAGAATTTTATTTTATTAAATCCATTTCTCTGATTCCATCTGAGGGACTCTCCCTTTGCACTCATTGGTTCAGTTATATTGTTCAAAGGCTATGTTTATGGAGTGTGTGTCTCTTCTTCTTTCTCTGCTCTATTATTTTGGCTTTGTTCGTTCTAAACTGGAGTGTCCTTTGGTGGGAGGAGTTAGCTAAATCAAAAGAAAAGCTCTTCTCCACTATATCCATAAGTGTCCAGCTCCAGCGTTGCTTCTATATCCCCATCGTGAAGCAGTGTCTCCTAGATGGAATCAGAGAAATTAATTTAACGTAAGTGCAAAAATCCTCTCTTAATATTCTTTAGAGCCTTCCCAGCAGAGATCCATCAATCACTGACTTAGTACTGATGTTGAAAAAAACCTGCTAATTTTTGGAAGTTTTTAAAGTAGCTGTAGAAAAGGCATGATTTAACCCTCCTGAAATTGGACAAGATACTTATCTCAGTTTGAAATATAAGGGGGGAAAAAGTTCACAAAAGAGCTAGGTTATGATTATTTGCCCTTTTGGTCAAATTATGGATTCAGACTGGCCAAGAAGATATGTCAAAGAAGTAATCAACTAGGTCTTCTATAGAATAAACTGGGTATTTTTGGAGTAAAACATTTGCAATCCAGCTGGCAGGGCTAAGGTTTCAATATAAAGGCTACACAATTTGTTTCTATCAAAAGAGCAAGATCTTTGTGGGATTTGGCACTGGTCAGTACAGCATTTTCTTATGCAGGCTTTAGGTTGCTAGAATGAAGTAGCTATTTATACCTAGCAAGCTCCAAGGAGATACAGAATCATTTGTGTGTCTTGTTCTTTAACTCTATACACCAATCAGCCACAACATAAAAACTACTGACAAGTGAAGTGAATAACATTGATTATCTTGTTACAATGGCACCTGTCAAAGGGTGGGATATATTAGATAGCAAGTGAACAGTCAGTTCTTGAAGTCAATGTGTTTGGAAGCAGGATAAAAGGGCAAGCGTAAGGATCTGAATGACTTTGACAAGGGCAAAATTGTAATGGCTAGACAACTAGGTCATATCATCTTCAAAAGGTCTCGTGGGGTATTTCTGGCATGCAGTGGTCCCATGAAGGACAATTGATGAACGGACGATAGGGTCATCGATGCCCAAGGCTCATTGATGTGCATGGGGAGTAAAGGCTAGCACCTCTGATCCAATCCCAAGGAAGAGTTCAAGTTGTTGACTTGGCCTCCAAATTTCCTAGATCTCAATTTGATTTGTGGAATTGATAGAAAAACAAGTGAGAGCCATGGAGGTCCCATCTTGCAACTTACAGGACTTAAAGAATCTCCTGCTAACATCTTGGTGCCAGATACCACAGAACATCTTCAGGGGTCTTGTGGAGTCTGGGCTTCGATGGGTCAGAGCTGTTTTGGCAGCATCTGAGGGACCTACGCAATATTAGGCAGGTAGTTTTCATGTTGTGGCTGATCGGTGTACATTACAGTGAAAGTACAATTTGGGATTGCTTTTTGACTGTTATCTCTTCGGAAACTGATCTATATTTGTTCCAGAAAACCGAGGCAATTCTTTGCCAATTAAGCCGCATATACAATGAAAATAGATAAATGATTTGGGGCATTGCTGGAATATTAAAGTTAGATTTGTGGACCCTTGCTATCAACTGTAGTGCAAATACTATCTGTTGCACAGCACTTTTGGTAAACCTAGAAAACAGGGGTGTCTACACACGCTGGACTGTCACTTGTGTATTTTAACAAGTGTGCAATGTATCAAAGCTCTTGACTAAATGATAAAGAATTTCATATCCGTTCTACATTAGGAAACACCCAGGGTTGTGAAAATATTGAATTGCAGACAATTCTACAGGTAAATGATAGACTGAGTTCTTTTCTCTCTCCACAGACCACTAGTAGATGAGCCACGGCATGTCAAGGTACAGAAAGGCTCTGAACCCCTGGGAATTTCAATCCGTAGTGGTGAAAACGGGGGTATCTTTGTCTCTAAGGTGATGACCGGAAGCATCGCCCAGCAAGCTGGGCTAGAGTACGGCGACCAACTGCTAGAGGTACCTGCCTCTTTACACTGCTAATGCATTTGATTATCTATGGATTTATAGCATAGTGACCATTATAGATTTGAAATATTCATGACAAACATCAGCCACCTAAAAATACATACCGAGTGTATGAAGTATTGTTTGTACACAATAATGCCATTACTATAGGTGAGAGTACTCTCTACTCTAATATTGTCAAAGCTGTTCTGCTCGTTCATACATTACACTACTTTATACAGTTTTGTGATGTATGTTGCTCATGTAGGAGTCGGGTTTGTAATGTTTCCTTTATTAAAAATTTCACCCAGAACCCCCTCACCAAAACTAGCAAAACCACACGTCCTGATTATAGTTTTGCTTATACAATCATTTGGATATCTGGACATGCAGAAGTTTACATTAAAATTCCAGACTGTTTGCCTTGAAGCATCAGAAATAAGTTTCTTCTATGCATATAGCCATATGACTTTGCTAAATGGGTGGCATGGGAATTTATTGGAGGAAAAAAATGAGTGGTGAAAAAAGTTCTTTCTCTTTCCTGCCATTGGGGGACACTGCGAGACATTGGGGTATAGTAATGGGTCCAGGAGTCTTTGTCACTTTATCAACTTCTTTGATCTTTTACTCTCCTCCCCTACTATGCCCCTCCTCTCCTGTGGTTTCCTCAGTTTCCTCAGTGACTAGGGGAAAAGGTCACTGGGCTATAGGCTCCTGCCTATACCCAGCTAGTTTTTAGCATTTTCATGTTTTTATTTTATTTTAATTCATAAATAATACAAACAATGTACACAATTGTTATAATTTTTAAACGTTATATGGAAACCTTAGACAACTAATAATTGACTTATAGAAGAATCTATAGCTCTTAAGTAATTGCCAGACAAGTTGACTGACATAGGAGTTAGCAATCATGTTGTTATGATATTATACTCTAGGTGGTTTAAATTCTTCACTGCACAAATAAACATGTTGTGCAGATTATTTAATGTTAATCTGTGTGCTGTTTCCTGCAGTTTAATGGTATAAATTTGAGGAATGCCACTGAGCAGCAAGCGCGACTGATCATTGGGCAGCAGTGCGATACCATTACTATCCTAGCTCAGTATAATCCACACATGTGCCAGCCCCTCCATTCACGATCCAGGTGAGGTTTACACTGTAGGGTTTTGTTTTGGGGGATTTTTTCAGTCCATTATCGTAATCCTAGATCAACGTCATCAGATTTGTCCCTGTATTCTTGTTCACATACTTTCAATTCACTCAATCAAATTCTATGTTCTGACATTTATGCCTATTTGATTTCTCATCCTACTGGTTTTGTAAACGGTTCAAACAGCTCACGACTGGATGCAAGTACGTCTCATTCCACACCTCACGGCAGTGGGGCGGCAACACCAGACAATCATTCAGTCATCGACACTGTGAGTGAGCAAGATGAGGGGGCCGTGACTCCACCTTCAAAGGAAACCACACCCACTACCAGCCCTCACAGCTCACTTAGGTAATTTTAAAGTTTTTTTTCCCCCTGTATATTTGTGGATGTCTTGTCCTTCAGCAATAATCCCACGATGTTTTGACAGAACCTTCACAGAAAATGTGTGCAACACAGCAAGATCTAACTTTATTTTAAAAATCCACATCCTCCTCTTAGCTGACTATTTTTCTACATGCTTTTACAGCATTCCTCTTTTTCTCTTTTGCTCAGGGCACCTATGGATGGCATAAAGAGACATACTGAGGTCCGTGCAGTCACTATCTCTAAATCTCCTGTGGAACTGGGAATGCAGATCTGTGGGGGGAACCTGCATGGGATATATGTGCTGGATTTAGAAGAGGATAATGTCTCTGAAGGACTGGAGGGACTGTTGGCAGGAGACTTGATTCTGGAAGTATGTGAAAAGTGAATTAAGTTTGATTTACTGAAGTAGTTGTTGTTCCAAGCTAAAGGCCAAATAAAATTGTATTAATGACACTAATCATGTATTTTCATTCAAGCTCTTTAGTTCTTAGTGCCTGCATGACCCAATCCTCTCCTTGTGTACTTTGTATTTCGCCACTGCTTATATAGCATCACCTATCATTTATCATATATATCCTTCTTACCAGTACCACTGGTTTTTAGTAACACTTTCTCTGACATCCTTGGGGGACACCGGGACCTTGGGGTATAGAGTAGGGACAGGCGAACACTGCCACTTTAACTTTAGTTAAACAAAGCTCTGGCTCCACCCCCTCTATACCCCACCTCCTGCTAGAGGCCAGTCTAGTTTTAAGTGCCCGACAAAAAGGCTGTGTCTGGGCTGCTCAGCAGCCCTCTTCTATTACTTTTTTATTATTTTATGGCAGGAATATGCAGTATGCAGCGTGCGGCAAGCGCTGTATGGAGGGGGGGGGATCTGAGGTGCTGTGAGAGGTGCCTCTGTTGCCAGCCTCCCTCTCTCAATGTTTTTATACCCTCCTAGGAGCCGGGCACAGTCGACACAGGCTGTGTCCGTCCTCCTGATCTGACAGATAGACTGCAGACACTGCGTGAGGAGGGGTGGCAGAAGGTAAGTGAACCCTCTCCCAGCACAATGCTGAGAGAGAGATAGAAAATCGCAGTTTGTCCCTGAGCAGGCTGCTTCTTACTAGAAGCAGTCATTCTATGGAGAAAAAAAAAAAAAAGAGATTCTATTTTTAGCTCAGGAGACAGGATCAGGCAAGGGTCACTAAGATAGTGAAGTCCTGCTAGGCACTGAATTGTTGAATGTTACCAATTCAGTGCTGGGCCCTGGGGCAATCTATTGCTCTTCCTCCATGGTAGTCTCTCACTATTATGTGTGCAGACACCAGAATAAACAGCCATTTTATAGCTCCCCTTTTCTGTCCTGAGTCATTATAGAAAGGTTTGGGGATTGTTATTTTCAAAAGTTTATTTTTACTCTGTGGGGCTTTTATTGGCTGTATTGCAGGCTCACTTTCTGTTCAGTTTTTGGGCTGCTTGTTATTTAAATTGTGTTTTGTTACACTGTTTTATTACACAGTTTTATTCGTGTTTTGTCCCATCTGTTAACATGTCAGAAGGGGAAAAACCATGCGTGGTAAAGCTGGTGTTACATCTATGTTGAGTTTCACCTGGGCTGTCTGTCACGTTAAGTTACCATCAGGTCAGTCAGGCGCGCAGGCTCTGTGCGCAGCCTGCCGGCTTTCAGAGAGCATACTGTGTAATACAACAGCTGCTGCTTTACATACGGCAACACATGCCTGGGTTCGGTCTCTCTCCAATACAGTGGCTGAACTTGCTCAGTTGGTGCTGTCACAGGCTGTGGTCGCTCCATCTTCTGATTCTGCTTGCTCTGTAGCAACTGACATGGGTTCTAGTTTTCAAAGTCAAGAGTTGACTGTTTCTCCCTGGCGGAGTCTGTACAGCTTGCTTGGGTACAGGGAATTGCATCCTCTGTACAGGGTTTGGTTTAGGTTTCTTCCTCTTAGAGAGAATGTTACAATCTGCGGCACCGTCTTCCTCACATAAGCGTAGGAGGATGGCGCCACAACTTCAGGGAAATAAGCCAGATTTTGACTGTAGTTCCCAGAATGAATATAATTTAGTGGTGAATTCTGACATGGATGCTCCTTCGGTTGTGGAGGAGATTCATTTGGTTCGCCAGAGTGTGGAGGAATTAATACAAGCTGTGTGTCAGCTACTTCACTTTCCTAAGTAAGAGGTTCCTTATGTTGCACAAGCTCCTCTTTTTGCACGGGGAATTAAAAAAAAATAATAATCTTTTTTTCCTGGCTTCTTCCCTATTGGAAGATTTGTTGTCAGAGCCTTGGACTTCCCCAGATAGGCAAGTTACAAGTATTTCGGTGACTGCAGTCGGTTTATCCTTTTCCTACTGAAGTTTTTGCTAAATGGTAGACGCTTCCACGTGTGGATGTTGCAGTTCCAATGTTAGCCAAGTTAACTACTATTCCTTTTCCTAACATTGCCACTCTTAAGGATGGTACAGACTATTAGGTTAAGGCAGTCCTTAAAGTCATTTTCGTGGCAGCATGTGCCTCTTTCAGGCCTGCTTTGGCATCTGTGTGGGTTAACAAAACAGTAGAACGCTGGTCAAAACACCGTTTTCAGGTGTTGTTGGCAGGCAGGCCTTCCTCTGAACTGCTTCCATTAGTGGAGCAAATTCAAAGGGCTATAGATTATTTACGAGAGGCAACTACATACGCGGGACTGATTGGTGCACGTATTTCTGCCTCTGCAGTTTCAGCTCGTCGCATTCTCTGCCTTAAGTCCTGGAAGGCTGATGGGGAGTCTGAGAAGGCAGTTCGGTCAGAGCACTTCCAATTTCAGGCTCTCCCGTTTTTTCTCGCCACAGCTCCACGTATCTTCACCAAGATCATAGCGGTTATGGCTGCTCTGCTAAGGGCCAAGGGAATTACAATTTTTATTATTATTATTATTAATTTTTATTTATAGGGCGCCACAAGGTGTCCGTGGCGCCGTACAGGGACAAAACGAATTACAATACAAGGTGAGACAGCACAGTACAGTAAGCACAGTAACTCAGTAAGCTCAATGTGCAGCTAGAGAGGGTGGGGAAAGGGGGAGGGAGGATCGGCAAACAACGGAGCCCAAGAAGGAGGACGCGGAAGACAGTGAGACCCCCAGAGGGGACGGGGGGAGGAGGGTCGTCGAGGAGGAGGGCAAAGTAGCTGGAGAGCAGAGTTAGAAGTGGTGGAAACAGGAGGAGAGATGGCCCTGCTCAGAGGAGCGTACAATCTAAGGGAAGGGGTGGACAGACAGAGACGCAGGGGAGAGAGGGAGAATAGGGGGACAGGGGCGGGGAAGGGGAAAGAAGGAGGAGAGGCAGCAGAAAAGGTAGGGAGTTAAGTGGGAGACTGAAAGGCTTTAAGAAAAAGGTGGGTTTTTAAAGCCCGTTTAAAACTGGACAGATATGGGGAAGTTCTGATGGAGGGAGGGAGCTTGTTCCAGTGGAGGGGGGCAGCGCGGGCGAAGTCTTGGATACGCGCGTGGGAGGAGGTAATAAGGGGGGAAGAGAGGCGACGATCAGAGGCAGAACGGAGAGGGCGGGATGGAGTGTGAATAGAGAGGAGGGTGGAGATGTAGGGCGCAGTGGAGTTGGCGAGGGCCTTGTATGTGAGTGTGAGGAGTTTAAAGAGGATTCTGAAGGGGAATGGGAGCCAGTGAAGGGCTAGATAGAGGGGGGAGACTGAAGAGGTGCGGCGAGAAAGGAAAATAAGTCTAGCAGCAGCGTTAAGAACAGATCGAAGGGGAGCAAGATGAGAGTGGGGGAGGCCAGTGAGGAGGAGGTTGCAGTAGTCTAGGCGGGAGATGATCAGAGAGTGGATGAGACATTTGGTGGCATCTTGGGAGAGGAAGGGCCGAATGTGAGCGATGTTACACAGCTGGAAGCGGCAGGATTTAGCGAGAGAGAGGATGTGGGGGCAAAAGGAGAGAGAGGAGTCGAGGATGACACCAAGGCAGCGAAGTTGGGGGACAGGGGAGATAGAGGTGTTGTCGACAGTGATGGAGAGGTCAGAAGGGGATGAGGTATGAGAGGGAGGAAAAACTATGAGCTCAGTTTTGGCGAGGTTAAGTTTGAGGAATCGGGAGGACATCCAGGAGGAGATGGCAGAGAGGCAGGCGGACACTCTAGAGATGAGGGAGGGAGAGAGATCAGGAGAGGAGAGGTATAGTTGAGTGTCGTCAGCGTAAAGGTGGTAGTTAAAGCCGAAGGAGCTGATGAGTTGACCCAAGGAAGAGGTGTATAGAGAGAAGAGTAATGGTCCGAGAACAGAGCCCTGAGGGACCCCGACAGGAAGGGTGGACGGGGGGGAGAGAGACCCAGAGGTGGTGACAGAGAAGGATCGGTCAGCAAGGTAAGAGGTGAACCAGGACAGGACTGGGCCGGAGAAGCCGAGAGACTGGAGGGTGTGGAGGAGGAGGGGGTGGTCAACGGTGTCGAAGGCTGCAGAGAGGTCAAGGAGGATGAGAAGGGAGAAGTGGCCGCTGGCTTTAGCAGAGAGGAGGTCGTTGGTGACTTTAGCCAGGGCAGTTTCAGTGGAGTGAAGGGGGCGGAAGCCAGACTGGAGAGGATCAAGGAGGGAATGTTCAGAAAGGTAGGAGGTGAGACGGCTGCAGACAAGCCTTTCGAGAATTTTGGAGGCAAAAGGGAGAAGAGATATGGGGCGATAGTTCGAGAGAGAAGTGGGATCGAGATTAGGTTTCTTAAGAATGGGGGATACGAGAGCATGTTTGAAGGAGGAGGGGAAGATGCCAGTGGAGAGGGAGAGATTAAATAGGTGAGCGAGATGGGAGCAGGTGGTGGGGGAAAGGGAGCGAAGAAGGTGGGAGGGGATAGGATCCAGGGGACAGGTAGTGGGGGGGAGGATGAAATGAGAGAGTGGACTTCCTCACCCGTGGTGGGGCGGAAGGAGTGGAGGGGAAGGTGGTTGGGGGGGGAGGACGGAAGAGTGGGAGGGGTGGAAGGGAGAGTGGAGGAGGAGATTTCGAGTCGGATGGCCTCGATTTTAGAGGAGAAGAAAGAGGCGAAGTCGGAGGCAGTCAGGGAGGAGGGGGGTGGGGTAGGGGAGGGGGCCAATCATCCCTTACCTGGACGATCTACTTTTAAAGGCAGATTCTTCAGAGAAGCTTATGTTGCATATTCAGGTAGTAATCCAGACCCTGGAGTCGCACGTTTGGATTATCAACTTCAAAAAATCTAAGTTGATCCCATCCCAGCAGATGGTGTTTCTGGGTCTCTTATTCGATACCCATCTGAGACGGGTGTTCTTTCCTCAGGGCAAGATCCTAGCCTTGCAGAGGATGATGAAATCCCTGTTGGTGGCAAGGAGACCTTCCATTCATTTTGCAATGAGACTTCTGGGCAAGATGGTATCGTCATTCGAAGCGATCCAGTTTGCTCAGTTCCATGCACAACAGTTTCAATTGGAACCCCTGTCTCAATGGAACAAATCCCATCGCAATCTGGCCAGTCAGGTTTTTTGCCTGTCTCCGCAGACGCGTCAGTTGCTGATCTGGTGGCTGGAGGACATATATTGGTTGGTGCGTCTTCTTTTCGTCTGGCCAGGTTACTGAGGTTCTTGCAGGATGGCTTGGATGCAGGTTTGCGTCTTAGTTCTCCTAAGGGTCAGGTGTCAGCTCTTTCGATCTTCTTTCAAAGAAAACTTGCTGTCATACCTGATGTGCAAAGTTTCATTCAAGGTGTTCTCCATGTTTAACCTCCTTATATACCTCCGGTTCCACCATGGGATTTGAATTTGGTGTTGAGGGCTTTACAGCATCCACCGTTTGAGCCCTTGAATATGGTGGATTTCAAATTTCTAACGTTGAAAACTTTTTTTTCTTTTGGCCATTTCTATGGCACGCTGAGTTTCAGAGCTTGCTGCTTTGTCTTTCAAGCCTCCTCTGCTAGTTTTTCATGAGGATAGGGCAGTTCTTCGAACCAAGCCTTCTTTCCTTCCTAAAGTTGTGTCTAAGTTTCATTTGAATCAGGACATTGTTATTCCGGCACTGATTCCTCATCTTCTGATAATGATGAGTCTATTCGTTATCTTGATGTTGTTTGTGCCTTGCGAATTTACGTTAAAAGATCTCAGAAATTACGCAAAACTGAGGATCTTTTCATTCTTTATGATGCTCACAAAAGACGCTGACCAGCTTCTATAGTTACCATTGCTAGGTGGATTACGGCTGGTATCTGTCAGGCTGATAATCTACGGGCGCATTCTTCCAGATCTGTAAGTACTTCCTGGGCGGCCCGCCATGGTGCCTCCAGTGAACAACTGTGTAAAGCGGCCACGTGGTCTTCTGTACACACTTTCACAAAGTTTTACAGATTTAATGTGTTTGCCTCTAGGGATGCAAGTTTTGGGAGAAAGGTGCTTTGGGCCGTTTCTTCTGAGCGTTCCCTCCCGTGAGACAGCTTTGGGATGTCCCCAAGGTCCCGGTGTCCCACAAGGATGTCAGAGAAAATGTGATTTTTATACTTACATAAAACCTGTTTCTCTTAATCCATTTGGGGACACCGAGCGCCCACCCTTAACACTCTGGTTTCTCCTTCTGTTTGACATGTTGTCTGGTTGTTAAGACAATGATGTGTTGTTAAGTTTATTCTTTTTTCTTTGGTTTCTCTTTATCTCCCTTTCTGCGGGCTTGGTAAAACATAGACTGGCCTCTAGCAGGAGGTGGGGTATAGAGGGGGAGGAGTCAGAGCTTTGTTTAACTAAAGTTAAAGTGCCAGTGTTCACCTGTCCCTACTCTATACCCCAAGGTCCCGGTGTCCCCAAATGGATTAAGAGAAACGGATTTTACGTTAGTATAAAAATGCCATTATTGGCTAATGCCACTTAGATATAAATTTCTTTTTCCAGCAAGTATCATCTGCCAATGATGCCTGAAGTTAAAGATTATGATGAGAGATTTAATTAAGTTCTTCATTAAGGTGCACTCCATTATCACTGCAATATACCACACCTACTTTCAAGGAGTCATTTTTGACACTAATCTTTTACCGGTATTTCCACTATGTAGTCTCTAACATAATCATGTCTCTTACAAACTACTGCTTATCCACAATTTCCTTATTCGAAATACAGCAAAGATATTTATGCATTTCTATCTATCATGACATCTCAACTAATCCAGCTCTTTGACTGTAGTAAAGACTAAAGAAGAAAATAATAATGTTAATACTAACCATTTCTGCTTTAAACGACATTTGTAGAAAGCAAAAGTGTGTGTGTGTGTTCATTTTTTTTATTATTTTATTTTTTAATATAAACACTTATGTTAGGCAGAAATTATCGTTGTCCTAGAATTTTTAATTTGGGTTGTGCAAGGCTGAAATATCTTACCTCTGTTTTTTCTGTTTTAACAATTTGTTTTCCTTACAACCTATATAAGCTGTTAATTTATTTCTATTACTGCTTTTATTTTTTTTTCCTTTTGTGTATCATTTTTAGTTCTTCTCACTACTTCTTCTGTTCTCTAGTTGTGTGACTTTGTTCACATTTTGAAATGTGTATTTTCCCACCTTTTTAGTATGGCTCTGTTGATATGAGGAATAAAACCGCTGAAGAAGCGTACCTAGAGATGCTGAAGCCAGCAGAAAATGTCAAGTTGAAGGTGCAGCAAAAAGTAGAGGAATTTAACAGAATCAAAGACCATCCTGGGGATGGATTCTATGTGAGGTCAGTCTCCAAGAAAACATTTAGTTAGCCAGGGATAGCTCATAGGCCCAAAGCTATGATTGTCCTCATTACTAGATTATATAAATCATTTTTTTGGTGGAGGAATAAATGTATATGAAACTGCCACAACAATGAAAATATAAAGAGATGTTTGTTTTGTTTTTAAGTGCTAACTGCATCTGCCTAATAAGATATTCCATACTGACAAACACAATAGTACATAACACTGGAAACTCTTGTGTAGAGTGGTCGCTAAATCCTTGGCACTTTCAAATTTTAACACTTAATTTGTAGCGCCTCCCTTTATTCCCCTATTGTCTGCTCTATAGACCTTGATGTTTGTTAAATGCCCGCAGGAGCTAGGCCATATTAATAGCTGCCTACAGCATCCTCTGTCCAGAGATTCTAGTTTTGGACATAAGGTGCTGCTCACTGTGACTGCTGAGCGTACCCTCTCTTAGGACATTAACAGAGTATCCAGTGTCCTTCATGGATGTCAGAGAATCTGGGATTTTTGTACTTTACTTTTCACTAAATCCAATGGGGGACACTGGACATCATCTTTTTATGTTCTATTGTGTTTGTTCTGTTATTTTTTAACGGTTATCCTTGTAAGGATTCTGGTTTTCATGAGAGAACATTGTTTTCTCCTCTTCCTCTGTACTCCTGTTTCTGTGTTTTTGGGTCTTTGTTAGACAAATACTGAGGTCTGTGGAGAAACCAATGGTGTCTAAAGGGGGGGGGGGAGACTAAAAAATCGGCTGTAAATTTGAAATTACCAAGGCTCCAGTGACCACTCTATACCCTAGGGTCTCCAGTGTCCCCCATTGGATTTATAGAAAAGGATTTGGCACAGGTACAAAATTCCCGTTTTCCATTCAGTAACTACATTATAAATTTCGAGGAACAAATAAAAAAATATTTTTTTGCTATACATTTTGATATTATGCTTGCTGTACCGTGTTAGCCAGAATCTGTTATGTTAAATACTTTCGTGTCAAAAAAGACAAAAGTTTTATTGGAGTGATTGATGCCTTTATTGGTTAACCAAGAATTTATTTTTTTTTCTATAAAAAAATTTCGGGGTTAGCCAATAAAGGTATCACACCTATAATATTTATGTCTTTTTTTTGACACGAAAATATTTTATATCACATAGAGGAACAAATATGTCAGACTTGACTACCATATCCTGAATGCAATAAAGAAGGAATGGTGTGTACCTGATGGGAACTTTGGTGCTGTTGGTTGGAGCAGGATAGATACAGAGATCCAACCCCAGGTTTATCACTGCTACTGTAGTTGTGATATCAAAACATACTAACACTTTTATTTTAGCCTTCTGGCTCATAATTACTCTTTGTGTAGTATAGCTGCTCCTGCAGTACGTTTCAGGTCTTCTTGAATTCTCATTAACGGTACAGCAGTCAGGATCATCTTTCTCTCGGCTCCACACTGGGGTGGAGACAGATGCTACCAAACTCCTGATCCATACCGACAAGAAACACATCTATTACCATTTACTATAAATAGTCTTCTATTCACAAAATACTTTATTGACACTACAACATCTAAATTGGTGCTGCACCTTAAAATCTTCTATTGCAAATCTCCCTTTCTGCGGGCTTGGTTAAACATAGACTGGCCTCTAGCAGGAGGTGGGGTATAGAGGAGGAGGAGTCAGAGCTTTGTTTAACTAAAGTTAAAGTGCCAGTGTTCACCTGTCCCTACTCTATACCCCAAGTATGATACTGGAAAAAATTCTATATATTAATATGTTTCATCCATAAAGTGTTGTGTAAATATAATAGTTACTGGCAAGAAGATATTCCTTTCAAAGATATGGTAGCATAGCTTGTTAATTGTAGTGAAAAGAAACTTTTGGCTTTACCACTGACTGTGCTTTTTTGCAGAGCACTTTATGAGCGACAGGCGGAGCACCCGCAAGAGTTGAGTTTCAAGAAGGATGATATTCTGTTTGTTGACGATACTCTTCATCAAGGGGGTTTTGGCACATGGATGGGTTGGCAGCTTGATGAGAATGCACAGAAACTGGAGAGGGGCCAGATCCCCAGCAAATATATGTGAGTGTGAAGACTTACAGGGTGTACATGTTAAGAAGTACTCTAATATCAGTGGATCTATTTGCTATAATCAACTATATTACACTTAAAGATGCAAATATATACTGGATGCTAGACATGTGCGGTGGTGCCATCAGGTTTGTTAACCTTTTTGAATTTTCTGAAGAAACTTCTAGCACCATTGTATACACTAAATCGTCAAATAATTTCTGGTAAGAGCAAAACGCTAACCTTATTTCTGTCCTGTTCTCTCCATTCTGCAAACATTCACCGCTGCACCATCATATTCTTCTCGTGTTCACCTTCAATGCTTCTCCTGTGCTGAGCCCCCTCACCTTGATTTGGAAAGCCCAATCAGAATCCACTAGTCTCCTCCAAGGCTTTGAATGTGCTATAAAAACCTGTCTTTTCATGACAGTCTACCAACTCTTCACCTAACCCATACCCCCATAACTACCTACCCCCTGTGTCTGTCCTACCCCTTTAGATTGTAATCCACCTTTCCACCCATGTCTTGCAACTTCTACCTGGTCTTGTGGTCTCCACTTTCAGGGTCTCTGGATGTCTGTTCTGCTCATGCTTTTGGACTCTGTCCTGCTTCACACTGGTATACTCTGTTTGTCCCTTTCCCTCCTCCGTACTCTCTACCCACCAGGACTAGTCAACTTGTTTGTTTTGTTCATTGTGTAACTGGCCTTTCTTCTGCCATGCTATACCTGTCATATGGTTTGTAGTATGTATGCTGTTTGCTCCCCCCATTGTATGATGCTGCGAACCCTTTGCAGTGCCTTTTTTTAAATGATATTTCATGAAGACTTATATGTCTAAATCTATGAATGCTGATCTGAGTCATGATGTCAGCATGTCTGTATGTAAATACGCTTATGGAAATTATATGTTCCTCTGGTAACCTTTCTTACAAAAGCAAACTGTATTCTGAAATGTGTGAACAGAACTTCAGACCTGGGTTTGTCAGAAGTCCTTCAGTTCTGTACCTTGGTTTGTGATTTGTTCCTCTTTGTATTTGAAATGTACAAAAAATCCTCCATGAATGTGCCATACATGTGAGTGTTGCACCTACTATTTACTGTAGGATGGAGCAAGAATTCTCCCGACGTCTCAGTGTCTCAGAGACACGGGATGAAGGTGCTGCTGGGAAGACTCTTTCTGCTGCTGCCAGGCGTTCCTTCTTTCGCAGAAAACACAAACACAAGCGGAGTGGGTCTCGCGATGGCAAAGAACTTCAAGGGCTGGACACAATCAGCACTGATTCTATTCCCTTCCTTGATGGTGAGAGACATTGCAAAATTAAGAATTGGGAATCAACCCTAAATCGTAAGAACTTCACTTTTAGGTGTGCTTTGCATAATGTAAGAAGCACCATTTTGTACTTATCTCATCCAACATTTACAACTTGCCCTGACCACTTGTCTCACATTCACTTGTTTTGAAAGTGTTCTCTGATATAATGCACATGAGCCATTGATTGCAAAACAGCAAAACACACAGCTAATTTCCTAAAACAACCTGTTTACATTTTCTGTCATTTCCAGTCACACAAATCACTTATCTTTTATTAGAGTCTATGAACTTAGCATACCAACGAGTTCAGAGAGTGGACTGCACTTCTCCTCGTCCTGTGCTCATTTTAGGACCATTAGTTGATGCTGTGAAAGATATGCTGGTGAAAGAGTCCCCAGGACGGTTCTGCAGGTGCCCTCTTGGTAAGTGTCCTCACTTCAATAATTCCTTTATTATCACATTCAGACTACGTAGTTCTGCAATGTATATTTATAATCCAGAGTGTAACTTTGTTAATTACTTTATGTATAATGTTTATCTATTATTTTTTTGTCTTTCAGAGGTAATGAAAGCCTCACAGCAGGCCATAGAGCGCGGGGTAAAGGACTGTCTCTTTATAGACTACAAGAGGAGAAGTGGGCATTTCGATGTTACTACAGTAGCTTCAATCAAGGAGATCACAGAGAAGGTACTTTCTTCCAAGCTACCTGATCCATTAACAATATCAAGATAGTGATGGTCACAATTATCTCTCCCCGTCTAGAGGAATGCAGCAAAACAGATTCAATTCTAAACTTGTTTCTTCTTTTCTAGAACTGCCACTGTCTGCTGGACATAGCGCCTCATGCCATTGAGCGGCTTCACAGTGTCCACATATATCCCATAGTCCTATTTATCCGATACAAAAGCACTAAGCAGATAAAGTAAGTCTGTATATTACTAGATTACAGTGCTGGGCGCTCATCAGATGATTGACCTAATAAACTAGATTCCTAATATTCTGACTAAATATACTTCAAAAATTAATGTAAAAGGTTAAAACATTTATTTGAAATTCGAAAAAAGATATGAATCATGTAATACCATGAATAAATAAATAAATTCAAATGGAATTAATGGATCCACTTAAATAACAGTATAATCTTAACAACAAAGCACATAAATGCAAATCTAATTACATGGATAAATGGCAGATAAAGCGCAATTAATAATCCAAGTATTATATGAATAAAAAAGTCAATCTCATCAATAAATGAAATCTAACAATAGATCACACATGAATCGCAATTCTAATCATACAGATTGATGGCGCATGATGTTGAAGATATGTTCCATGTAAATAACAATTCTCGTGAAGGTTGTAGGCTTCTGAATTAAACAGTCTTGTCACGCTTAACAATCAACAAAATTGATGAATGAATCAGCCCACTGGTTGTATAGTTCCGTGCACTTATTTATCTAAGGTAACCTATCAGTAAAACAAAGTGTGACTCCGTGTCTTATGGTAGTATAATACTTGCGATTTGATGTCAAGAGTATGAGGTCCAAATCTTGTCAAGTAATCCAGTATATTGTCCCAATTGTAAAAGCAGCCTGGTCCCAAATGGAAAGGGAGAGGATACAGCAGCGGGTGATCACGCCGCTGCTGTTAGCAACTGATGGTGCGTTCCACTGTGGAACGCAGACGCACTTCCGGTTAGTGCTATTGGCCAATAGAATAGTAATGGGTGGAGCCCCAACGCGTTTCGTCCTGCTACGGACTTTCTCAAGAGCTATGTATATTACAGCAATAGTTTATATAGATATCTTAAATGATTGATCTGTGATGGCATGTTTATAGTTTGTAGATATTTCCATTCAAAACTAAATTTTCAAAGTCAAGCTTGGTTGCAAAAGACTCCCCTCGCTCCAGCTGATTAAACATGTTTTCAGACATGCAGCACATTGTCCACAGACAACCTGCTGCCAGCGGCAGCCATCTGAGCACCAATGGTTACACGCAAAACTGGGGGACTGGCAAGATTGTCCGAATGCCAGACCCCAGGTAAGTAATATTTTGGGATCAGGTTTTTCTTAGAATATTCCACATAACCAGAATTTTCAGCCTTGGCCACAGCCAATGATAATTGTGATTTCTCTGTATATCCACTCACAAAATGTGGCAGAATGGGATTTATGCAATACCTGATGCATGAACACTTTTCCTGGAAGCTACACTGCATGTTTTTTGTACACAATGACTCTATGGGTAGTTTATTGCCTATACACCGACAACTTTTTTTTTGTCAGCAATTGGGCGAGGAGTACTGTGTTGGAATTCCATGTCAACAAAGGGAGCAAGCAACGTACACCTTGGTGGAAGGGAAAGCAATTTCCTTTAAATAAGATTTCTACCCAGTTTTTTCTATTTTGCGATTGACCTTTCTCTACTCATAAGTAGCAACAGTTGGCAAAGTAGGGTTTGGCGCAAGGCCTCTTAGTTTGTGGAATAGCAAACTTGTTAGTATCGGAACATACTAAGGGACTCTGGAATTTTGTTTACTTGAGGGTTTTTAAGAACCTAGATAATACACCTAGGCACCCTATAGTGACAGCTCTAGTGTCCCTTAACACGTTTTTATCAAGGTCCTTGAATTTAAAGCAGTTCATTTGTGGAGGCACTTGTCTATACGTAATGACTAAAATGATATGTTGACATTGCTTAGTGACATGGTGATGCACCATTTTCTGTTTAGGCCAGATGTTGATCAGACCCACACCCTCTTCTCTCTTTTTTTTGGTGCGTTTTTGTTTGTTATTTTGTACTCTCCCGTAGCGACTCCTTTTTTGATAGTTTTGTTACCTTAGACAGTCTGTCGATGCAATGTTTGACCCCTTTTGTACCCATGTAAAGCTACCTCTTTCTTGGTGCCTGGATCGAGGATACCATCTTTTTCTGCACCTGACCCATACATTTCAATGGTCAGGATGTAGGCCTAGTATATAAATATTGTACATGTTTGAGATGGTAAACAATGGTGCATTTTTTCAGTGTAATTCAGTCTGTGTTTCACAGCATAATTTAGAAGGCTTCAGTTGGACTTTATGGAACTGCATATTTTTGTTGATTTAATGTGGATGAATACTTTTAGAAAGGCTGCAGCAAGAAAACCCATTTTACATGTCAGTGGTTCCAATGTAATCAACTGTATGCAAAGTATCCTTTACAGTTCATTTACACACAGGAGACATAACTGTGGCAATATTGAGATGTTATTATAAGGAGCAGGCAGATGATTTCATTGGTTTTCTGATGAGGGCTTACTCCTTGTTCGTCTCAGAAAAAGCATATAAAAGAAAAGGATTTCACTCATCAGGTGCCCACAGTGTATTAAAAAGGATAAGGACAATTAAGTCAATTTTGTGTTTGATGATTTTATTATATACACAGATACTATTTATAATATTTGGTAATATATTCTTTAGAGAAAGATCCAGCTTTTGTAAGTTTAATCCCAAGAGATATCTTCAGATGGTGTCCTACACTTAAAGTTAAGTTGGTCACAGTGCATTTGTCACTCCTAAAAAGGATACATGACTCTGCACCCCATATAGAGGAAATAAAAAAAAAATGTGGAAACTGTGTTATGTGCCATTCTGTGAAATTATTTATCAACGGAGATACACAACAATTGTGATGTATGTGACTTGCTGTACATGTCACTTTATGTGGTTAAGATATTTATGCCTTATTAAATCAAGAAAAGGGGAACACTTTATGGCCATTTTAAATCAGAAAAGTTACTGGCAAAACATTGTTACAAAAAGAATGCTTGATCATTAGATTGGTATCTGCTGACTGTCACTTTAAGTTAATTTCCGTCTCTTATGTGAGTTGTGGTTATTTTGTAGATAATTTATATTTGTAGCTATTTGCAAGTTTATTTTTTTGTATTGTAATTCTGGTAATCTAAGTATGATTGGCACAGATAGTTAGGGATGTGTCTTAGAGATCTATTTAAGTGAACCTTTTAATCAAATACCAGAAAAATACTTTGAAAAAGCAACTTTTTCTGCTAAACAGTAGTGAGGAGTGGCTACTCCTGCCCTCTACAGTATATCACACTCTGACACCCCCCTAAGACTGGAAGGGGATTGACCTCGACGGTCATAAACCAATCTGTAATTTTCTTCATTATTCAACCTCCCTCCCTGCACCAGACCCTTTCACTTTTCTTTCAAAATTGCTCTCCATACAGTCTATAATATTTTCAAGCTAATGTTAAATTACTTCAATATCTACATACTGCCCTTATATCGCTGTGTGTGAGGTCCCCATCCCCACACACTGTAATATAAGGTCTATTGGACAATTGCCCTTAAAATACGGTTTGCATTAGTCTTTGTGTGGTTATTTGTTGATCTCACTGTCAGGCTTCCATGGGTATCCAGACACATAGCTTGATCTGTCAAATTTAACCACATACTGTGCACTCAGGCCTGGACAGCATTAGTAACTGTATTTCGCAGGGGCGGACCCAGACATTTGCCCTACCCGGGGCGATTTTAGGGGGAGCCCTCTTTCTGTGTTCTAAGGCTGCCGGCGGCTGCACAGTATGTGCAGGTCCGTTCAGCAGTGAAAGTGTGCTGTCCCGCTGCTCTGATTGTGTTTAAAACACAATCGGAGCAACCGGGCAGCACACTGTCACTGCTGAACGGACCTGCACAGTGTGCAGCTGTCTGCAGCAAGCCCCTGCTAGGGGGGGCAATCGTCCCCCCCTGGATCCGCCACTGGTATTTCGTAATACCCACACAATGTTACATTCTTGATCCAAGTTTATGAAATGGAACATTTATCGCTTAAAGCACTGACTCGGGTAATATATGTACTCAAAAATGAATACAACAATGTATATGAAAATTAGTGATTTCTATTAAGGGAATGGCTGGGTTGCAGGGAAGCCGACTGTAGATTCATATTGCAGGGGTTCAATCTGTGTGTGGTATAATAGCCACTCGGTTGTAATGGTGAAAGGGGAAAAATAAGTGATGTTATGTACTGGGTTGTTAGATTGTGGGTCATATAGATTGCCAGGAGCTCATACAAGTAGGTCAATAATGTGGAGCTTATGGTAATAAGGTACAGTTGTCAACATAGATATTGAGGTCTGGATCACTGATTATGTGAATGATAAAAATTATTTGGGTAAATAAAGTGAGCAACTTGCAGTATAAGATTGTGACATGTTGAGGATCAGCTACAGTTACTAAGAAAGATCATCTGTATGTAATAGATTGGATTGTCATTACTCATATCATTTTGCAGTACACAATTATATAAAAGTGCAGAACAATCACAGCAAATCTCAACCATTAAGTTAATCATATCATGCTGCACACCTTGTCTTAATATAAATCTCTCATTTTGTATACATATATAGCCCCAGAGCGTGCCTTGAGCACTGAATGCTCCCCTGTTTCATACATACAGATATCTTCATACAGAAGAGTCCAGATAACTGTACATTTCAGCAGTACGGCAGGCAAATCCCCGCTCCGTCTCCACTAGTAGCACTGCTCCTATCCAAACTCTGGCACCATTTCTCTGGGTCTCTAATAAATGCATATACTTGGATACAATTGTCTTGCTACAGCAGTTTTTGCATATGCAATGCAAATCGATCTCTTGATTTAGTGGTAATATTTTGTTTTGTTTTTTTTTAGAGATGAGCGCATTCGGATTTATGAAATCCGAGCCCACCCGAACGTTGCCGATCCGAGACAGATCCGGGTATTGGCGCCAAATTCAAATCTGAAACTGAGGCTCTGACTCATAATCCCGTTGTCGGATCTCGCGATACTCGGCTCCTATAAATTCCCCGCTAGTCGCCGCCATCTTCACTCGGGCATTGATCAGGGTAGAGGGAGGGTGTGTTAGGTGGTCCTCTGTCCTGCTATATCTCGTGCTGTTCAGTTCAGTTCAGTTCAGTTCAGTTCAGTTCAGTTCTGTGCTGTGCTGTGCTGTGCTGTGCTGTGCTGTGCTGTGCTGTGCTGTGCTCAGTCAACTGGTGCTGTGTCCTGTGCTCTGTCCTTCTGAGGTCAGTGGTGCTGCTGGGTCCTGTGCTCTGTCCTTCTGAGGTCAGTGGTGCTGCTGGGTCCTGTGCTCTGTCCTTCTGAGGTCAGTGGTGCTGCTGTGTCCTGTTCAGTCCAGTGGTGCTGTGTACTGTGCTCTGTGCTTCTAAGGGCATAGTTATTTCCCCAATATTCCCCAGTGTTTAAAAAAATAAAAAAAAGTTATTTAAAAAAATACTAAAAACTAATTTAATTTTTTTTTAATTACCACAAAATTTGCACAACCAATCCTGCAGTATAAGCCCATTGGTACTGCAATATTACCAAGTTCACAAATTCTGCAGTATCAGTCCAGTGGTGCTGTGTCCTGTGCTCTGTCCTGCTGTGTTCAGTAGTGCTGCTGGGTCCTGTGCTGTGTCCTGTTCAGTCCAGTGGTGCTGTGTCCTGTGCTCTGTGCTTCTAAGGGCATAGTTATTTCCCCATTATTCCCAAGTTTTTAAAAAATAAAAAAAAAGTTATAAAAAATATTAAAATAAAAAATTAAAAAAAAAAAGTAATTATAACCAAATTTGCAAAACCAATCCAGCAGTATAAGTCCATTGGTACTGCAATATTACCAAGTTCACACATTCTACAGTATCTTGTGCTACATATAATGGAGACCAAAAATTTGGAGGATAAAGTAGGGAAAGATCAAGACCCACTTCCTCCTAATGCTGAAGCTGCTGCCACTAGTCATGACATAGACGATGAAATGCCATCAACGTCGTCTTCCAAACCCGATGCCCAATCTCGTAGTACCGGGCATGTAAAATCCAAAAAGCCCAAGTTAAGAAAAAGTAGCAAAAAGAGAAACTTAAAATCATCTGAGGAGAAACGTAAAGTTGGCAATATGCCATTTACGACACGGAGTGGCAAGGAATGGCTTAGGCCCTGGCCCGTGTTCATGACTAGTGGTTCAGCTTCACCCACGGATCTTATCCCTCCTCCTCCTCCCCCCCCCTACAAAAAATTGAAGGGCGTTATGCTGTCAGCAACAAAACAGCAAACAACTCTGCCTTCTAAAGAGAAATTATCACAAATCCCCAAGGCGAGTCCAAGGGTGTTGGTGGTTGTCAAGCCTGACCTTCCCATCACTGTACGGGAAGAGGTGGCTCGGGAGGAGCCTATTGATGATGTAGCTGGCGCTGTGGAGGAACTTGATGATGAGGATGGTGATGTGGTTATTGTA
Organism: Mixophyes fleayi; assembly: GCF_038048845.1. Classification (NCBI taxonomy): domain Eukaryota; kingdom Metazoa; phylum Chordata; class Amphibia; order Anura; family Limnodynastidae; genus Mixophyes; species Mixophyes fleayi. The sequence continues at coordinate 99,494,021 of NC_134407.1, read as the reverse complement.
AATGAGGCACCAGGGGGGGAAACAGCTGATGTCCATGGGATGAAAAAGCCCATCGTCATGCCTGGTCAGAAGACCAAAAAATGCACCTCTTCGGTCTGGAATTATTTTTATCCAAATCCAGACAACCAATGTATGGCCATATGTAGCTTATGTAAAGCTCAAATAAGCAGGGGTAAGGATCTTGCCCACCTAGGAACATCCTCCCTTATACGTGACCTGAATAACCTTTATAGTTCAGTGGTTAGTTCAGGAACTGGGGCTAGGACCCTCATCGGTACAGGGACACCTAAATCCCGTGGTCCAGTTGGATACACACCAGCAACCCCCTCCTCGTCAACTTCCTCCACAATCTCCATCAGATTCAGTCCTGCAGCCCAAGTCAGCAGCCAGACTGAGTCCTCCTCAATACGGGATTCATCCGAGGAATCCTGCAGCGGTACGCCTACTACTGCCACTGCTGCTGTTGCTGCTGTTAGTCGGTCATCTTCCCAGAGGGGAAGTCGTAAGACCGCTAAGTCTTTCACAAAACAATTGACCGTCCAACAGTCGTTTGCCATGACCACAAAATACGATAGTAGTCACCCTATTGCAAAGCGTATAACTGCGGCTGTAACTGCAATGTTGGTGTTAGACGTGCGCCCGGTGTCCGCCATCAGTGGAGTGGGATTTAGAGGGTTGATGGAGGTATTGTGTCCCCGGTACCAAATCCCGTCGAGATTCCACTTCACTAGGCAGGCGATACCAAAAATGTACAGAGAAGTACGATCAAGTGTCCTCAGTGCTCTAAAAAATGCGGTTGTACCCACTGTCCACTTAACCACGGACATGTGGACAAGTGGTTCTGGGCAAACGAAGGACTATATGACTGTGACAGCCCACTGGGTAGATGCATCCCCTTCCGCAGCAACAGCAACAGCTGCATCAGTAGCAGCATCTACAAAATGGCTGCTCGTGCAAAGGCAGGCAACATTGTGTATTATAGGCTTTAATAAGAGGCACAACGCTGACAACATATTAGAGAAACTGAGGGAAATTATCTCCCAGTGGCTTACCCCACTTAGACTCTCATGGGGATTTGTGGTGTCAGACAATGCCAGTAACATTGTACGGGCATTAAATATGGGCAATTTCCAGCACGTCCCATGTTTTGCCCACACCATTAATTTGGTGGTGCAGCATTACCTCAAGAGTGACAGGGGTGTGCAGGAGATGCTTGCGGTGGCGCGCAAAATTGCTGGACACTTTCGGCATTCAGCCAGTGCCTACCGCAGACTAGAGGCACATCAAAAAAGCATGAACCTGCCCTGCCATCACCTCAAACAAGAGGTTGTGACGCGCTGGAACTCCACCCTCTATATGCTGCAGAGGATGGAGGAGCAGCAAAAGGCCATTCAGGCCTACACAGCCACCTACGACATAGGCAAAGGAGTGGGGATGCCCCTCAGTCAAGCGCAGTGGAGACTGATTTCCGTGTTGTGCAAGGTTCTGCAGCCATTTGAACTTGCCACACGAGAAGTCAGTTCCGACACTGCCAGCTTGAGTCAGGTCATTCCTCTTATCAGGCTGTTGCAGAAGCAGCTGGAGAAAGTGAGGGAGGAGCTGGTAAGCCATTGCGATTACACCAAGCATGTAGCTCTTGTGGATGTAGCCCTTCGTACGCTTTGACTTTAAAAGAGTGACCACCCTCGGATCCTGGCAGAGGAATACATTCTGGCCACCGTGCTCGATCCTCGGTTTAAAGCGTATGTTGTGTCTCTGTTTCCGGCGCACACAAGTCTACAGCGGTGCAAAGACCTGCTGGTCAGGAGATTGTCCTCTGAAGAGGACCGTGACATGCCAACAGCTCCACCCTCATTTTCTTCCACATCTATGGCTGCGAGGAAAAAGCTCAGTTTTCCCAAAAGAGGCGCTGGCGGGGATGCTGATAACATGTGATCCGGACTGAAGGACCTGCCAACCATTGCAGACATGTCTACTCTCGCTGCATTGGATGCTGTCACAATAGAAAAAATTGTGGATGATTACTTTGCTGACACCATCCAAGTAGACATGTCAGACAGTCCATATTGTTACTGGCAGGAAAAAAAGGCAGTTTGGAAGCCCCTGTACAAACTGGCTCTATTTTACCTGAGTTGTCCCCCCTCCAGCGTGTACTCGGAAAGAGTTTTTAGTGCAGCGGGGAACCTGGTCAGTGAGCGGCGAAGGAGGTTGCTTCCTCATAACGTTGAAAAAATGATGTTTATAAAAATGAATAATCAATTCCTCAATGAAGTACAGCACTGCCCTCCAGATAGTACAGAGGGACCTGTGGTTGTGGAGTCCAGCGGGGACGAATTGATAATGTGTGATGCGGAGGAAGTACACACTGTAGGGGGAGAGGAATCAGAGGTTGAGGATGAGGACGACATCTTGCCTCAGTAGAGCCTGTTTAGTCTGTACAGGGAGAGATGAATAGCTTTTTTGGTGTGGGGGCCCAAAAAAATCAATCATTTCAGCCAAAGTTGTTTGGTAGGCCCTGTCGCTGAAATGATTGGTTTGTTAAAGTGTGCATGTCCTATTTCAACAACATAAGGGTGGGTGTGAGGGCCCAAGGACAATTCCATCTTGGAACTTTTTTTTTGCATTATATGACCAATCAACAGTCGTTTGCCATGTTTAAAAAGTAAAACCAAATTTAAACAAATTCAAGAAATTAAACCAAAAGTAAAATGCCCTGTCATAATTTAAAACGAGGTATTGACGTGCTCTAAAACTACTGTATTGTTGTTTATATTTTATAAACACTACACTTGAAAGCTTGAGTCTTTCAATGAAAAAGTAACTGTCCATTGCACGAATATTTGCAACAGGGACAATTTTAGGGTTAACAAAGTCAACTAATAACACTTCGACGCTGTCTGTCTTTATAAACACTACACTTGGAAGTTGGAGGAGGTATTGTGGCCCCGGCACCAAATTTACTACTGGGGCCACTCCACTGTGCAGTCCATACTTAGGTGTATCAGATATTAAACAACGGTGACAGTTGATGCCCAATTTTTTAATTATATTGTTGGCGCTGTAAAAAATTGTGTTCCGGGCACACCACACTACGCAGTCCATACCCTTTTTTGGTGGAATTCTGACCCGTGGAGGGTTTTTTTATTATATTGTGGCCTCGGTACCAAATTGTGTATCGGGGCCACCACACTATGCATTCAAGATAGATAGATGCGTATCATAGATAAAGTACATTCAGTGTTGTGGGGCAAATTGAAAAATATTCAAAATGCACTGACATTATCAAAAAGGAGGTTTTCACACGCTGAAACTCCAATATGTATATGATGGAGAGGATGGAGGAGCAGCCGTATGTGCAGTGTAATGCAGACCTGTTGAAGGTTTTCTATATATTTTATTGTGGTGCCCAGTGCCCACTACTCTACGCAGTCCAGATACTACTTTTGGGTGTAATTCAGACCTGTTGAAGGTTTTCTATATAATTTTTATAGCAGTGCCCAGTGCCCACTACTCTACGCAGTCCAGATACTACTTTTGGGTGTAATTCAGACCTGTTAAAGGTTTTCTATATATTTTATTATGGTGCCCACTACTCTACGCAGTCCAGATACTATTTTTGGGTGTAATTCTGACCAGTTGAATGTTTTCTATATATTATATTGTGGTGGCCAGTGGCCAGTCCTCTATGCAGTCCAGATACTATTTTTGGGTGTAATGCAGACCTGTTGAAGGTTTTCTATATATTTTTTATTGTGGTGCCCAGTGCCCACTACTCCTACGCAGTCCAGATACTATTTTTGGGTGTAATTCAGACCTGTTGAAGGTTTTCTATATATTTTTTATTGTGGTGCCCACTACTCCTACGCAGTCCAGATACTATTTTTGGGTGTAATTCTGACCTGTTGAAGGTTTTCTATATATTATATTGTGGTGGCCAGTGGCCAGTCATCTACGCAGTCCAGATACTATTTTTGGGTGTAATGCAGACCTGTTGAAGGTTTTCTATATATTTTTTATTGTGGTGCCCACTACTCCTACGCAGTCCAGATACTATTTTTGGGTGTAATTCTGACCTGTTGAAGTTTTTCTATATATTATATTGTGGTGGCCAGTGGCCAGTCCTCTATGCAGTCCAGATACTATTTTTGGGTGTAATGCAGACCTGTTGAAGGTTTTCTATATATTTTTTATTGTGGTGCCCAGTGCCCACTACTCCTACGCAGTCCAGATACTATTTTTGGGTGTAATTCAGACCTGTTGAAGGTTTTCTATATATTTTTTATTGTGGTGCCCACTACTCCTACGCAGTCCAGATACTATTTTTGGGTGTAATTCAGACCAGATGATGGGTTTTTAATTGTATTGTGGGGATACCTCGTTGCAACGTTTTGTACTAAAAAAAAAAATTATTGTGAGGTGTTAGGTGTTCAGACTAGCCTTTAAATTAGTGGAAATTATTGTTATTGAATGTTATTGAGGTTAATAATAGCGTAGGAGTGAAAATAAGCCCAAAAACTTGATTTTTACACTTTTTAGTTTTTTTTCCAAAAAAATCCGAATCCAAAACCTTAAATCCGAACCAAAACGTTTCGGCAGGTGTTTTGCAAAACAAATCCGAACCCAAAACATCGAGAAAATCCGGATCCAAAACACAAAACACGAGACCTCAAAAGTCGCCGGTGCACATCCCTAGTTTTTTTAGAAATGGTCCTATTTACAAATGAATGAATAAAGGGAAAGAAAACTTTCTTTAAGTCTCATATTAAATGTTGGACCATTTTATTCATTGCTTTAAAATTATATTACAAAAAATAATTTTAGATTTCTGATAGCCTTGTTTTTGTTAGGCAGTTTTATAATTTGGTCTGCTGGCTTAATATTGTGAAAATTGGATTGCTCTGTGTAGAAATTGGAATTTCTAAATGAAAAATGCATAGTAGAAGCTGCACGTTTAAGAAAAAAAAATCTAATTATTATTTATCTAGTAATACTCCAGTAAACTAGGTAGCCACATTGAAGAGATCATACACAGAAAATAATAACAAAGAATATTAAATGCATGATGGTACAAAATGAAGACACTGGCTCTTTCGACTTGTAGTTCACTCTTTTGCACTTTTACACAAATTAAATGGATGTTTTCACATGCACAAGCTCCATATTCCTTGTAAATGAATTGCATATTAAGATATGGACAGTGATTAAGTATCAGTTTGTTGTTGTTGTATTTTTCTGCATTGGTCAGGACTGAAAATATTTGCAGCTAATGCTGTAGAGTGAGAATAAGCACTAAAACATTTTTGGTAACTGTTTAGCTGGGACGCTTTCATAAGCAGTACTTAAAGCACACTCTTTAATTTCACTATTCTATATCTTACTGCAGATTACTTACACGTAGTCACTAAAACATCCAGTAGATGGTGTGATTCTCGATTTCTATATCATTAGGCCAGTGTGTGTAATTACTATATCATTGTTATCTATGGGTTGCTTTTATTTGCCACAATCACTTAGTTATATTTCCAAAGTATAATGTGGCTTTAAAGAAATGTGCATATTGTACATGCAATATTGCTCTGGAATGAATAATTGTCTTTATTTGTCATTTTCTGCTTTGTCTGTAGGGAACAAAAGGACCCAATCTTTCTAAGGGACAAAGTGACACAGAAAAATTCCAAAGAGCAGTTTGAATCCGCGCAGAAGATTGAACAGGAATACAGCAAGTATTTCACAGGTGAGGGCAATATCAAGCATCACTAATAGATTTATACAATTGAATATTTTTGTGCTTGTCATTATCAACAAGTCTCTATAGTTATCAGAAACCTCCGGTTGAGGAGGCACTTTACATGGTATGAAAGATTTGGTTACTAGCTGAAATGAGTTGAAATATTTAATTGCCGTAAGGATTGATATTGCGTGGTGTTTTGTTGTTTTTTTTTTTGTTTTTTTTTTAATAAAAAACACATTTCAATAGTAGTTATTATTATTTATTTATAAGGCGCCACAAGGTTTCCGCAGCGCCGAATAGTTGTCATATAGCTTTGCAGCACAGCCAGAACCCACCTCATCAGGTATTAAAGAATCTAGTGGATATTTGACTGTATAGTGCTGATAGACAATACTTTGACAGTAATGATACAGCAGACTATTTTCCCAATTTGCACGCATCTCCATGCTGGGACTGTGTATCATTGAATGCTCATACACATATTTCTGGGAAAGTGGCTGAAAACTCATGAAATATAGCATGCTTTGGTAATGTGTTTTTACCGCATTTTTCATGCGGTGCACTTTTATCAATGCGTTCCATTGTACTGGTAGCGTGAGATAATGCATGTGAATGCATGTCAATGGACATGCTTTGTTGTAAAGGCACAATTGACTCGCTTGTCCTATGTTAATGTGTTTTTCATGCATTTCTTAACATGTGGAAAAGTGCAATATGTACGAATGAGCCCTTAGTATTACAATTTTGTTATAGGAAACTTACACCTTAGCTTTGAAAATTTTCAGATAGTGTCTGGCATGAGTAGCAAATGTAACCATTGCATAAAATTGGTAAGTTGGAAATAATGTACTTATGGTAGTTGTGAGGAAACAAAAGGTCCCTTATTACCTAGACAAACTGTGCCTCATTTCTCACACTAATAGGAGTTAAGTTACTATACTTTTTATCTCTGGTACCCTCATCACATAGAAAATGTGTTTTAGTTAATGTCCCAGTCAAAAGGGATAAATGTATTTAATATAGTCAGTTATGTTCCGAATGTGCCTGCACTAGGTGCAGTGATGTATATATGCAATTATTGTGCAAAGTACATTTATATTATATGGCTTATCACAATCCAATGTTATAATATTTCGGGGAAAGTACTGTTGTTTTCACATAATTTTAGAGATCTTGCATCACTCTAACACCCAGGTGCTAACTCTGTGCGGCTGAGCAGGTAAATAGATTATCCACACAGTCATTGTCCACAGACCCACCCTTAAGGGACTATTCTGTTAAAAATAGTTCATTATTATGTAGCAAAATGTATACTTATTAAATGTGTTTATATTTGTGCTTTATCTTGCTGTATATGCGGACATGCAAATAAAATGTGTCTGTTACAATAATTAGCAAACCTGTTGTCTGCAGAGCTGCTGTTAATTGGGGTGCAGGGAACTAGACATCTTGTCTCCACCCCTTATCAGACTTTATACCATAGCCACACTATTGTCAGGGGGATATGGCTGTATGGGGCCCGGACTGACTGGGCCCCTTGAATTTAACTGTTTTTTTACATTGCTATCTTAATTTAATGTTGGGCTAGGACGTCATCACCTCACGTTGCGCTCCCAGTCTGTCTGTGTCTGGGTGTCGCTTATCACACAACATCTGCTGTAAGTAGGTTAATTTGTGAGTGGGTTTGTAGTGAATGGGGTGTTATTGAAGTGCGTTGTGACTGAAGTGTGGGAAGAAGAGGTACAATGTGCTTGAATTATTGGCTAGGAGAACATCACATGCTCCATCGCCTATGGGAACTACAGAGTAGTAGAAGGTTTTATATGAATGATTTTAAACCTACATATAAAAGACATGCCACTATCTGGTTTATGTAGTATTGTCTGATAATTCTTGAAATTAAGTTCAACCTATAACTATCCCCTTATACCTACCTATATGGTTAAAAATATTTTCCAGATATATAATTTTGTAAATTTAAAAAAAAAAAAAAAAAATGCAAAAAATGTTTTTGTGTTACCAAGACCCTAAACAGAAAAAACATATGTAATAATTAAAATGTGTTAAAGTACATGGAGAATAGGGAAGGAAACTGTCAGCATTGCAAGGATATGTTAGCATATTTTTGTTATGCACACTAGTAACAGTTTTTGGTTTACAATTGGCTTATGTACTAGAGCTCCCTTTCATGTCGCTATTCTCATAATGTTATTGACTTTAATAGAGACTGTCCCTGTAAAGTAGTGTACTTTGTAAAACGGTTGTCATAGGGGATTCAGTGGGTATGGAGGAACCAAATACTTACAGAGCAGTAAGAGCACTGTTTTCTAACCCGTGCTTTATTTTTATTTATTTTTTATTCCCCCCCCCCTGCAGGTGTAATACAAGGGGGAGCCTTGTTCAGCATTTGCACTCAGATTCTGGCAATTGTGGATCAAGAACAGAACAAAGCCCTTTGGATCCCAGCAGGAGTCTTGTGATGTTCTTCATACTACATCCCACATAACTATAAAGGGCAATGACTAGTCTGTACCCATTGAGATCTTCAACTTAGCTGTCACTGAAAATATAGAAGAACCATAGTTCAGACAATGGCAATCTGAATGGGTAAGCCACTGCATCACCAAAAATATTCCAGCAGTCCAACAGTTAGTGGTAAGCCAGATTTGCGTAAATTTGGACAAAAGAATGGCTTTATTCGTCTCCATCGCGTCAGAGGATTCATACAGAAGCCAGCACTGAAAAAGCTAATGGACATAGGTAGTTAACCGCTTCACATACAGGACCATGGAAAAACAGAAGCGGTCCAGGACCGGAAAAACAGAAAGACTGTTGAGCACCGTCAACACAATAATGACTTTTATAAATGAGCTGCTCAAATTACAGGGGACCTATTGACATGCTCAGCTAATCTGTAGTTTATGCAGATCAATTTGGGAGCCTTTTTTGTTTACTTTTTCCCCTCTTTCCTTTTCATAACACACTAATTATAGGTACTTGATGAGGGTTTAAAACATGAAGAACTGTTTGTCACCAGTGTATCATTTTAAATGTAGCTTGGGTCCTGTAGTAAAAACACTTCTATCACACGTTAACCCCTTTACTGCTGCAGAGGACTAAGCATCAAGTTGCTTCTGCTGATACTTGAATGAGGGGCTTCTTGGCACGCTCCAAAATTTGTTTCTTGTAAACCAGTTTATGTGACACTACATGTAACTGCACTTTTTTTTGTAAACTTTCTTGAAACATGCCAGTTGTTTAAAAAAAAATCTTTCAGTAAATCAGAGATTATACCCTGATGTTTGTGCTCCAGAATAGTTGTCAAGAACTTTGTGTACACAGCTATTGTGAAATCAGTGCAATGCACCTTCCATGCCTCTTGGCAGTAAAACTCATTTAAGACCTTTATACACACAGAAATACATAAATATGTGTGTTGGCTGAGTTTGAATATAGAAATCACTGTCTCGGATGAAAATTCTTTTTGATTTTGTTAGCATTTAAACACACGGCTGTCTTGCAATGCTGTTGATCCACTAAATGGTTTTATACCAAGCATTTTCAAGCACCCATTGCTTCCTTTCAGGGCAAGATATCCAGAAAAGGAGATTACACATGGATATCGTTTAAGTTTAGATTCAGAATACATTCAATACCTGGGGGCTTAATAACCAAAATGTTAGTCTCCATGGTAGTTTGCCTCGCATGACAGGTAGTAAACTTGGTTTGTTTTTGTATTAATATAATGATTTATTCTTAGATTAACCAGTACATTTGTTAACCTTAATATAAGTGTCAACTCGAGTGCCGAAATTCACACATGCAAAGCAGAATAGAAAAAACAAGAACTGTGTTAAAGTGATTTCTCAGGCAAAGTTATAGCTTACTCCAGTTTCTGTTCTTTCCAAAAATGTTAGATATGATCGCTCAAAATTATTTGTATAGGTATCCCTCCAACCCCGCCCCAAGGTATAATTTGAGAAAAGACATGAAAAATCATGTAAAAAGGCGATAGTGTTCATCTGGTTAATCGTGACACTTAATCTATCAGTGATCATTATTTAGACCATGCCCATGTAGAAGAGCCAGGAAATTGAATTCTCTTATTGGGCCACTCTAATATGGCACTTTTTTTTTTCTTTTTACCTAAAGAGGGCCCAAATTTGCAATAAAATATAATATCCCATGCCTACCGCACCACCAAGAAATTACAGTGCGACCTTCTGTTGCCCGCCATTGTCCTAAAATGTATTACCATACTACCAAACAAGGTAGTGCAGGGTGCAAAAAAGTGAAAAGGCATATACATATACAAGCCACTGATTATATTTCAAAATACATAAAATTTCCATGAGGCTAATAGTGCTGTGTTCACATAATTACTAGCTGTGAGAACAGACCTATACTCAATTTCCATGTAGTGCAGATGCATGCAATTTATGTAGTATTTCTGAGCAAGTTCACCAAAAGTTGTAGCCAATTTGAACTAGTACAGACCCCAAAAAGATGTGCACTCAAAATGTTTAGCTTTTGCTTTAAAAGCTTAGCCCCAACAATAGATCTTAAAAATAGATTTAAAAAAATCAGTACTTGTAGTAGGTTGACTTTATGAGCATATATTATTAAACGTGGTTTAGGTATAGGCTCATACAGGCTTTTAATGCTTTGTTTCCTGCAGATTATCAGCATAAACCCAGTCAATGCAGGCTTTAAGCTCTTGTGTCACAAAGGTGCAATATAATTGTCACATTCAGAACCCTGCTCCTAATATGTTGAAAGCATAGGTTTCCTTCAAAGCATTCTTTTGCACTACTTTCAACAAGAGATACTTGGGGTGAGCATTCTATGTAGATAATGCTAATGATGATCCCATCTTTAAACAACAAAAACATGCTGAAACATCTAACTGAAATATATAACAGTAATATATATGCTAGTGTTTCAAATGGGTCTGGTGTTAACGAAGAACGGTACATACCTCCTGAATGGTAAAAAAAATTAGTAGGATTCAGTTTTTACTAAAACTAAAAAAGCATTAAAAATAATTAATAAAACATCAACCTCCATATTGTGTTCAGTTTTGTGTGCTTTTATAAATTGTTGCAGTTTGTGGTAAGAGCTAAATATGGATTGCAATGAATGCTTACATGTAATACATTGTTGCAGCCATTAGTATGTGGACACGGTATGGAACAAAAAAGTGATATAGAACCAGCACAACACACACATACAAATAAATATTTCAAAAATATTATCTAGCATTAAGTTATATTTTTATCACAGAATAATAAAAAAGATAATTTTCCAATTGTGGCAATTATTCAAAAATGATTGAAGAGGACAAGTTGTTAACACAGGTACTTGGATCAAATAGGTTTTTCTAAAGTTAGAAACAAGGTGTTTTATCAAAGTTCCATTTTATATATAGATATTATATTTTTGTAACATTTGCACCAGTTTTTGTTGGTTTTTTTTCCCCAGGTATTATGACAGTTGTTATATCCCGCATAGTTTCCACACGTGTGGAATTACTGCAGTGACAACTGCAGCAACTACAGTGCAATCTGTGTCCTGAGGGGATACACTGGAGAGGAATTTTCAGCCTGAGGGAATGGTTGAGGGATGACCACTGGTGACAGAGCTACTATTCATGACTGATAGAGCTCTGATTCACTGCTAGAATTCAATATAAGACAGAATACAGAGTTTAGGATCCAACGGAAGCTGATAGAAGCTCCATTGCCAGATGGTGGATAATTGTTTTCAGTAGTAGTAATTTCTAGAATTAAGATTCTTTCCACATTAGCCACAAGACGGAAGAATTTCCTTTTGCACTAGCCACTATATTACAGTCTGCATATTACACAGTAGATTGGTGGCAGCTTCATATATCACCTAGCAGATTGGTGTAAGAGTGGGGTACGACTGTTGGCATAAAAAGCTGAACCCTAATAGGCACCATGGGATTAAAATTGCCAGCACGTATAGAGATTTATGCTGACAGAGTAATGTGGTGATGGGAGGTGCTCGTGTACCACCCAGTGTACAAACATCAATGGTGGTCTTACAACTAGAAATACATTTAAAAATGGATAGGGCTGTTACGGGAACCTGTAACTTGAAATGTGTTGGAGTAAGGATGAAGGGACTTTCGAGGAAACAGGTGAAAAAAAAGAAAAATGTGTACCCTCTGGGCTCAGAGAGATACACTTACATATTGTAATAGAGGAATTAGTGTTTTCTTGTATATTATTAAATGAAAGATCATAAAATGATTTATGTGTAATCAAATTGTATATTAAACCTATTGATGAAGCACAATGTACCCCTATGATTAATTACTGTACCCTCCTTATGGCTCATGGTAATTTAATGAGCCAGCAGTCACTGTATATCCCATTGTACTGGAATATGACCCAATGATAATAGAATATTTGGTTGAGGATGTAGACGAGTCCTCAAACATTATGGCAGACTCACACCATCATCATTTATTTATATAGCACCAACATATTCCGTAGCACTTTACAATTGGGGACAAACATAATAAACTAATAAACAAACTGGGTAAAACAGACAAAGAGGTGAGAAGGCCCTGCTCGCAAGCTTACAATCTGTGGGACAATGGGAGAATGACACATGAGGGTAAGTCTACATTTTGCATTTTGGCCCAGCCAGACTGCAAAGGTAAAAGTGACTCATAAGCTAAATGAACCCGTCACACAACAATGTTGGTCAGGGGGTAGTTGTCTTGTGTGAAATTGTGTAACAAGCTAAAGGTAGCGAGGTTAAGAGGGTGGCTGAGGAATATTATAAGCTTGTCTGAAGAGGTAGGTTTTCAGAGAATGCTTGAAAGTTTGTAGACCAGAGGAGAGTCTTACTGCGAGGGAGAGAATTCCATAGAGTGGGTGCAGCCCGAAAAAAGTCCTGGAACCGGGAATGGGAGGATGTAATGAGGGTGGATGGGAGACGCAGATCTTGTGTAGAACAGAGTTGCCGACTTGGGAGATATTTTGAGACAAGAGAGGAGATGTATGTTGGTGCAGCTTTGTTGATGGCCTTGTAGGTTAGTAAAAGTATTTTATATTGGATTCGGTACAAAACAGGCAGCCAGTGTAGAGACATACAGAGTGATTCAACAGAAGAACAAATTTGCAAGGAAAATCAGTCTTGCCGCAGCGTGCAAAATAGATTGTAGAGGTTTGAGTCTGTTATTGGGAAGACTAGTAAGGAGGAAATTGCAATAGTCAATGCGGGAGATGATGAGTGCATGAATTAAGGTTTTTGCAGTGTCTTGCGTGAGATGTGCGAATTCTGGAAATGTTATTTTAGATGTATGTAACATGATTTAGATATAGTGTCAATGTGGGGAACAAAGGATAGGTGTGAGTCAAGGATTACACCGAGGCAGAGAGCTTGTGGGGTGGGATTTATGGTCATGTTATCAACAGAGATAGAAATGTCAGGTATGCTCTTGTTGGTGGGTGGGAATATTATTAACTCTGTTTTAGAAAGATTAAGTTTAAATTGGCGAGAGGACATCCAAGATGAAATGGCAGAAAGACAGTCAGTTACACGGGACAACACAGATGTCGAGAGATAAGGAGAGGATAGATTTGGGTGTCATCCGCATAGAGATGATACTGAAAGCCAAAGGAATTTATTAGATTTCCAAGAGAAGCGGTATAGATAGAGAACAGCAGAGGACCTAGCACTGAGCCTTGTGGAATTCCCAACTGATAGGGGAAGCGGAGCAGAGGTGCCTCCAGAGAAATTAACAGTGAAAGAGCGATTAGAAAGGTAGGATGAGAACCAGGATAGAACAGTGTCTTGAAGACCTAGGGATTGCACCGTTTGTAGGAGAAGAGAGTGGTCAACGGTGTCAAATGCAGCCGAGAGATCCAGGAGAATTAGGAGAGAGTTATGGCGTTCAGTTTTAGCAGTGATCAGATCATTGACAACCTTGGTCAGCGCAGTCTCTGGAGTGTTGAGAAAGAAAGCCAGACTGAAGAGGATCCAACAGGTTGTTAGCGGAAATGAAGCGTGTGAGGTGAGTGTAGGCAAGTCTCTCTAGAAGCTTGGAGGGCCACGGCAGCTCAGAGATGGGACGGTAATTTGATAGAGAGTTTGGGTCGGAATCTTGTTTTTTTTAGAATAGGAGTAATCACTGCATGCTTGTATAGTGTTGTAAAGATGCCAGTAGAGAGCGAGAGATTACAGATTTGAGTTAGAGGGGAAATGAGCACAGAAGACAGGGATCTACCAATTTGCGAGGGAATAGGATCAAGAGGACAGGAGGTAGAGTAGGAAGATAAGAGCGTAGAAATTTCCTCTTCATTTGTGGGGTCAAATGAAGAGAGGGTGTCAGAGGGTAGTGGGAAGGAATTGAGCTGATTGCTTGTCGAGGAAGAGGATACCTGTCAGGAACCCTACCAACCAATACAACACCACCCGGAGTCTACTCTATAGTCAGGTGTTCACTGGAGCCCCTAGTGGTGGGGACAGACTTGGCTGCAGACTACAGAGGGTCGTGTGGTGTGTATCAGCTGCGGGGAACCCAGGAGCAGAGGTAATGGCAGGCAACAGTTCCAAAGGTCAGGCCGAGGTCAGGGGTCACTTACTAGGAAGAATAGTCCAGAAACAAGCCAAGGGTCGAGGTCACGGGCAATACAGCAGAAACGGTGGTACAGGCCAGTAGGTCTAGGGCACAGGCAAATCCAGGAAACAGGTAGAGGTCATACACGGCAGAAATCAATCCAAAAGGTTATCACCAAAGGTACAGGAGAGCAACAGCAGGCAGCGACACAGGAACTGGAAGCTATAACCGGCAGGGAGGCTAAGCACTCCCTGCCTTAAATACTGAAACAGACCAATGAGAGCCCAATACTCTAATTGCCCACAGGCTGTCCCTTGATAGAATTAATTAGCCCGCAGGCTTGCCCCGCTGTTGCGCACGCGCCCGGCTTCTCTGTAATGCCGGGACGCGGCGCTGGACAGAAGAGCGTCTGGCCGTTGCTATGGCAGCGGCCGGCGAGCCCCCGGAAGTGACATCCCGGTCGTTATAGCGACGGCCGGGACGGATGTATTAGAGTCGCGGCGGCTGGACATCGCCGCGGCTCGTAACAGTACCCTCCCCTTGAGGAGGGGTCAAAGCACCCCGACATCCAGGTTTGCCAGGGAATTGTTTGAAGAAATCCTCAATGAGTTTGCGAGCATGTAGGCGTCTCCACGGAATCCAAGATTTTTCCTCCGGCCCACGATTTTTCCACTGGACTAACAAATGGATTTGCCCCTGGACCTTTTTGGAGTCCAGAATCTTCTCCACCAAGAGTTCCCTGTGGCTCTCTGGGATGACAGACTGAGATCTGTGTAAGTAACGAAGCTTAGACTTACGTGCAGGAATAGCCGGCTTCAGGAGAGAACAGTGGAAGGTATTCGGTATCCTAAGTGACTGCGGAAGCTTTAGCCTGAAGGCGACAGGATTGACTTGTTTGATGATCAGGAATGGCCCAATAAATCTAGGTCCTAGTTTTTTACAAGGCTGTTTGAGCTTGATATTGCGTGTGGACAACCAGACTTTCTGTCCCACCTTAAATGAACAGTCCTTCCGGTGACGGTCCGCAAATTTTTTAGACTGGAAAGAAGCCCGAGTTAATGCAGAATGCACCTTCTTCCAAACAGATTTAAGGTATGAAGCTGTGGAACGGATCTCTGGAAGACCAGAATAGTTGAGTGATGATAATGAATTGGACCTTGGATGGAAGCCAAAATTACAGAAAAATGGAGAGACTTGAGTAGAAGAGTGAGATGCATTATTGTACGCAAACTCAGCCCACGAAAGCAATGATGACCAATTGTCTTGAAATTCTGTGCTGTAGAGACGTAAATATTGCTCCAAGGACTGGTTTACTCTCTGTCTGCCCATTAGATTGAGTATGATAGGCTGAAGAGAGACTTATGTTAATTCCCAGGAGACTGCAGAAAGACCTCCAGAATTGGGCGATAAATTGAGAACCCCGGTCGGAAACAATGTCAATGGGTAAACCATGAAGATGGAAAACATGTTTCACGAACAGCACAGCCAGATCCTGAGCGCTGGGGAGTTTGGTTAATGGAACAAAATGGGACATTTTGCTAAAACGATCCACTATTACCCAAATTGTGTTGTTTCCTGAAGAACATGGCAGATCCACGATAAAATCCATGGACAGATGTGTCCAGGGTCTCATAGGCGGAGACAAGGGCATAAGTGGACCTGACGGAGAAGTTCTGGAAGTTTTGTTTTTTGCGCAGTCTTCACAAGTGCGAACAAAACTCTCCACATCCGAGGACAAGGAAGGCCACCATACAGAACGTGCAAGTATTTCAAGGGTCCTGGAGATACCCGGATGCCCTGCTGATTTGTTCTCATGGGCCTCAGCGAGAACCGCTCTTCGAAGATGCACTGGAACAAAAAGAAGTCCTGGAGGTGTTTCGGAAGGGGCAATTTTCTGAAACTGACGTATGGTGTTTCCTAGATCCTGAGTCAACCCAGCGTGAATGATAGAAGCCGGAATGATAGATGATGGTTCACCAGTGGGTAATTGGTTAGGTAGAAAGCTCCTGGACAATGCATCCGCCTTGGTATTCTTAGAACCGGGTCTATAGGTTAGAATAAAGTTGAAGCGGGTAAAGAATAAAGCCCACCGAGCTTGTCTAGAATTTAACCGTTTGGCGGATTCAATGTACAATAGGTTTTTGTGATCAGTAAGGACAGAAATAGTATGGACTGTACCCTCAAGCCAGTGACGCCACTCCTCGAATGCCCACTTGATTGCCAGAAGTTCCCAGTTACCCACATCATAGTTGATTTCGGCAGACGAAAACTTGCGTGAGAAGAAGGCACATGGATGCACCTTACAATCCCCGGGGTCCCTCTGGGATAGGAGGGCACCAGCGTCTATTTCCGAGGCATCAACTTCTAGAATAAATGGCAACTGTGGATTAGGGTGCTTGAGGACCGGAGCAGTAGTGAACGCTGTTTTAAGAGCTTCAAATGATGCAATGGCTGCTGGTGACCAATTACAAGGATCCGCCCCTTTGCGGGTAAGGGCAGTGATGGGAGCCACGAGATCCGAGAACGCCCGAATGAATCTCCGATAGTAGTTTGGAAAGCCCAGAAATCTTTGGATCGCTTTCAGATTCGTAGGACGTACCCAGTCCAGGATGGCTTGGACTTTACTAGGGTCCATAGAGAATCCATCAGGAGAAATTACATATCCAAGAAATGACACTTTTCCGACATCAAACTCACATTTTTCAAGCTTGGCGAAGAGATGATGTTTTCTGAGTTTAAGCAAAACCTGTTTGACATGATCTCGGTGTTGAGAAAGAGACTTTGAATAAATCAGGATGTCATCCAGATACACCACTACAAACTGGCCCAGGAACTCACGGAGTACTTCGTTAATAAGGTCCTGGAAAACGGCAGGCGCATTACACAGACCGAAGGGCATGACCAGATATTCATAATGGCCTGATTGAGTGTTGAAGGCCGTTTTCAACTCATCGCCCTCTCGGATGCGTATAAGATTATAGGCGCCAAGTAGATCTATCTTGGTGTATATCGTAGCGTCTCTCAATTGATCAAACAGGACAGAGATCAACGGAAGCGGATAAGTATTTTTGATGGTGATCTTGTTCAGTCCACTATAATCAATGCAGGGGCATAGACTACCATCCTTCTTGGAAACGAAAAAACATCCCGCTCCTGCAGGAGACTTTGAAGGTCTGATGAACCCTCTTTGCAAGTTTTCCTCCACGTAATCTTGCATAGCCTTAGTCTCCAGGCCAGAAAGAGAGTACAACCTTCCCTTGGGCAACTTGGAACCTGGAAGCAGATCAATGGCACAATCGAAGTCTCTATGTGGAGGTAGCGAATCAGCTGCCTTCTTGGAAAACACATCCTGAAATTCGCTATACACAGAGGGCAGTTGATCCGGGTGCGACTGCAGAAGCCGCAGAGACATGGTCAAACAACTTTGGGAACTGTGAGTACTCCAACGAGTAATTTCTCCCAGATTCCAGTCGATCACAGGATTATGAAGGCGGAGCCATGGATGACCGAGAATTAGCGGAACAGAAGGGCAATCAATGAAGAGAAGAGATAAGGTTTCAGAGTGAAGAGACCCAACTGTAAGACGTAGGGGCGGAGTCGTGAAGGCTATCCTGCCACCCGGTAAAGGGCCCCCGTCCAGACCACAGACAGTAATAGCGGAATCCATTTTGATGAATGGAGTTCCAATGGCCTTGGCAAGACTTGTATCCGAATAGTTGCCTGCGGCACCGCTATCAATAAAGGCTGAGGTATCAGAAGCGTGTGATCCATAGGAAAGATTAGCGGGAACTATTAATGCGTTTTTGGAAGAAATGAACTGCAGACCTAGATGAATCTCTTCCACCTTCTCTAGGCCTGATCTTTTCCCGACTTGTTGGGGCAAGAGCGCAGGAGATGACCTTTAGTACCACAATACAGGCAGAGACCTAAGGTGCGTCTCCTAGATCTCTCTTCCTGAGAGAGGCGATAGGCACCTAACTGCATCGGTTCCGCAGCTTCCATGGTAGGAGGAGGCGCAGTAAGGAACGTACTGGGAATGGATATTTCCCTCTCGTTTCTTCTTTCCTTGAGGCGTCTGTCAATTTTGATTGTAAGCTGCATGAGTCCCTCCAGGGAAGCAGGTGACGGATACTGTACCAGAGAATCCTTTATTTGTTCCAATAACCCCAAACGGAATTGGCTGCGTAAGGCCGTGTCATTCCACTCGCTATCAGTGGACCAGCGCCGGAATTCAGCAGCGTATTCCTCTGCAGAACGTCGGCCTTGTTTTAGGGATCTGAGGTGACCCTCAGCAGACGCTACCCGATCCGGGTCATCATACAGAAGTCCTAGGGCTTCAAAAAAGGATTCCACGGACCTCAGAGAAGGACTGTCAGAAGGCAAGCTGAAGGCCCAGGACTGTGGGTCCCCCTGAAGCAAGGAAATCACGATACCCACTCTTTGCTGTTCAGAGCCGGAGGAACGGGGTCGGAGACGGAAGAACAATTTACAGCTCTCCTTGAAGTTACGGAAGAGATTCCTGTCCCCAGAAAAACGATCCGGCAAATTCAGCTTGGGTTCCACAGCAGGAACTGATGATTCTAGCCGGGCTTGAGCTTGAGCGGCTCTGGTGGCCTCTTTCTGAACAGACAGGCGTTGAACCAGGTTCTGGACCACTTGTGAGACGGACTGGATCTGACCTGCCAGAACTTGAGCTGGAGAAAGGTTTGCTCCGTTTTCTTCCATTGAAGCGAATTCTCCAAAGATTTTTTAGGCCGGTTATAATGTCGGGAACCCTACCAACCAATACAACACCACCCGGAGTCTACTCTATAGTCAGGTGTTCACTGGAGCCCCTAGTGGTGGGGACAGACTTGGCTGCAGACTACAGAGGGTCGTGTGGTGTGTATCAGCTGCGGGGAACCCAGGAGCAGAGGTAATGGCAGGCAACAGTTCCAAAGGCCAGGCCGAGGTCAGGGGTCACTTACTAGGAAGAATAGTCCAGAAACAAGCCAAGGGTCGAGGTCACAGGCAATACAGCAGAAACGGTGGTACAGGCCAGTAGTTCTAGGGCACAGGCAAACAGGCAAATCCAGGAAACAGGCAGAGGTCATACACGGCAGAAATCAATCCAAAAGGTTATCACCAAAGGTACAGGAGAGCAACAGCAGGCAGCGACACAGGAACTGGAAGCTATAACCGGCAGGGAGGCTAAGCCCTCCCTGCCTTAAATACTGAAACAGACCAATGAGAGCCCAATACTCTAATTGCCCACAGGCTGTCCCTTGATAGAATTAATTAGCCCGCAGGCTTGCCCCGCTGTTGCGCATGCGCCCGGCTTCTCTGTAATGCCGGGACGCGGCGCTGGACAGAAGAGCGTCTGGCCGTTGCTATGGCAGCGGCCGGCGAGCCCCCGGTAGTGACGTCCCGATCGTTATAGCGACGGCCGGGACGGATGTAGGAGAGTCGCAGCGGCTGGACATCGCCGCGGCTCGTAACAATACCATTTCTAGTCTGATCTTGTCAATCTTGTCCTTGAAGTAGGAAGATATTTAAATGTATTGAAAAGGCGTTTGGGGTTGGACGCCTGAGCATAGATAAGAGATTGGAAGTATGTTTGTTTTGCAGTGTCCAGAGCATTTCGATAGGAGTGGTAGACAGAAGTATATGTGAAGAAGTCATTAGAGGTGCGAGATTTACGCCAGTGAAGTTCTGCTTTATGGTACAGTTTTTGGAGATTTCGTGTTGCTTTAGTGTGCCACGGTTGACATCGAAGTCGACATGTAGTGTTGCTGGAGCCACTTGATCAAGGGCCGTTGCTAAGGTTTGGTGAAAATGGGGTACTGCCATCTCAGGGGATGAGAATATAGAGATAGGGGAGAGAAGGTACATAACATTAAACATAACATTAAACATTATGGCAAACTCACATGGCCGATTGTGGGAACTGCAGTCTTCCCTGTCCTCTGTCTGGATTGCACAGTAGTGCCGCCTCTTCTGCTTACCATTGCTGTTGGGAAGCCCAATGTATAATTCTATCCTGCTGTAGTGGTATATTCCTATGGTTTCCCATTCATTTAGCAATGGGTTAGGTTGTGTGAAAATTAAATAATTGCACTGATCCCAGGTATATCATAGAAGCACTTCTGAACAGTTGGTGTTTTAGTGTGAAAGTCCAACCTCTATTACAGTCTCTTATGTTGTAAATAAATCTTTGTAGTATGAATAATCCAATGCGTTTCACCCCGGTAACGAGGCTTACAAAATTTTTTACATATAACACTAGTTCTTGATTGATGTGGATTATTTAAATCTTCATGAATATTCACTTTAATTCCTTAATGATGCATAATCAATCTAGTAATTCAGTTCAGGCAATCAAACCTCACATTTTACATATGTTTACATATGTTTCTTATGAGACTCTATCTGCCCTTACATATGTGTTTAATCCTTCAGTCAGCTAAAGCTGGATACACACTACAGGTTTTTTGCCAAATCATTGGGCTAATCAAACGATAAACGACCATTCGGCCCGATGTTGCATTAATGTGTGTGCTCTTAAGGATGAACAATTTCCGTTCCAAAGCACATCGTATCGTTTGATTTTATAAATGGACTAAAAATCTCGGTCAGCGATTGAACTGTTGTTCCAATTTTGCAATGTGTATGCACTAATTATCAGATCTCCATAGAATTTAGAGAATCACATTTTTTTCAGGCGATGGTTATGACTGCTGAAGAGCACAGATCTGAAGGTAAAAAATGTATAGTGTGTATACGTGAGTCGGTATGCTGATCGGGACTTTCAGTCATTGGTAAATTCGTTAATGATATCACATTGGGATAAATTTTCTGTAGTGTGTACCCAGCCTAAAGATTGGAAAAAAGTTTCCCGCTCCCAGAAGTTATGTGGTGTGGTTCCTTCTATCCTTTATTTTTTATTTTTTTTCCTATTCTCTCTAACTTTGCCTAACTCCGCTTTGAAGAGCAATGAGGTTTTTAATCTTTCTCTAGGATTTGTTTTACCTGTTTTGGAGAGAGAACCCAGAGGGCCCCAGTATCGTTTCCCTTGGGATCTGCTCACCTGTATAAAGGGTAACTTCCCTGGGGCTGGGTTTTTTTCTGGGGGTTTCTTTTGGTTGTTAGTTTAAACAACTGTGTACGTAAATGGTGCAAGTATTTTAATTATTTTTTTTCAATTATTTGCCACGTCTGGCAGCAGGCACTCACAATCTGATATTTTGAGGCAACTGCTAAGACTTATACAAAACAACCAATGTTCTCTAGACTGGTAGCAAGATGCAACATAGAAGGAAAGGAGAATACTCCTTTCAGAAACGGGAGGGTGACAAAAGGTTCAAACTCCCGAGGTAGATAAGCACATAAATAATACAGGGTGCAGGGAGACAAAAGGAAAAGACTAAATGCAAACATCCTGGAAGCAAGGATGTTGTGTCGTGCAATACAGACAGAGGAAAACTTAAGTGCCTCTTAGCACTTCACATAGCAGGGAAAGACAACAAGGTGGCAGATTATTTTAGCTGATATTAAATTCATTAATGAAAATAGACATTGAACACAGATTTTTCAACAAATAAAATAAAGTTTGGGATCCTACAACTAGATAGATAGATGCCCATTCAAGATCTTAGAAGTTCAATCTTGGCGTGATGCTCCTAGAACAACCATGACTACTATCAAGCAAACCAATGGTTCATCGTGAAATACTATAGAAGATTTTTTTTCTTGCTTATTGTAGAGTATAGAAAACATTTATTGGAGGGTGCAAATTTAGAGTAATTAATGCACTAGAAGTCAACATACGACAGATACTGGACTTTCTTCAGGAAAGTTTACAGAAAGCATTTGCACTTAGTACATTAAAGGTACATTTGTCTACTTTAGGTGTGTTTTTGGACACAATGTTAATATCAGATGATCTAAACAAAAGATTTCAAGAGATTGCAACCTTGTATAAAAACTTGAGACATCATGGGACCTCAGTCTTGTTTTAGTAGCTCGAACAGTAGAACTCTTTGAGCTATTATGGAAAATATCACTCTAAATTCTCACCAAGAGCAATATTTTTGACCTCCATCACAACCTCAAGAGGAGTAGAATAAATTAAAGTATTGTGGTACAAGCATTATTATACAATTATTATACATTGAGACAAGTTGGTTCTATAAACAAATCCATTTTTTTTTTGGGGGGGGGGGGGGGAAGGGGGTTAACTTTTTCTTTATAAAGAAAAGTATTTTCCTAATTCCATATGAACCAGGAAATTGTGCATCCTACCAACTAGTTGGACATATTTGCTATTGTTTTACAGTTTAGATTTCATACAGTAATAAAGATACCGATATCTTTCTACTCTCCTTGCCTGTGTGATCTATGAATCCCTAAGTATCATAGTTACTCTGTGATTATAACATCCTGGTATACTGACGAGATAATACAGATCATTTACAAAAATGCACCCCAACATTACATTTCTGTTTGCATAAATGTTCTTAGATACCCAGCTTATGCAAACACACAAGTACACTAACATTCTGTTTTTTGTCCCTTTCCCCATAAAATTAGTTTGTGTGCATGATGGAAGTGTGAAGGTCCATTTTTTTCTTTTCCTAAAATACTGCTAGTTTGAACCTCAATTGTCTTAAATTATGTTTTTCTAAGTGGGCACAGAGAGCTTACATTTCATTAGGAGCACTATTATTATAATAACAATAATGAAAGCTCTTGCCTAAAGAACCAAGAAAATTATAAGGATATAAAAAGTTTTATTTACAAAAATAAAAGCATGCGCAAGGAACACATATTGGAGTTACTTTTGTTGCAATCAAGAGAATGATTCCTGTTCCTCCTTGTGCCTGCTCCCAGTGTATTTGACCTCCTGTGTACCGACCCGGCTTGCTAACCTTTTTGGATCTCCTTTACCTGTGTACCGACCCGGCTTGCTGACTACTCTGATTGCCTTTGCTCCTGACCCGGATTGTCTGACGCCTCTACTACCTTCTCGCTGCATCCTCCTGCTGCACCTGCCGCTACACTACTTCTTGAGACGAGCCTGAGGACCGCGACCTGCATCTCTCACGGCAGCTAAGCCCATTCCGCCTTGCAGTGGTTCTTGGTGAACACCGGGGAGTTCATTAGACTCCGCACCTCATGTAAGCCAGCGCTAATCAAGAATAGTCCAGAATCCACTTAATCCGTTACACTAAGGGGTATATTTACTAAACTGCAGGTTTGAAAAATGGAGATGTTGCCTATGGCAACCAATCAGATTCTAGCTGTCATTTTGTAGAATGCACTAAATAAATGACAGCTAGAATCTGATTGGTTGCCCATCTCGACTTTTTCAAACCCGCAGTTTAGTATATCTAGCCCTAAGTGTTTCATTTAGAGATTGAGATATCAAACACTTTAATGGGGGAGGATGTATTGATTATTCTGGAAAGCATGAATCCCATCAAAGTCTAAGGGCTAGCTTTGCTAAAGGAGGGTTTGATTAAATCACTGGGTTTATGAAAGGCCAAACCGCCAGTTAAAAGGCTGAAAACCACAGTTTTACAAACCACCACGCCGATTTTTAACATAATCAAAATGCAAACAGCCAGGTTTACTAAGCTGCTGTTTGACAAACCTCCGGGAAAAACAGCAAGAAGAAAGAGGTGGTTGTAAAAGGCAAGATCGCGCAAACTACATGCTGTTTCAGCTATCTTGTCATTCAGAACATAAGAGGAAGCACCATTGACATATAAATTATGGGGGCAATCATTATTTATTGATTAAGGGGCAAAATTAGCTTCTAATTAGTGCATAGGGAAAATTATTTCTCCATTATTTTAAAGGTACACTATTATTGTATTATATTATGAGGGAAATATGTATATATAATTATATTAACTCGGCAATACTGTTTGATTGTTAATGGGGGATATAATTATTTATGATGCACACATAATTCATTACATAGTGCTCCCATAATGAAATAACACAATAATATTTCCACCTTAATAAAATGAAAAATAAAATTTTCCTTAGAAGTTAATTTTGTCAATTCCTCAATAAATAATGATTGCAGCCATTATTTATATGCCAATGATGCCTCCCCTTATGTTTTGAATGGCAAGAGAGTTCAAACAGCATGTTTAAGCTATCAAGCCAATCAAAACAGGTATAAAAAAAACCCAGTCTTTATATGGTGGTTTTGACTAAACCAACGGTTTACCTGTTTTCAATCGGCCACACATAGCCAAACAGTTTGCATCGCAGCCTCAAACCTCCCTGTAATCTATACGGCAGCTTGGCGCATTAAATTTACAGCTATAAAAAGAGATTATATATCACCGCACTAAGTATTTTTGTTTATATTTACATATCCAGACTTATATTCAATTGTGTATCATATGGCTGGATTGGTGAGCCTTTGCATGTAAAATATTCAGTTTGTAAACACATGTAGAGGAAGAAAACATGCTTAACAAGGGCACTCTGTAATAATTATTTTATTTAAAATATACCTTTTATTAGTTAAATTTTAAAATATGGTGTTCCCGTCATAAACCTAAGTATCGTAGGCAGCGAAATAATAAAAGAATTGAAAAGTGATGAAATTCAAGAATAAAATAAAGATGTTAATATAGTGGCAAATAAATGCCAAGCCTCGCTATGTTATTAAATTCCTTATATATTTGGAGGATATATTCATTTATATTCTCACGCTGTGTGAATCCAGAATTAGCCAGATAAATTTACTGACCAATTAAGTTGGTGTTTATAATTTATACCAAAAGCACAGTTTATTTCTTTATTTACATCAGAGGTGATAACTTTATTCATATGTCTATATATCTATTACAAGGGGTTGATCAATTAGGACTTGTCTAGGATAATGAGCACCAAAGCTAACTCCCTTAAAAGATAACTGTGGTTTGGTGATAGGTTTAAATTTGTCCCTATCGTTGGGAGCGTTTTTGATGTTATTAACATGCTCCAATAGGCGTCTCTTAAATGGTCTTGTTGTCATGCCTATATAATTAAGGCCACAAGGACAAGTTAAACAGTAGACAACCCCAATTGAATTACAGTTTACAAATTGATTAATTTTCCAGGTTTTAGAGTATCTATCGACATATTCATATTTCTGTATGGTGTATTTACAGGCTTTGCATCTGCCACACTTGTGGAATCCCGTGATTGGATTCAATAATTTCTTTTTCTTAACAAAGTGGCTATGAACAAAGCGGTCTCTTAGATTTCGAGCTCTTCTCCATGTTATTGTAATTCTGTCATCCAGATTGTGTTTAGGATCTTCATCTAGTAATAATTTATGCCAATGTTTTTGAAGTATGTTTGAGATATTTCTCCATTCGGAACAGAATGTTCCTATCATTCTTGTTTTTTGTTCAGGGACAGATTTGGGCACAGGGAATATTAGGGATTCTCTCTCTGATTTACTTCATAAGAGGCCTTTTGTATATTCTTTTTACTATATCCCCTTTGTAGAAGTCTTTCTCTTAATTCTCCAGATCTTCTGTGATAGGTGGAAATATCTGAACAGTTCCGTTTTGTTCGGAGAAATTCTCCCTTTGGAACACCCTTTATTACTGAAGGAAAATGTGCACTAGTAGAGTGCAGCAGGCTGTTGGTAGCTGTGGATTTTATAAACATATCTGTTGTTAATTTTCCTTCTGTATCGATAGATATTTGAAGATCGAGAAAATTAATAGTTTGTTGTTGTATATCAGAGGTAAGTAGGAGATTCAGATTATTAGTGTTTAGTTGTTTAGTGAATTCGTGAAATAAAATTTCTTCTCCTTCCCATAAAAGGAGTATGTCATCGATATATCTGAACCATATTTGAATATGGTCAATATATAGTTCATTCTGTTCATTAAAGACACATTCCTTCTCCCACCAGCCAAGATAAAAATTGCCATAAGTTGGTGCACATGCTGTGCCCATGGCTGTCCCACGAATCTGTAGATAGTATCTGCCATCAAATACAAAATAGTTGTTGGTAAGTATAAATTCCAAAAGAGAAATCAGAAAGTCATGAAAGTCATTTTTGCAGTCCATAGCTAGAAAATATTGGACTGCTTTTATGCCCTGCTGATGTGAGATATTTGTGTAGAGTGATTCTACATCATATGATGCTAATTTGACCTCCTGATTAACAGAAATATCATTAATCTTGGATAGGACATCTAATGTGTCCCTAGTATAGGATGGTAAGCTTATTACATATTTACGTAGATATTGATCAACGTATCTACTGGCATTCTCAGTCAAACTGTCTATTCCTGATATAATAGGTCTGCCAGGCGGATCAGTTACAGATTTATGAATTTTGGGCAGAATATAAAAGGTAGGAATCTTTGGATTTTCTACTTTTAAGAATTCATAATCTGATTTGGATATGATGTTGTTTTTGTAGGCATTATTAATTAAATTGTTATATTTGTTCATATAATTGGCTGTAGGATTGAAAATCAGTCTTTTATAACATTGAGTATTATTTAGTTGTCTGTATGCCTCTGTCGTATATTTAGATGTGGGTAACAAGACGATATTACCGCCTTTATCAGAAGGTTTTATCACTGTGTCTTCCCATTCATCTATTTCTTTAAGTGCTTTGAATTCTTGTTTTGTTAAATTTTTATTGAGATTCCTAGATTTTGCCTGTCCAAACAATCTGTCTAAATCCTCAGATACCAGATCACGATAGACCTTAACTTGTGGACAGATTGTTATGTATGGAGATAAAGTGGATTTTTTCTTTAACTTGGTCTGTTTTAATTTGTCCTGTGTCGTCTGGTTGTCTTCATTACTGTTGGTATCTAGTTCTTCTAGAATTAATAAAGCCTGTCTTTCATCATCAGTTAGAGATGTCAGTTCCATATTGAACACGGCATCCTCATTGGTCGAACTTAATAAGTGAAGATCATTTATCTTTTTCTGGTTGCAGTAAAACTTTTTTAATAGCAATTTTCTTATAAACAAGTTCAAATCTTTCTCCCATTCAAAACGGTCGAAAGATTGTGACGGTGAAAATGATAATCCTCTACTAAGGACTTGTATATGTATTGGATCTAATTGTTTCTCAGTTAGATTGACAATTTTAAGCGATGAATCTGATGCGTCTAACGTCTGTAATTCCTCCGATGAGATTGGGGGCCTTCCTGTCCCTCCATTTGTTTCCTTTTTTTGCGTTCTCTTAGTTTTGTGTCTCCTCTTCGTGTCGATTTGAATTTATAGTACCTCCTCCCTCCAGGTTCTTTGAACCTCTCTCTAAAAAAGATCTGGTATAATGAAAACGATCTCGTTTGTTGGGGGAGGTGTCAGATATCTCACTTGCTGAGGAGTCAATCCCAGAGTTACTATAAGAACTATGAGATCTGTTAAATTTTGGTCTATCCCATTTGAAGATTTGGTTTTGGGCATAGTCATTTTTGTCCCGTGCAAATTTTTTGCGTTTTTTATCCACAATATTTTTCTCAAATTCATCTAAATCTAGCTGAAATTTGCTATAAGCCTTTTGAAAAGATTCTAGGTTTTCAAATTGTTTAAGTTTATCACCAAGTTGAGTAATTTCACTATCATATTGTTCCAAGAGGAGGTTATCATGTTTCATTAGTACTTGTATAAGTTCATTAGAACATCTAGTAAGGATGCATTCCCATTCTTTTTTGAGATAACTGGTTATTAATTCAAAGGCCGGATAAGTTTTCAATCTCAAACCTCTTGGTATCATGCTCTGTTTGACATAATTGTCAAACATGGTCTTATTCCAAAAAGTTTTCGTTTGTTTATACATAACATGTTTAAGTTCCATGAGATGATTAGACCAGTTATTCCCTGTGGTGTTAGGTGTATAAATTTATACTTTTAAATGAAGCACTTATAAACGATCATATAAATACTTACAAGCGTCATCTATATCCACTCATGATAGAGAATACACCTATCAGCTTGCTGGTTCTGATGGGCGGGACCTCCAATGAATTGCTAATATGTCTGTCCATCAAAAAGATTCATTCCGATTTTAACGAAATCCGATTGGCTCACATTCCATGATGTCAGTCGTAGGGGCGTTATCTGCCCCATAAAAGGGATGTCAGTTCCCTTCTCTCGGTTTGCCTAGCTAAAGCGAGTAGCGAAACGCGCATCGGCGTTCGCCTCGCTATGTTAATATAGGATCTCACGCTGTTCTTATGAGATGCTCTGACATGATAATCTTATTAGAGGGGTATTAACTCTGCTTCATAGAGATGTATTAAACCTATTAGCCGGGAGACAGTTACAAGAGAGATTGTGATCACTTGATATCTGTATGCTAATTAGCCACGACATTCAATCAGTAATCTATAGCATCGGACAAGCAATATAAGGGGAAAACAATCTCCCTCAGGCTAAAAGGATCTTGAAACTGAAGCAGAAAGTTATTTTATCACAACCTCGATTGAATAAGTGATTTCAGACTGACACTGCCTTTGGGGGAGACTTTGTTACTGCACCAACTAACATGACACTAGTACTATTCTATCCTTAGTAATAGAACTCAGGGATAGTTATAAAAGGGATATAGACCACCTGGTGTTTGAAGTGCCTAATAATCATGGTAACCATTCTTTAATCCCTAGTACAGGAACAATGATATAAGAGAAATATAGTTTTCCCTCAATTATAATGCTATCAAGTAACAATAGATACATAGTAATAGCTTATATGGAGTAATGATAACAAACCACAGTTATCTTTTAAGGGAGTTAGCTTTGGTGCTCATTATCCTAGACAAGTCCTAATTGATCAACCCCTTGTAATAGATGTATAGACATATGAATAAAGTTATCACCTCTGATGTAAATAAAGAAATAAACTGTGCTTTTGGTATAAATTATAAACACCAACTTAATTGGTCAGTAAATTTATCTGGCTAATTCTGGATTCACACAGCGTGAGAATATAAATGAATATATCCTCCAAATATATAAGGAATTTAATAACATAGCGAGGCTTGGCATTTATTTGCCACTATATTAACATCTTTATTTTAATCTTGAATTTCCTCACTTTTCAATTCTTTTATTATTTCGCTGCCTACGATACTTAGGTTTATGACGGGAACACCATATTTTAAAATTTAACTAATAAAAGGTATATTTTAAATAAAATAATTATTACAGAGTGCCCTTGTTAAGCATGTTTTCTTCCTCTACATGTGTTTTCAAATTTACAGCTATGTCTACTAATTTAAACCTGCCCCCAAACACGATTTTTAGGAATCCAATCCAAGGGAAATGTTGTATTGATTATTATGCATGATAATTGAAAGTGGCGAAAGTTAAGTTGGCTTGAGTATTTTTACCAATCTCAAATCCTAAGTAAGAGCTTTATCACTGAGCTTAACAAAGAAAGGCAATGGGACTGGTGGGATCTATAGTAAGGTATTGAGTGGTTGTCTGATAGAAATTTGGAAATTCTAAAAATAACCACACTAGAGCTTTCAGTTTCATGGATAAAGGGTTAAATGAGATATTTGGGCAATCTGATAGTATTTGACCAAGTTGTCATCTCCTATATCACTTTTAAATCTGTGACAATACATAGTTTAGCTATTAGTTGTGGGGTTATCAGTAGTCTAGTTAAATGTAAGTTTAAGGAGTCGCTTATAATTGGTTGCATAATTAGTAAACATAATAGATAAATAACATTACATTATATCCAGAATAGAATATAAATGGCTCCAAGAGAGGCTATTGTAGCTTTCTTCACATCTAAGGCAAGCAAATATTTTTGTCAATTTAGTACAATGTATTATTTCACATTGAAAAGATGGTAGATTGAGCTTTCTGCTCCTTCCCTATTCAAAACATGAGGCACACTGTCACAACTACTGTTAGTTGCATTTATCCCCAATTTCCCATTCTGCTCTAGGGATGTAGTCAATATGTCGACAGTGAACATATTGACATGGTAAAATGTTAATATTTACAAGTTGTAAAATCAACAACCACAATGTCGACATTGAAATGGCAGCACTACAGTAAATGATACAGTTAATAATGCAGTAAATACACCCACTGGAACCATACAGTAAAAAAAAAAAATACATAGAATGGAACACAATGTAAAAAGAAGACAACTCAACCAACTCTAGTGCTGCCAGCCTACGCTGGTGCTAGCAAAATTGGGGGGGCAAAAAGCGTACCACAATTTTACCGGTAATAGCACTAGATGTGCCAACCATGGGAGATGGCACTGTAGCAGGGCCAGGCTGGTCAGCATGGGGCTGGATTCCCCCCTTCCCCTAAGGCTCTTCCCACACCCATGGGCGGTGGGTGAGGGGTAATAAGAAATATTTTATATTGCAAAAACCTTTTTCTTGTCCCGGGTGCACTACAGGTCCCAGCAAGCCCAGGCTGTCATTAATGGTTTGGGCATGCTGGTGTTTGTAGTTCTACAAGCACCAGCAAAACTATGACTACTAGGGCCTCCTGGCACTTGGGGAACCACAATTGCCAGCATGCCCTGGCACCCAGGTCCCGCTTGGACCTGTAGTATGCTAAGGAAAAAAATGTAAATTAAGCACACATACACACACACCCCTTGTAAATATTACTTTAAAATAAAGAATTTTTTAAAAAAAACCTTCCACCCATTATTGATAGGTTCAATTAGGACATTGAAATAATAATTAACCACGATTAAGGATAATAACAAAAATCATGAATTAGAAATGAGCCTCGATCTTGGGGATCATTATGCTCATCAAGGCTAATTGATAATTACATAATAATAATAATAATAATAATAATAATAATAATAATAATAATAACAACTATATTATCAATTTATCACTGTATCGTATGATCAGTTAAAATTTGATTTATATAATATAATTAATAAAATCATAAATTATAATATACATATTCTTATGTGCACATGAATACATATTTTAATTTTGCTTAAAAAGACCTATTACATTTTTAATAGTGTAAAAAATGAAAATAAAATGTTCGTGAATATAATGTGTGAACTACTTTTTTAATAAAATATTTTTGAGTGAATAAAAATGATCCCGTTGTAAGTGATGAAAGTGTACTGTATTAGCGATTAGTGATTGAAAAGAAAAACAGTGAATAAAGACAAAATATATATACAGTATAATGTGATCATAAACTAGTGAATGTGAAAAATACTGTGTAACTGATTTGAGAGGGATTCTGGATTTATAAATAAACTTATTATAGATTTGATCTATATCTTTATAATGTTTTATTTATCTAATAATATTTGTATAATTATTAATTAACCCTCACCATTATTAAATTAATAAATATTCAGCTTGACCTATCTCATACGCTGTTCCAAGGATTCTATTTGAATAGAATAAATTCATTCTGTCCTCTCATGTTGATGTACTTCTGATACGGGATCTATTGCTCTATCTAATAATAAAGATATATCGTAAAATGATTGGGATCGTATTCTTCAGAGATACACCCTAATAAGACCTACGTGGGTGATCATATGGGCTGCCGCAGTAAGGAGTTATCCATGCTCCTAAGTTTGGTTTATAGAAATGTGGTTTACTTGGCGCTCCTATATATGATCTGAATAATGACAGATGAAGTGGAATGTATTAAGGTGGATATATGTACCCTCACAACAGTAGGTGGTAATACAGAATGATCGTCAGTAAACGCTATATATATAGGCTCTTAGGCAGTTATTACTGATCCCCTACTCAGTAAACATAAGTGAGATTATAAGGAATATTTAACGAAATGATTTGCGAGTACAAAACAATGGATCAGTTTATTACATTATACAATCAGGACAGCAGATAAAATTAACAATATATATATAATTCAGTGATATAGTAAATCAGCATAGAGAGGCTTGGCAGTAATAATACAGTATAATACTGCTTTTTTATTACACTTA
Organism: Mixophyes fleayi; assembly: GCF_038048845.1. Lineage (NCBI taxonomy): Eukaryota > Metazoa > Chordata > Amphibia > Anura > Limnodynastidae > Mixophyes > Mixophyes fleayi. Next base: position 99,461,754 of record NC_134407.1, on the reverse strand, counting down.
TTTTGCACATTATTCACTATACCTTTTGTTTTTAACAAATTTCGGTATTAATGACAACTCAGAAAGGATATGGCAAATCTCATGTTTTTAAAGATTGTAATTCTACCTCTCAGAGGAACTATGTAACAGAGTGCCCCAAATAGGACACATTTTTCTTTTCTTCTCTTTGTTCTTCTGGTTGATTCATATTTTTAATGTGTGGGTGCACCACCCGAGATTTACATAATTACTCAATACTGATTTAGGAGCTAATATAGTTAATTATATTTGGGATTGTGATGACTGAGTACAATGGTTTCTCAGCTAATGGATAGGTTTGGGGGAGCTTTGTCTCACTTCTTTATTTCCATCTGCAACAGTTAATTAACAGAATAGTATACAAGTTAAAATTATTGATTATTTGGATACATTTAACAGTTTTCTAAATTTTATTATCAATATAATTGTGTAAATCTAAATGGCATTTTTTAGTATCAGTCAAGATCTAAATAAAAGACCAGAAAAGTGGTTGAAAGATACTGAAGCAGATTTTTTAGTTGAGAACCACACAAATAAAGGTGGCAGCAGAGGCTGGTCTGACTGTCTCAATGAGAGGAGGAATGTTATATATAAGAAAATCAAGACTTATTGGAATAAAACAATGTTTAATGATTATTTGAAACAAAATATGATACCCAGGAGTTTGAGACCCAATTATATTACCAAGATGCTCTAAAGATCTAATAAATGTATTGTTAAAACGTGATCATTTCCTATTGGAACAATATACTAAAAAGAAAGCCCAACTTGGTGATTGTTGAAAGAAGTTGAAGGTTTGGATCAGTAGGAATATAGAGGGAGGGGTGGTGCAGCTAAAACCTATTCAAAGGAGGAGAACACAAAGCCCAGATAACGGAAAAGAAAACAGATGGAGGGACAAGAAGGCCCTCGATCATATCGGGGTAGCAACAGACAACTGAAATACTAGAAGACATTTTGAGAATGATCAATTTATCAGATAAAATTCTTGATCCCATCCACATTAATCTTTTAAGTAGAAGTCTCACTTTTTCTCCAGCTCAGACCTTCAATTGGCTTGTTCTCCAGGAAATGCCTCCTTAAGAAATACTCCAGTTGTAACAAAAAGGACAATGTACTGATACAGAAGATGACACCTTGAGATAATTAGTTCTTGAAACAGAAGTGGAAAGACAAGTCCTTTTAATTTAGTAAGAGCTAGACGGAATTGATCAACATCATAATATGACAATGATCTCAACCACAATTATCAGAAAGAACATTAAAAAAGTTCAACTAAAGAAGAAATCAACATTTTCTCCAGACATATCAAAATATATAGAGACTTGCTATCCAATGATTTGAATACACTATTAAGATCAAGTAAAAACATCAACAAAAATCTAACAAAGATGAAATTAAATCCCTCCAAGAGATTGAAAGCTGGATGGATGTGGCGGTAAAACTCTCCGACAAATGGGGTAAGCGGAGATTTCTTGCCAACGCAATAACACAAAATGCTACAAAATATTAATTTTTAATCCTAATTTCCTGACATCATACATGATGAATTTAATAAACCATGATGGCTATGAATTTCTTCGAGTAGAGAATGTTATAATAACAACCCTATATGCTTTACCAAAAATTTGCAAAAATAATAGAGATCCACCATGGAGACCTATCATCTCTAGGGTAGGAGTTCTAATAGAGAATGATAGTAGGTTTGTTGATCTACACCTACGTCAAATTGTCATTAGGCTGCTTTCATATACGAAGGTGTCAGGATTCCCAATATAAGACCACTGAGAAAGCATAGTAAACTAAATGGTTTTTATTAAACACCGGTATACAGATTTCAGGATGCAATTCGGTAGGGTAAGACAATAATAGCAAGAGAACTCGGTAACAACAGATGCAGATAATGGCAATAATATAGTTCAAGAGTCAGTACTGAGAGGCTGGAAGACATGCTGATACTGAGGCCAGAGTGACAGGTAAAATCACAGTTACCAGGACATCTTTAACTCAAGAGGCAAGAGACGCCAGAGGAGACGGGTGTCAGGACTCAGGAGACACAAGGCACCTTGTGTCTCCTGAGTCCTGACACCTGTGCAGGTAATAGTAATAAAATTGCAGGTAATAGCCCTTGCTATTACCTGCAATTTTGTATGTATTAGAAATATAAATATTGCCATATTGTGTGAAAGTAAGAGGACAGCAGAAGTCAGTTTGCTTGTGTCAGCTAAGGTAATTATCATTTGTCTCAAATGCCCATTGTTATGAGGTGTGTCGTAGACCTGGTTTGTAATCAGAACAATGTCTGAGTAACTTGACATAGCTAGCTGGCAGCCAATGTTAATTAGCTAGGTCAACAGGCAATCTGAGAGGTAATTAGGTTAGAACTTCCAGATGATATGCAATGTGCTTCCACAGTAATATACTGGCTGAAATAACATTGGGAAATGTATTAATATGTATCAATATAAATGTTGTTGTATCAAAATTTATCACAGACTCAGATTGTGTAATGTTGCAGCTACAATGTGTCAAATGTCTTGTTGTTTCACACAAGCATGAAGTGTCATTCCTTGATGTTATATTGTAACCCTTTGTTTAGTAAATACAGCCAAATAACTAATTGAGTCAAGCCATTTCATTGTATAATTAAGGCAACAGAGACTGTTTGTCTAACAGATAAGTGTCCACTGATAGCCCCTGCTGCAATGGGGAGGACTGAGACATTTGACCCTACTCCCAGTGTATACAGTGAAGAATATAGGGAGAGCAGTATGCCAAGAGAGCTATTCTACCTTGGAGGATCCTGTTGTACAAGACATAAGCGAAAAGGACTCTGGGAAAGGCATCATGATGCCGGTGGAGGAAACCCTATCAGGACAGGGTCTGTGTGAGCCAGTTTCTCAAGCTGGGCGAAATAGTAACTATCTATCTAAAAGGTAGTGGCAATATTGCAGGAGGAAATGACTCTGAAAGAGACTGAGATTATTAGTTTGGACTGTTGACTGCAAGAGGCTGCTGGAGGATACACACTACCATTGCCCTGTATCTTGTGAACAACTTGTGGTGTTGTGGTGTCGTAATAAAGCCTTATTTTGGATATACTGTGGTCTACCTGAGTGAGTTGAATCCCACAGAGAGTAACTGCCATCCCAGCTAAGGGTGATATCTTCATGATGGATCTAATCAGTCAGTTCACCTGTAAGCGTCAGTTTAACAGTTTATGAGGTCATCAGCCGGAAAGAATCAGAGACGCTGCAAGTTCTGAGTGTTCAATATTCTTTACTTTATTGTTTACAAATTCACAAACTTATAGCACTCTGGTTATACAGAATCACGTACTTCAGCAAACTATGCCCCTAACTGTCATAACCAATTATCGTGCATGATTCCTTTACACAAACCTTGCTACATTCTCACAGGAATTCTCCCAAGGGGGCTGGTGGTTTATCTCCTGTCTGTCATATCCAAGGTCATGGGTGCAGCTTCTTGCAAACAACAAGAAAATAATGAATAACTTCCACGAACTAGCTGTATTGAAGCTGTCTTTAAGCTGTATAAGGACAAAATGGCTGACCGGTAAGATGATGTCAGCTCAGCAGAATCACATTTCTCATTCACAAATGGAAATCAAAAATGATCTGAATGACTTCATCTAACAATTATGGAATTTATATTAACTAAGTATTCTTTAATTTTTGATGATAAGTGTTGAAGAATCTTCTCCTATGATATGATTCTCAAGGCATTTCATGCATTGTTCAAAGTATCTCCCATCCTCCCATCCACATGGCAACATTACCTGTTTAGCATGTGTTTGTAAAACCCCACACACAACTCAGGTTTCAAAGCTGTTATCTGAATCTCACCATAGACAAAGGAGGGTGTTGGGACACTGGGAGGGTCACTGGTATTTTACTGTTGGACACATACACAGTGGGGAGAACAGACAGGGGTGATGACTCCCCTTTTTCTCTGGATGCCTGCTGCCCCTTGACAAAGAGCTCTACATTACACTAGGAACATTACACTAGGAACATTATACAAATAGGGATACACTACACTGCAGAAAAGATCTATAGGATTACAACACACTACAATATATGTATATTACACTAAGCTACAAGAAAGGATTCCATGCTACAGGAACGTTCCCTACACTGCAGATAAGAATCGGACCGAGGATACAAGGACTTGATAAGTATCATTAATATATATATATATATATATATATATATATATATATATATATATATCTCCATAGAGCTATATGTGTATTTGTAATGTGGATTTAACTATTTATATACATATAATTGAGTAGCTATTGTCTGATATCTGTGATAGTTAAATCAATATTATAAATATTGATTCTTATTAAGGATACACATGCAAAGCTAGGATAGTGTAAGGAATAACGGTGGTGAACCTAGGGTTAATGTTAAATTGATATACTATGCTATGTTGAACAACGTTATGATATATGTGTGAATTGTGAATACAAGCTTTTCTGTGTTAACAGTAAAATACTGTGTTAATACTGTGTTAACAGTAAAATTGATTATTTATAATGAATATATACTGTGATGTACTGCTGAGATACAGTGAATATTGGATAAATAGTTCTGTAAAACTTGTGTTATTTAGTGTGGTCAAAATACTGAGAAAGGCAACACTGTGTAAGGAAAAGTGCATAAAAGTGCGAGTTTTATAGCGAGTGTATCTAAGAACAGAATAAGAGGATAGCGTGCGCATGTAAGGCGCTACCACAGGTCCTTTAACAATAAGTTTTTTCTGCAGATCAGGGGAACTGCAATGGGCGCGACATGTGTGCTAACGTATGCAAATTTATTTCTCGGATGGTGGGAGTAATTCACCGAGATATTGATCAATAATAACCTAAATTGTAAGATTAACCTCAGAAATCCATGACAACTCGATTAATTTTCTTGAATTAACCATCCGGATTGGTGTAGATGGCAAACTAATACTGATGTTTACAGAAAAAAATCGGCTACCAACAGCCTTCTACATTATTCTTGTGCACATTTTCCACTTGTAATTAAAAGTGTACCTAAGGGGGAACTTCTGAAGACCAAACAGAACTGTTCAGATGAACAAACCTTCTAAATAACTGCAAATGAGTTTAAAACTATGAGGTTACAGCAACAAGGTTATTCAAAAGGTGGTTCACTAGGTTAAGAATAGGAATAAAGAATCTTTGCTCTTCCCTCCTCCCAAAATACAAACAGACTCCAAAGTGAGGATGATAAGTACTTTCTGCTCTGAATGGAGGAAAATTGCTGACATCTTTCAAAAACGTTGGCACATCCTCTTAATGGAAAATGATCTGAGACATATCTTAGACATCAAAATCTTGATAACTTGAAAAAGGGCCAAACATTTAAGAGACCGCATTCATTTTTCTAATAAGCAAATTGTACCAACCAAGATCACAGGTGTAGGACCTGCCAAAATACCACTCAAATGAGAGAATGTTAATAGATACTCCAAAACCTGGAAAATCAAAGAGTTCTTGAATTGCAATTCTACAGTTGAAATTTACTGCATATCCTGCTCATGTAATCTCAAATAAACAAGCAAACCCCTTAAGAGAAATCTCCTTGAACATGTTGGAAATATTAGAAATGCCCCCAATGATAAAGGCAGATTCAAACTACTGACAACCGTGGCAAAACATTTTTTTTAATACATCAACTGTCTTCATGGCAAAATCATTGCAAGTCTTTGCCATGAAAACAGTTACGGTAGGAATTAGGGGGGGGGGGGGATCACCACTATGAACTTCTTAAAAGGGAGACTAGGAAGATCTTTTTAATGAATATATTTATTCCCAATGGACTAAATGATTATAAGAACTTTATGATGTATCTTTGAAGAATAAAATCCCAATCAGTTTAGCATATACCTTTATTATTAGATAAAACAACCCGACAGAAGAAATAATTGTCTTCAGAGATAGAGCAAAAGATCCAGTATGAATAGTGCGTCAACATGAGAGGAAAGAATTAAATTGTTTTATTCAGATAGAATCCCTGGAACAGTTTATGACATAGGTCAAGCTGAATATTTATTGATTAAATAATGGTAAGGGATACTTCATCATTATACAAGTATTGTTAGATAAATAATACATTATAAAGATATAGATCAAATCTATAAGAAATTTATTTATAAATTCATAAACTTTCACAGTATTTTTCACATTCACTAGTTTACGGCCACTTTATATATATTTTTTTCTTTAGTCACTGTTTTTCTTCTCAATCACTAATCCCTAATATACTTTTATAACTTATAGCAGGATAATTTTTAAAGAAACGAATAACTCACGTTTCACTCAAAAATAATTTATAAACAAAGTTCAATCATTTTATTCACAAATTTTTTACAATAGCAATTAACATTTTATTTTTTATTTTTAAATCTTTTTTATTGAAAATTTAAACAGCTTTTACAAACATCTCTGTCTTGCATTGAGCAATAAATTGAAGGTATTACAGAGAAACACAAAGAGAAGGTGGGACAATAGTCCGGAATATTAAATATTATTTAGTATTCAGTAGTAAAACATGTAGGGATGGGGGAAAGATAAAGAGGAGTAAAGAGTGGGGAGGAAAGCCAAAGCTGAGAGCAGGGGGGGGGGGGGTAGAGGGGTTCACTTATTACACTGAGAATATAATGGTGAATCCTTGAATTGAAGCAACTCAAACCATATATAGTAATATTCCCTATATTTATCCCTTGATGAAAAAAGTATATCATCTATTATCCTGTAGGATTCTAATCGTGCAAACCACTCTTTAATGGTTGGGATATTCGGGGATCTCCAATGAAATGGGATCACGGCCTTTGCCGCGTTGCTGAGATTTTTAACTGTTGATTTTTTATATTGGGAGATGGTCATTTTATTGTCGTTTAATAGCCAGTATTTGGGGCAATTGGGTAGCTTGACACCCATTATTTCTTTAGCAACTAAAAGGACTGCATCCCAAAAAGTTCAAAGTGCTATGCACTCCCACCATATATGTAATGGGGTACCTGGCGCAGACAAACATCACCAGCACATGTTTGACACCCCGGGAACCATCTTAGCCAACAGGCTGGGACATCGATACCACCTAGTCATCACCTTGTACTGTGTCTCAACTACCCGTATACTGACTGAGCTAAACTGAGTGCGTAAGAAGATGTCATTCCAATCTTGGTCGGTTATTGAGCAGTCCAATTCCCTCTCCCAGTCTCGTATGAAGGTGATTTGTTTACTAAAGGCATGTTCAATGAGGATACTGTAAATGAGAGATAAAAGTATGTCTAGGATATAGTGGGGTGATACATAAAGATTCAAACTGGGTACGCGGCCACCCCGCAGATTCCTGTATCTCCGAGGAGCCTACAAAGTGGCGAAGCTGTATGTATCTCCAAATCTCCGCACCCTGTAGTTCCCATATGGACTGGGGATTGATGAAAGGCAGAACCAGATACATCCACCAGCTGGCCGACCCTATGGAGTCCCGCCCCTGTCCAATGTCTGAAAGTCCGTCTAGCAAAGCCTGGGGGAAATTCCGGATTGTCAAATATCGGGGTCAAAGGTGAGTGTCGTGAGGAGATGTGAGAAACCGAGCGCAGTCTGGCCCATCTAGCCAGAGTTGGTGTAACAGTCGGGTGGATAACTTTAGGGAGTGAGTGCAGCCATGGTGTGAATTGGAGTGCCTTGCTTGAAACACAACTCTCTATCCAGACCCATTGCTTGTCCGATCCCTGCCTCGTCCAGTCCATCACTCTATTTAACATAGCCGCATCGTAGTATAATGCAAGGTTAGGGAGTTGCAGTCCCCCAACGTGTTAGCAATTGAAATTTTAATAGGTCTTATTGTTAAAAATGAAAATATTTATTCACAAGCGCATACATAATTTTATATTATAATTTATGGTTTATTAATTATATTATATAAATCAAATATTAACTGATCACATGATACAGTGATAAATTGATGGACAGTAAAAATGCAATGTATGCAGCGCTCAAACCTATCTGTCAAGCAATGATAAAAATTGATAATAATAAGAAAATAGATTCCCTCTGATGAAGTTACGCTTGTAATGAAACGCGTTAGTGGTTAGGACTGACTATTTTGTCATCCTTTTTTCATCAATTTATTACCAACTATATACATCTATTTACTCATTATCTATGCCTAATATGCCGGCTCTATTTCCACGGAACATCTAAGTATTTACAACATCGATTCATCTGGCTTTACATGGAGAGTGGTTTCATCTGATACATCTATTTTCTCTCCCGGCTTCCGGCTCAGTGGAGTCCAAGTTATTAACTTCTCAAGTGCTGTGTCTGGGCCGACTACAAACGCAGCTGTGAACTGTGGACACAACGCCAACTTTACTCAATTAGCTCTTTGCTTACGGTCCTACAGGTTCTGGCTGCCACAGTCCGGAGAGTGCGGGTGACGTCTGCACGTCTGTGGTGCATTCCCCGCGGCTGTTCGGCTATTTTGGGCACGGGACATCAGGTACAGCTCAAGAGACGAGCCTCCAGTGGACCTACACCCGAAGCGGGCATGTGAGCGTTTTTTGATTACCTTCACTATAATACGACTCGAGCCAGTGAGTACCCATTTACCATATTGCCCATGTTTGGGCTACATGTAGTACTCTGTGACAAAGGTGGCTCAGTACTCAAAGTTTATGAGACCTTCATATACAAGCGATTTGAGCTTCAGTTAAACAACATATATGCCACACATTGGCACTATGGATACATTGTTCTGAGACTTTACCACTCGTCCATGGTTATATTGAGCAACACGGCATTTAGTGGCTATTTTGACGTGGGAATTACTCCCAGGGCCCATTTTTTGATGGTTATTTGCTTCCATGTTCCCTTGGCTACATTGTTTCGGCTGACAATATATATAGAGTAGCGTTGTGGATCATGGAGTAGCATGACAATTCAGCATACATCTTTGCATGTAATTATTCTATCCATTTTCTATATTGTTTGTATTGTACCGACTAGGTCACAGTGCACTGTGATCTAGTTTATGTGGAGTATATTTCCTCCCATATGTCATCACTAGCATTCATTGTTATTTGCATGTTTTTTAAAGGTATGGTAATAAATCCATGTTTATATTGACGATATGTGACCTAGATTTTTTTATTATTATCAATTTTTATCATTGCTTGACAGATAGGTTTGAGCGCTGCATACATAGCATTTTTACTGTCTGTTTGTTGGTGGGCACAGTCACCTTGTTTCTGCAGCAGCTTGCATTTCTGTTATCCACTATCTAATATAATTTATGTTATGCAAATTTGACATGACATTCAGCATATACTGTCTCTAACCAACATAGCAGTTGGTGCATTATTTGGCACCATATCAAGGGTTTATTTTTTATTAGTGATAAATTGATTACTATAGTTATTATTATTTTATTATCAATTAGCCTTGATGGGCATAATTATCCCCAAGATCAAGGTTTATTTATAATTCATGATTTTTGCTATTATCCTGAATCATGGTTAATTCATATTTCAATTTCATGTCCTAATTTAACCTATCAATAATGTGTGTAAGGAGTACCAGATAATCTGATATCCCAGTAGTTGAATCAATTGGATATATTATATTGTAACAGACTTTTAGATCAATCTGTCTTATGGATTCATCATAACGCTGTAATATTTGCAGTTGTATGTTACCATTGTCGAAGTCAGCTAATTGGATAAAGTCATTTCAATTAATATCTAACAACTTGATTGCCTTTGTCTGAAAATTATGCGCATAGCACGCTACGGTGTGGAGAAGCATATACAGCTGCAACACGTGGCAATAACAGGTTTTACATATTTATACGCATTCACACGAACATACACATTTGAAATTAGTACACACTAATTGTAGTTGCAACACATAGTTATTTATGTCAAAATGAAGCAATGTTTACTGTTAATATTATAATTTATATACATGTTAGTGAAATCAAAGGTTCAGGTTACAGGAAACATACCATGTTTAGTATCATTTTAATCCCCTATTTATCCGCAGTTGTCAGGTTCATTCGCCAAAAGGATCGCACATTGCATACTCTAGTTATCGATGATAGGGAACAAATGTTTAAAAGGATATTGTCTGTGTAATGTAAATAGACTAGTTTAAACTGGATTCTTGGCGGGAAAATCGGAGTGCATCCCCTGGAGTGCTGACCCCCCCATTTTTGATTATTTTTGTTTGAACTGGCCTATGACCTGCATTACACTGGACCCTCCTGAAGCCTGGACCTATAGAAGCAAGCCACATCATCTGCATTGTTTTACTGTATTCACTGACTGTATATAAGCAGGGGCTCTGGACCTAGTGGACAATCTACTTGACCACAGCCTTCAGACCTGAATGACTGTACACTGGATCCAGGGCGCCTGCAATAAGTAACGGCTGTACTTATTTTATTCTGATTGTTATTCTGCTACTTTTGGCTATTAAATCACATTGTGCTTTGGAAGCACATTTCGGCAATCGACAATTGCTATTGGATAGCAACTAGACGTGCATAACACCATAGTAATACATCATACATTTAACATGAATCGATACTTACTACAACTAATAATGTGTTAATGAATCATCTGAACACTGTAATCAACCATACTTTTAGCAAGATATTTACCATAATAGCACATTATATAATTAACATGGCAGTGATACTTGCTTTAACTGTATAGTATAGAGATAATTATTAATGTGAAACTATATGATACATCATAATATATTTATGTCATCTACCACCCCCCTGGCCCCATCTCCCTCTTCCTTGACAACTTTGCTAGCTGGCTTCCTCACTACCTCTCCTCCGATCTCCCCTCAATCATTCTTGGTGACTTTAACATCCCCATCGACAACCCCACCTACCCTGCTTCCAGCAAACTGCTCACCCTCTATTCCTCCCTTGGTCTCACCCAATGGACCTCCTCCTCTACCCACTGCCTTGGTCACTCCCTTGATCTTGTCTTCTCCTACCTATGTAATCTCTCCGACTTCTCCATCTCTCCCTTTCCTCTATCTGACCACCATCTCCTCTCCTTCTCTCTCTCCTCTTCTCCTGCTCCCCTCCCCCTGCCCAAACCTACTCTGTCCATACGCAACCTCGACGCTCTTGACCCTGCCTCTCTGTCCTCCTCTCTCGATACCCTCCTTTCTCCCCTTTCCTCCCAGGCCTGCCCCAACCAGGCGGTCTCCCTCTACAATCACACCCTCACCTCCATTCTGGACGCGGTCGCCCCTGCCCACTCCGTCCACCCCCGCTGCTCCAAACCCCAACCCTGGCACTCCAAATTTACCCGCTTCCTCCAAAAATGCTCCCGTTCCGCCGAACGTCACTGGAGAAAATCCTGCTCCCTGGCTGACTTCCTCCACTTTAAATTCATCCTTTCATCCTACAGCTCTGCCCTCTCACTCGCTAAACAATCTTTCTTTAAATCCCTCATCTCTTCCCAGTCCTCTAACCCCCGCCGCCTCTTTGCCACCTTCAGCACTCTCCTGGCCCCCTCCCCTCCCCCCCCTCCCTCCTCCCTGACTGCCTCTGATTTCGCCTCCTTCTTCTCCTCTAAAATCGAGGCCATCCGACTTGAAATCTCCTCCTCCACTCTCTCTTCCACCCCTCCCACTCTTCTGTCCTCCCCCCCAACCACCTTCCCCTCCACTCCTTCCGTCCCACCACCGGCGAGGAAGTCCACTCTCTCATTTCATCCTCCCCCCCACTACCTGTCCCCTGGATCCCATCCCCTCCCACCTTCTTCGCTCCCTTTCCTCCACCACCTGCTCCCACCTCGCTCACCTCTTTAATCTCTCCCTCTCCACTGGCATCTTCCTCTCCTCCTTCAAACATGCTCTCGTATCCCCCATTCTTAAGAAACCTAATCTTGACCCCACTTCTCTCTCGAAGTATCGCCCCATATCTCTTCTCCCTTTTGCCTCCAAAATTCTTGAGAGGCTCGTCTGCAGCCGTCTCACCTCCTACCTTTCTGAATACTCCCTCCTTGATCCTCTCCAGTCTGGTTTCCGCCCCCTCCACTCCACTGAAACTGCCCTGGCTAAAGTCACCAATGACCTCCTCTCTGCAAAAGCCAGGGGCCACTTCTCCCTTCTCATCCTCCTTGACCTCTCTGCAGCCTTTGACACCGTTGACCACCCCCTCCTCCTTCACACCCTCCAGTCTTTCGGCCTCTCCGGCCCAGTCCTGTCCTGGTTCACCTCTTACCTTACTCACCGTTCCTTCTCTGTCACCACCTCTGGGTCTCTCTCCCCCCCATCCACCCTTCCAGTCGGGGTCCCTCAGGGCTCTGTTCTGGGACCCTTACTCTTCTCTCTATACACCTCCTCCCTGGGTGAACTCATCAGCTCCTTCAGCTTCAGCTACCACCTTTACGCTGACGACACTCAACTATACCTCTCCTCTCCTGATCTCTCTCCCTCCCTCCTCTCTAGGGTGTCCGCCTGCCTCTCTGCCATCTCCTCCTGGATGTCCTCTCGATTCCTCAAACTTAACCTTGCCAAAACTGAGCTCATAGTTTTTCCTCCCTCTCATACCCCATCCGCTTCTGACCTCTCCATCACTGTCGACAACACCTCTATCTCCCCTGTCCCCCAACTTAGCTGCCTTGGTGTCATCCTCGACTCCTCTCTCTCCTTTGGCCCCCACATCCTCTCTCTTGCTAAATCCTGCCGCTTCCAGCTCCGCAACATCGCTCGCATCCGGCCCTTCCTCTCCCAAGATGCCACCAAATGCCTTATCCACTCTCTGATCATCTCCCGCCTAGACTACTGCAACCTCCTCCTCACTGGCCTCCCCCACTCTCATCTCGATCCCCTTCGATCCGTCCTTAACGCTGCAGCTAGGCTTATTTTCCTCTCTCGCCGCTCCTCTTTTGTCTCCCCCCTCTACCTAGCACTTCACTGGCTCCCATTCCCCTTCAGAATCCTCTTTAAGCTCCTCACACTCACCTACAAGGCCCTCGCCAACTCCACTGCGTCCTACATCTCCACCCTCCTCTCTATTGATGCTCCATCCCGCCCTCTCCGTTCTGCCTCTGACCGTCGCCTCACTTCCCCCCTTATAACCTCCTCCCACGCGCGTATCCAAGACTTCGCCCGCGCTGCCCCCCTCCACTGGAACAAGTTCCCTCCCTCCATCAGAACTTCCCCTAATCTGTCCAGTTTCAAACGGGCCCTAAAAACCCACCTTTTTCTTAAAGCCTTTCTGTCTCCCACTTAACTTCCTACCTTATCTTCTGCCTCTGTCCCCCTACTCTCCCTCTCTCCCCTGCGTCTCTCTGTCTGTCCACCCCTCCCCTTAGATTGTACACTCCTCTGAGCAGGGCCATCTCTCCTCCTGTTTCCACCACTTCTAACTCTGCACTCCAGCTACTTAGCCCTCCTCCTCGAGGGTCCTCCACCCCACGTCCACTCTCGCTCCCTCCTCCCCCCTGGGGGTCTCCCTGTCTTCCGCGCCCTCCTTTTTGGGCCCCGTCGTTTGCGGATCCTCCCTCCCCCTCCCCCTTCCCCGCCCTCTCTAGCTGTGCATTGAGCTTACTGAGTTGCTGTGTTTACTGTACTGTGCTGTCTCCCATTGTATTGTAATTTTGTTTGTCTCTGTACGGCGCTGCAGATGCCTTGTGGCGGCTTATAAATAAATATTAATAATAATAATATGTGTAACTACTATAGGCGGAACTATGCAATTAATGTATGGTGACAACAATCATCATCCCATTTAAATTGATAATTAGAACAATAATATACCTAGGTCGACTTCTGTTTGACTGTTGATTTACACAAATTTGGATGTGATTTAAGATCTAACATTCAGAAAGTACATGTCATGCTTGTTTACATGTACATTACATTTAATCTGACTCTGAGGGGGGTATTCAATTGTTAGCGAGACGGGTGAAAATCCCGCGCTCTAAAAAATATTACCGTTAATACGGTAATTTACTCGCTGGGAGCTGCGAGCTGAAATTCAGCAAGTAATTACCGTATTATATAATAATTTTCGAGCACGGGATTTTCACCCGTCTCGCTAACAATTGAATACCCCCTTAAGCCTAGGAGCATTTAATTATACAATATAGATTTAGAATGATTTAATCCTTATCAAAGTGACTGCGATATATAAGAGAAAGTCAGGGGAGTAATGAAAAAACATCTGTTAGTGGAATCACATAGCCCCTAGAATTTGCCTTTTGCATAATGCAGCTGTGAGCAATAGACTTAGCTAACGGCACTAGCTGATATATAGGAAACCCAGTGGTTACAAATAACTCATGCTAACAAAGATATAGGGCAGTTATTTCAGAGCCATATGTAGGGACTGATCCCCAGTTTGATACTCAGTAAATATAGATAGGATTATAAGGGATATTTAACTAAACGATTTGAGAGTACATAGCAATATATTAGTTTATTGCATTTTACAATCAGGACAGAAGATCAAGCCAACAATATATTCAATGATATATTAAATAAACAACAGGGAGGCTTGGCAGTATAATACTGCTATTTTATGACACTTATCTTGCATATTATTCACTATACCTTTATTTTTAAATAAATTACAACTCAGAAAAGGATTTGGAAAATCTCACGTTTTTAAATAATTATTAAATAATTATTAATATATTAATTATTAATAAAAATTTAAATTTTATCTCTATGGGAGCAAGTATTATACAGAATGCCCCACATATTTTTCTTTTCTTCTCTTTGTGCTTCTAGATGATTCATATTTGTAATGTGTGGGTGCACCACCCGAGATTTACATAATTGCTGAATATTTAGGAGCTAATATAGATAATTATATTTGGAATTGTGATGACTGGGTGCGGTGGTTTCTTAACAAACACATACATACATACATACATACATACCTTATCTTTCTCCCATTGCCTCCCTCATAACTATCCTCACTAATCCTTACTACCCACTTACCTATTGCTATACTGTTCTGCTGGGCATTCTGTTCCTCTGCTGTTCATAGCATTCTGGAGCATTAATATCATTTTAGTGTCGAGGTCAAAAGTGGCTTACTACTGCTGATCATGCGGGCACGTCTGTCTGATTGCACCTCGGCTCTGAGTGCTCCAGGAAGACTGTGCTGCAGTCAGATTAGCTTCATGCATGCTGTAATGTAGGGGGGTTCTGGGCAACAGGTTCCTACCCCCCAGGCGTACACCAGCCCAGTAGTTGTAGAGGACTATCAGCAACAGACTGCATGGAGAATGCAGCACTATCCATTTAATGCAAGTCTCTTGATGTTTAATTTTAAACTGGCAGCTAGCTTTACCCAAAGTGAAGATAGAGGATATAAAATAAACAGTACAATTTGGGAATTCAGCTATGTGTATATTATTTTTTCATCATACAGTACATGCCACACATGGCAAGTATGTACCATTTTCTGTGCCATGCACAGTGCATTGGATATGTCCTTTATGATAACGTGTGCTATGCAAACCTCTTTTGCTTTATGGGTCTTGTTGCTAAGTTTGAGAAATAGATCACAGTGAAACAAAACAAAAAAAAACAATTTGGCAGGTCTGTACTCTATAGGAATTTAGACCCCACGTTTGCTTTTGGTCCATTATCTTGTTGAGCCGACTCTGGAGCTATGCCAAATAGTGTAATTAATCTAACTCACTATATAACAAATGTAGGACTGAGACACAAGCTTTTTTCACGGTCATATAACAGACTGACATTGTTATTAACAGGGATGTGTATGTGACTGTACTACATGGTTTACATAGGACCAAAGCATATACATCATACCAGAATGTAAACTGTTTTGTGTGTATTACATATAGTGAGTTGAAGCAGAAAACTCCCAGTTTGAATACACAGTGGATTTATTATAGTTTCTTTGATTTACCACTGAAGGATAAAATGAAAATCACAAGTCTAATTTTAATAAGGTTACATATATTATACTGGATGTCCAATATCCTCCATTCAGTAAAATCGGTAAAAAATATATTAATTAAAGAAGTGATCAAATTTAAAACTCTATCATATTTCTGTGGCACTTCATCATTATGTTATGTTAGTAACATGGGCGTGCCAATGACTGAGAGATTACCTGTGTTAGAAACATAGAAACATAGAATTTGGCGGCAGGTAAGAGTCACTTGACCAATCTAGTTTGCCCATTTTGTAACCTATGGTAACCTCAAACTCTATTTGCTCATTTATTCTTTGGAAGGATACCCTTATGTCTATCCTAAGCATGTTTAAATATCTCTTCTGTATTAGCTCAACCACCTCTTATGGGAGGCTATTCCACTTATCTACTACCCTTTCTGTGTAGTAGTTTTTCCTCAAATATTTCTCTGAACCTTCTTCCCTCCAGTTTAATTGAATGTCCTCGTGTTCTAGTACTTTTCTTCCTTTGAAGAATGTTTCCCTCCTGTATCTTGTTATAGCCCTTGATATATTTGAAAGATTCTATCATGTTTCTCTTCTCTAAACTATACATATTAAGATCGTTTAGTCTTTCCCGGTAAGTTTTGTGCTGTAGGCCGTGCACCATGTGTTCTAAAGGACCTATTTTTCAAAGTCCCATACCCCCCAGCACATAAGGCAATAATTAAGTATCAAAGCTATCTAACATCAATATAAATCGGGAGATATATTCCTGGGGATGGCAAAATGAACCAATTTAACAAGCTGCGAGCGGTTTTGCAATTGGAGACAAGCTACGAAAAGCACTGCCCAGATTTTCACGCCTTATGCATTATTAGGTTTGGACATATGCAGATATCTCAAGTCTGAGAGCGTCCAGAAGATAATGCTTACACTGCTGTGACCAGCAGGTGGCAAAATTTAACACAGGCTGGGACAGTATTTGCCCATGTTATGTGCGTATTGTCCCTAACCAATAACGATTGTCGAACCTCGAGTTGTGTTTCCAACGCACAAAGATTTATTCGCAAATAGTAGAATAATATGCTCAAGCGAAGTAATAATAAATACAGCCGTTACTTATCGCAGGCGCTCTGGATCCAGTGCAGTCATTCAATCCTGAAGTCTGGGGACAAGATTTCTGAACACTGGATGTGAAGCTGCTGCTTATATACACAATGAAATACAGTAATACAATGAAGATGGTATAGCTTGCATCTATTGGTCCAGGTCTCAGGAAGGTCCAAGGGGTTGTCAATCATTAGCTAGTTTATCCTAAGGAATCCAAAGGAGGGGGTCACCTCTCCAGGGGGTATGCTCGGCTTTTCCCGCCAAGATTCCTTAGTCTTAAGTAGTTCATAATTCCCTATCATTCATAACTTGTGTATGCACTCTGCGATTCCTTCGCAAAGAGAACCAAACAGTAGGATATGTAAAGAGGTTTATTATGATACCACTCATGATATGATTCCTTCAACCTGTTCCGTGTATTTCACTAATATGCATGTAACTCTAATATAACATATAAATACTACTATATTTCGACATAACTGACTATGTGTTGCAACTACCATTAATGTGTGCTATATTATTAGTATGCGTGTTTGTGCGAATGTATGGTAAAAGACCAATAATTGTTGCTGCCACGTGTAGTGGATGCGTACGCCCTTTCACGCCGTAGCGTGCCCATGTACGTCGTAGCGTACCGTACGCATCTTTTCAGACAAAGACAACCAAGTTTGCTCGACTTTAATTGAAATGACTTTATCCAATTTGCTGACTTCGACACCCAGACAGCCTCATGTTAGAGGTGCTGTCCCAACATGACTGTAAGGATAAATTAGTCAGAAATAGCATATGTTATTGCTACAAATAATGGCGATAAGCGATGCAATTTCTCAGGAAAAAATAATTGCGCTCCTAACTTCTATTTATTTGGGAAGTTAAATAGATTCATTTATCTGAACTTGACTGGTGGAATTGTAAAAGTCCAGGGGTCTGAATAAAAGCAAAATTGAATGCACCCATACATTTTTCCATGTGAATTTATTTTATTTTTATTTCTTAACATTGCAATGTTGATAGCAATTAAAATGTAGACTAGAATGCCATACCTTATCCCAATTCACTGAAGCCTGTGTCAAACCAGTTGCTCTGTTTAGGACCCAGAAAGAGTTTAATGGAATAATCCTTGCTCAGTTGACAGCTTCCCATGTCAACATTAAAGTATTTTTAGCAGTCAGTAATTAGCAAGGCTCAGGCTTCAACCTTTTATTTATTTTTTTGTAATTCACAGATGGTTGAAAGCGAACTAACTAGTACAGGTATTTGGCAACCAACCAACCAAGATATGGGATTATATCTAGGAGCTTTGGATGGTGTGTTGTCAAGAGGTGACTTGATCTATTATTATAGTGTCTTAACAAATCCACAAATGTTCCAAGATAGGCAAAAGAAACTGGTTGTAAAGTGAAATAAATATCATTATATCAATTTACTTGACCATGCAAAGAAATACAACACAGATTGTACCAATATACAATTCCTAATGTCTTCTAAATCAAGAGCAATGACTTTCCAGTCTGATTTTGGCAACTACAGGCAGGCCAGACCTTTGGGCTATACCTGTTTAAATTGAAATTAGGCAGCGCATTGCAATGAAATATACTGCACAGCTGTCTGGGTGTTATCTGCATTACAAGACAACCCAAGACGGACTTTTGGGAATCTACTAAAGTCTTTTCTGGCATGACTGAGAAAAGTTATTTTTTTTGTTACTTCAGTCTCCATACTGTTTCTTACACATTTCTGTTCTTTATTTATAGTATGTATACATAGTGTGATAGTGTGACATTTGTTTGCTATATAATATATAAATATATATATATATATATATATATATATATATATATATATATATATATATATATATATATTTATTTATTTTGAATCAGTAATATGGCCGCTTAGGATTGCTCATGTCTTTTTGTTTGTGTTTATGTATGAATTCTTTCTAAAATAGGGAGGGTACATGTGTAGAAGGAAATGGTCAATGGTTGCCGGTGATTATTCTGTTATTAATGGATTATTTATTTCTTCGTATCTACAGCACTTCTGTTGTTCTTATCTAGACTACACTTATGTTTTGAACTTTGAACACATTCTGGCAGACCCACACCTATTCAACCACATAGTGTTACATTTAGTTTACTATTGCAACTTCACCTATTTAAATCACTTATTTTGCATAGTTTATGTAGTACACCTACCTTTCACATGAAATTATCCAGTGCAGTCAGGGACAGCATGAAATGTGTAAATGATGCTATTTAACCCAACTAGGAAGGTAGCAGTGGATTATGGGAGTTATCTATTATTAAAAACTCATTTGCGGCTATGACTACAATTATTTTATTATTGCTTATCACTGCCATAAAAAATCCCTTGTTGTCGCAATTTATCAAAAGATTAAAGCTGAGGAAGTTGAGTACCCCTGCTAATATTAATCCTGGCCCGTAACAGTTAACTAATATTTTTAATGGAATTTCTATGCCATGAAGTGCATGTGGGTTGCTGTTGTGGTAGTTTTGTACTGGAGCTGTGGTCCATATATGGTAGATGCAGTTATATAGTCTTAGACTTAATCAAAGATCTAAATCATAGATTGGTGTTGATATAATATTGTAAGATTATGATCAGTGAAACAACATGTGTGTAATTTTTGGAATTAGAGAGGGAGGAAGTGAATAGAGGATATGTTAGAGTTCTCGGAAAGGATACATGTATATGGTCAAAGCAGTAGAAGAAATGAAGTGAAAAGGATTGGTACAAATATATGGAGAAATAAAACAAAATATATATAATTAAATATAGACAAAGTATATAAACACTGTGACAGGATGGTCCAACCTATGCCACACTGTCTGTTGTTGCTTGGAACCAGCTGGGCTTACTTTGCCACTGTTTCCTCACGTTATCCCAAATGCACCCTTTTGCCGCAGTAGAAGGTTCTTACAATGCTGCCACCACTGAGCTCCTTTATGGCACTCAGAACCGCGTTCTTTTGGGTAGCTGTCACTGCTAGTGTACTCCTGTGCTGGTACACTTGGGCTGGTAATTCCTGACCTCTTACTATGGATCAGGGTTGCTGTGGATGGATCCCCCCTTGTCCTATCACACTGACCAGAGCTGCATGGGTAGCAGGCAGAGCGGTGGTACTGGAAATGCTTGGGTCCAAACCTCAGAGACAGCCGGAGAATGGGTTTGATTTAGGGACTAATCTTCAGGTCACAGGATTTACATCAATATTGAAGAAGTTGTCAAGCAGAGTCTTGAAGCAAAGAGTGATGTTTTATTTCGCTCAGGTGCCCAAACAAGGACAGTTCCACTGATTAAAGGAATCAGTGGTCAGGTCAGATGGAACATCAGAATGATACATTTCAGTGTACAGGACAGTGCTTTTTATACAGATTTGGACATAGGCTATTTTTAGAATCAGGATGTACCCTGTTAACCAAAACAAACAGATTTACATGAATTGCAACGCTAACAATATTTACACTTATCTGTGAAATTCTAGAAACGCTGTGGTGTTCTTGCATCTTTGTTTTAGACGCAGGAAATCTAGCAGCACGTTTTAAATTAAACCTGTCTCCAAGTGAAACCTCACACATCAAAAGACCCAATTAACATATGGGGTCTTTCTTCAGAGTACATATTCCCACAGAACATCACAAACCAAAACAAGCCATTTTCCCACATCACAATACACAAAAGGCTTCCATCCACAAAGATTCATTGTATCAGATATATACATCAGAAATAGGCATTTGCTTTAAAAAGGTTAAAACAGAAAAAAAATATTTTCTACCCTGGTCTCAGAAATAATTATTTCCTATCTCAAAATATACACAATAGCAAAAATAAGTTCATGTGCAATTATATGAATATTTCCTTTAAATAAATTTATACCATAAGTTATAAGTGATCCAGTCACAAACACATACCTTTATATGTGTATGGAAAAATAATAAATATATAATAATAAGATAAGAAAGGATTAAATTAGAAAACAATGATAGTTGTACAGTGTGTAAAAATGGAGAGGTATTTGCTATTGATGGTTTACTGCCAAAGGTGAAAAGTATTAAATAGTGATGGTGTTGGAATATTCTATTATAAAATAAGTAATGTAGAACAGAATAGAAAGAAAAATATCCCCCAGCTGTCCGGTATTGAACCCAACATTTCTGAAAGCAGCACTCTGCCAGCTAATCAGCAGTCCAGATCCAGAGTAAGCAGTGAGGAAGGATTTAGTTAGAGCAACCAACACAGCAGCTACTGTCGAAGTTGAATACTTGGATAAGGTCATCTTAAAAGGATAAATATAATTTATTATAGAATCCTGTGCGATTGTGATTCATACTTACCTGGTACGATTGTTAAATATGAAATCACATAGGAAAACACTGCAAATACACATACATTCACACATATATTTGTAAATCGTTCACTTTTAATAAAGTTCCAACTCACATAATTTTATTAGTAAGACTTAAAGGTTATACAAAGATAAATTTACATTAAAGGTATTTATGGTTCAGGTTCTAAGAAATATATGGTGTTTGGTCTTATATTAATCAATGTTTTACCAGCAGGAATCCGGTACCATCAGAGAAGCGATCGCACATAGTGATCGCTAGTTATGATTAGTATAAGATTCATGCTTAACAAAACTTTGTAGAAAGGGTTAGTTCAAGCCAGTTTTAGTCGGTTCCCTCAGGCAAGACATGTGCACAGCTATTGGAATGACTTGCCCTTCATTGGAGAAGAATCCTTTGAACTGACCTATGATCTTTAGTGGACTATTTTACACCCTGAATCAATGAAGAAAAACCTTAGTTTATCCTTGTGTACATTTGACATCATCACTGTTTTTTCTAATCTAAACTGTATAAAACAAGGCCACTGAATTAGCCCCAGCTCTCTTCGCCAACACGGGCTTCAGCTTTAAAGACTGTCCCTGGATTCAGGATGCGCTGCATAATGTATCGGTTATACTTTCTTATATTTTGTTATACTTTCTTATACTTTATCATAGCTTGCTGTAAATCTGCTATATTTTGCTATTAAATATCTTTGTGCATTGGAACAACATTAATCGCATTGAACAATCTTTATTGGTGAGATAGTAACAGACATAACACTACATAGTAGATAATAAGTATGAGCAGTTCCAGGTGCCTGTAATGGAGTCTGAGGACAGCCATTACCCTCCTACAACTGGGAACACCACTATAGTTTGCAGTTGACACAGTTTGTGAGTGGCTGACTTGGCCAAGCGGCACCAATAGGAGTAGTCAGTGATGACTAGTTGCTGAAAACCAGCAGAACTCTAAAAAGCATGGTGGAACGAGTTTGCATACTTATCCCATCATAGTACCGAGGATAGATGTAATCTGTGCAAACTGGCTACAGTCAGCCAACTAACAGCTGCATACAACAATGGTGCCATAAGACATATGCAACCTCACAACTCATCAGACTAGTACATCGTCATGGAAGGGTTATGACAATCGTAGAGCCAGCCAATTTCCACTGCTGTCTGTAAACAAATAAATGTGTAGTTGCACTGGGCTATGGAGATTGGATACTGGACAATAGAGTACATAAAATCATTGCTTGATCAATCTTGTTCCTGCTCCATGCAGATGGCAGGATCAGGATAGCACAACAATTGCATTAATTTTTGCATCAATTCTGCTAGTCATCTAATGTGGGTTGGTGAGAAGTACATAACATGGTGATATGTTGAACTTCAGTACTTTATAAGCATTTGGGAGATTGCTTAATACAGTATAGTATAGTGAAAAATATTGTTTACACATCTCTCCATTAGAGCCCTAATGCCCAATCATGACAGTTTTCTCTTACTTATAATAGAGCATGTATTTTATTTACGAGTTATAACGCTATTGGTGGTCTGTCTGAGGGTGAGGTGGGTTTGCTCCAGAGATAGCTGCTGGAAAGAGTCACAAGTCTAATTCCAGTAGAACAGATTCCAAGTCAGCTGTCCATGTGTGGCAAGATTTAGATTCCACAAAAACTGAGATCTTCCTTTTGTTTCTGTTTTTCTGCTGTGGAAACGTTTTTCCTCTATTGTAAGTTATTCTTTATGTAGATTACCTTTTGCCTAGTGGCACCATATAATATTTATATATCAGTACAGTGGATGATTAAAAAAATCAAACAAATAATGTATATAATGACTTGTGTAAAGTAGGAATGTTCATGCCTCAATGACCACTCACTGGCCAACGTAAATATGTGCTTAAACTCAAGCTTCAGCACTTGTGGAGTATCAGGACCACAACTTCTCTTTTAGTCATGCAGTAGACCAACTTATTTACAAGAGCAGAACCTTACTAACCCCCACAAGTATGCACACATTTCCACATGATGACTGCATGCAAAGTTTTTAGTGGTGCTCTCTTGAGCCCTTTTGATCATATATCCCAGCTTATGAAACCAACATATTATGCCTTAAACATATATATGTACAGATAAGCACATTCATTAGGGCCTCATTCACAAGACACACTGAATGTGCAGTGCACAATGCTTAAATTTACACTGCTGTGCTTAGATACAGTGCCCATTTAGTGCATGCGCCATACCTTCCAACATTTGAAAAAACAAAATTAGGACACAAATAAGCCCCTCCCATGAACTGCACAAAACCATGCCCATATTACCTTTAGAACACACCCCTTTCTGGCTCTGCAAATCAGGACAGGCCTGCCTAAATGGGGACTGTTGGGAGATATGCGTGCTTACGCTCCACTTTCAGGAAATGACTCAAAAAATTAAAGTTGGAAAGATATGGAGAGAAGCATTGTGGAAAAGTGTAAATGTCACTTCACAATTCCAGCCTCCTACCATTTTAGAAGTATCCCTTTACTTAAATAAAATGTTTCACATTTTCTCCCAAGATACTTTTTTGTTTAGCCTCATTTATGGCTTAAATTAAAGATACAAGTGAGGGTATTTCACTTTTGCATGACATAGTCAAAAGAGGATTTTGACATGTTCCTTTGCCCTTTTGCTCAGTGTACTGTATTTATAAAGATTTTAAATGGAGCTGCATAGTGGTTTTTTTTCCTTTGCAAATATAGCCTGCATTTATGTTTTACACATATTACACTTTTTTTTATTTCACCTTCATCAACTTTTCCTATTTACTTAGTAGAAATTTGCACGTTTGTCAATGTTAGTGACCAGCAAAATGCTTTTTTTCCAGTGTCTTTTACCATTTCCTCTTTCATATTAGGGTGTTAAACTTTAGCTAGAACACGTACTATACAATACAATACAATACAATACACTAAGCTTGAAGGTGAAATAAGATCTGCTTTGTACAGCTGTAGTGTTAAACATGGGCAGTTTTAAGACACATAGATATGTCTGCTATCTGCACAGGTCGAGATGCTTTCTATACTGAGAAATATTTATAAATGCTGTGATAAGCATCACCACCTGCAATGCATCTTTTTGTTTTATGGGAAGCTGTGATGGTTTCATGGAGGTCTCTGTGCTCACTAGGTCTAATTATGGGCTGTTTATCATGAGATCAGCGGGTCTGAGGAAGAGGGTCAGGTCTCTCCATCCTTTTATAGACTTTAATTGGCTGAGAAAAAACATGCAGAAAGGACTCGGTGCAAGGCTGGTTGGCACAGGATCAAGCTGTCTGCCTGGGTCTATTACTTAAAAAGGAGAGCTGCAATGTTCAAGGTGTGGCTCACATGTGCTTGGAAGGTTCTTTCTACATCAGGGATTTGTTTATCTGCATCTGACCTACAACACTCATTTTCCTCACTAAACCAATATGTAATCTCATATTCAGAGCTACTTAGAAACAATAACTTGATAATTACACATTTATCTCTGAAATCAGTGTTCTCTTCATTTTGTTTTTTTAACAGGCCACATATTCTCCATATTACCAAGAAACAGCTCACCTGACAGGTGTGCACAAATAACACTGCTTTTTCCTATAAAAGGTATACTACTCTGCAAATCAGAAAATGAGCTTGGTATGTCTTACCAATTTAATACATTGCACATGTAAAATACGTTTTTGAAAAGAAAAAAAGGCTTGTAATGCACAAATAGTTACATATAGGCTGCAATCCTGCCTATTGGACCAAGTGCTGAGTGCCACAAGTACTATTCAATTTGGGCACACATGTCAATTGCCCAATTGGACTGCATCTGGCTCTTCAGCACTCAGGCCCCAGTTAAGCCATAAATGATTCTCCACTTTAGCTTTTTGTGTGATCGGAATATGACAATACACACCTGTGGATAGATGTTATCTTATAACAGCATTTTCCTACATACCCAAAAAGGAAGCTTTGTTTTAATGGTTGTTTTGAGGCGACGTATATATTGGGCCAATTACCCAATATAGCCTAGTTAATACGCCCATCACACACCTAGATCCACACTTCCATGCGCAGCGCAGGTATGTATGAAGGTGTACTGTAAATGTCACATGAAAGTCCCACCTTTTCCTCCTCGTTTATTTCCACTACTTACAATTGAATAAAGTTTTAACTTTTTGGTTTTATAGCCGTATTTATGGCTTAATAAATCATGAGTGAGGGAAAATCAGTACTTACATGTATTACTTGTAGGCAGGACTGCCACCAGAAATTACGGGGCCCAGTACAAATGTAACAGGCAGGGCCTCCCTTCTTCCTTCTCTCATCCCACTCTCATTTCAAATTATGCTCTAGCCAACATTTGCCTCCCCTCTCTACAGTCACCCCCCATCCCTGGTTCCATCTAACCCCTGCAATAGTTTACTTACCTCTCTGCATCTTCTTGCTGTCTCCTTTCGGCTTGCCTCTATTGACAGCACTGTGACGTTATTAATTACATGACGTCAGCAATACTACAGGGAGTCACAGCTCTCTGTCCGGGAACCGGGCACCTGGGGGAGCTTGGAAATGGTGGCAGCTGTGGGGCACCGACATCTTGGGAGTGGAGGCAGACATGCTGCCTACAAGGGGGCCCACTACCGCATCCATAATTACGCGCCGAGGTCTCTCCCCACTCCACCTCTCACATCTCAGGAGCAGCTGCTGCCTAGAAATAGCGCCCACTACCTCCCTTAATTCACTGCGGATGCCTCCTCCCCTAATAAATTTGTTTGGGCCCAGGGCTAGCGGGGCCCCACTCTGCTGCTGGGCCCCATACAACAGTACTCCCTGTACCCCCCTGATGGCGACCCTGCTTGTAGGTATTTTAAAGTTTTTGTTATATTGCTTGAAGTGCACCTAGAAATACACTTCTCCAACAAAGGCTTATACTTTTAATGTGCCCTTTTCATTCAGGGAAACACATTTTCAGGTGCACTCACTACTTGTAAAAAAAAAGCAGCCATCATCTGCAGTGCACTGTGTAAAATATTTTTTTAAATATGGCAGCAAGGCCCAGATTGGTGCTTTAATGGTAAAATTGGGAGGAGGGGGAGGGGCAGTATAGCCACTTCTTAGGGACTTTCAGCTCTTTGCTAATAAATTCTAGTAATGACCTCCCTCGTCTGTGGGAATGAGGTAATCAGCAAGATTGGAACCCCTGGAATAGCAACTTTGCCCCCAACCCCCCAGGGGTACTAGTATAATGAACAAGGTCCGTAATACTCTTGACCATTATAATAAGAGTAAAATAAAAATAAACACATACTTTCAAACAAACATATGAAATTCAATACTTCAAAACTCCTTGTTTGACGCTTTCTTGTCTATAAAATTAAATATTATTTTCTTCCTTCTTAATCAGCTGTGGTCCAAATTGGAAAAAAAATAAACAAAACCCTCTTAAATAGATTGGGACTTTAAATTCTGTTTATAATTAGCATTTTCAAGGCAGCAATTCAGCTTCAACTTTAGCCGTCACTATGCAGGAATACACAGTGGTAACCAAATCAGTCATGTAAATTTGGATACATTTAAAATACATATGGCTGCACTGCAACTACATCACATGCATGCTGCATGACTACAGTATTTATTATGCAAATATAGAGCATGTGTATATATGAAATGCAGTGTAACTGTGCAGCTTCAAAAATTAGGCAAGCAGAACCGGAAAAAAAGTAAGACTGCCCCAAACTGCCAAAACCCAGTCCAGATCCTCCATAACATGCCCACTTTTATGCGGATCTCTCTAAACCAGTGTTGGCTAACCTGTGACACTCCAGGTGTTGTAAAACTACAAGTCCCAGCATGCTTTACCAATAGATAGCAACTTATTGCTGGAAGGGTATGCTGGGACTTGTAGTTTCACAACACCTGGAGTGTCACAGGTTAGCCAACACTGCTCTAAACCTATTTTCACATAAGCCTCACCCTTTTTGATGGCCACAATTCAGGACTGTCCTGATAAAATCAATATGAGAGCAATTCATATGACTGCTGTTTTTCAGTATACTTACACAGTAAAAGATACAAGCATGCAGCAGGCATTTCAGTAAATGCAATAAAGTATGTGTAATCAAGTGAAGTAAAAGTTAATATGTGAAATAAATAATAAAAGTGATATATATGGGCACAATAGATATATAGTGGCTTATGAGGTTTTATGGAGTATATACAGGCTATGTGGTGGTACACATGGAGATATACTGACTATATATTCGAACATTGGCTATATAGGGGTAGGTGAGGCCATATAAAGCTATAAGAAGGGACAGTTGAATCTGAAGTAAATGGTACTTATTTTTATAATACTATGTGCATTACAAATACACCTAATGCCACACTTAAATATTTAAAAATTCAAAATATATTTGCCCACACCTGTTAATTATTGAAATGAGGTTTTAATCATTCAATCAGACCTGTTGCCAGAGGTATATAAAATCAAGCACCTAGCAATGCAGTCTCTGGTTGCAAACATTTGAGATACAAAATGGGTCATTCTGAAGAGCTCAGGGACTTCAAGTCTGGTACTGTAATAGGATGTCACCTTTGCAATAAGACGGTTCATGAAATTTCATCCCTGCTGGATATTCCAAGGTGAACTGTAAGTAATAGTATTAGAAAGTGGAAGCATTTAGGAACAACAGCAACTCAACCATGAAGCGGAAGACCACGTAAAATCACAGAGTGGGGTCAATGACTGCTAAGGTGCATGGTGCGTACAAAATTGCCAATGCTCTGCTGATTCCATAGCTAAAGAGTTCAGAACTTCCTCAGGCATTACTGTAAGAACAAAAACTGTGCGGCAGGAGCTTAACGGAATGGGTTTCCACGGCTGAGCAGCTGCATGTAAGCCTCACATCACCAATGCCAATGCTAAGCGTAGGATGGAGTGGTATAAAGCACCTCGACACTGGATTGTGGAGCAGTGGAAGCATGTTCTGTGGAGTCTAGGCAGATTCCAGGAGAACGTTATCTGCCTGACTGCATTGTGCTGACTTTGAAATTTGGGGGATGAGGGATAATGGTATGGGGCTGTTTTTTAGAGTTTGGGCTAGGCCCTGTATCTACAGTGTATCAAGTCATTTTGAACAAAAGCTATGCTTCTAACTTTGTGGCAAGAGTTTGGGAAATGCCCTTTTCTATTCCAACATAACTGTGCAATAAATATTCTTTTTTTTGTCCAATCATAAATATTAGGCATATATTTTTCTCCAGCATCCATTGTGGGCTAATGGGTACATTTGGGTGTAGTATAGGATCTAGACATGCGGACACTTTAAACTCCTTAACAGTTGTCCATAGGTCCTCCCCTTTATACCCTGTTCCTGTAAAATACCAAAATTTCTAGCTTTGTATACTCTTTTCGACATCCGGAAACAGAGGGTGTTCTTCCTTCGAGACAAAATTCAGAACTTACAGAAGATGGTAAGTTTTTTGTTACCTGTTAAACAGACATCAATACACTTCTGCATGAAGGTTGTGGGCAAAATTATATCAACTTTTGTGGCAGTCCAGTTTGCTCAGTTTCAAGCAAGGGAGTGTCAGTTGGAACAACTCTTGAAGAGGAACAGATCTCACCTGTGTATTTCCAGTCAGGTGATACTTCTCTCCGCAAGGGTGCATCAGTAGCTCCTTTGGTGGTTGTAGAGGGATAATTTCTGCAGAGGTCATCCATTCTGAATCTGGGACTGGACTTTGGTGATGATGGATGCCAGCTTTCAGGGTTCGCCCGCTGTAAGGATCACTAAACCTTGTTGAAATCCAAGCTTCCAAACTATGTGTTGCAACTGTAAGCATGGTCTGCTGCAGTAAAGGACAGTGAAGTTACAGGTGGACAATACCATGGCAGTGGCATACCTCAATTACCAGGGTGTCACCAAGAGTCCTCAACACAGGAGTGGTGAATTGGGAGGAAGATTTTCTGAGTAGGCAGATTCTTGCCATTGAGATCTGCTGCTCAATGGCAAGAGATCCAAGGGCTGTCTTGGTAGACACCATGTCAGTTCCCTGGCGGTTTTAACTTGTTTCCTTGTTTTATCCAGTAGCAATGCTTCTAAGGGTCTTGAAGACAGTTAAGAGAGAAGGTGAACATATATTTCCTGATGTGAGAGGAAAGGGTTACTAAACTCTTCTTTTCATTTACCGAGCATACAAGATGTTCTTACAAGAAGGGTTGGATGCCAGACTGAGCCTTAGCTCTCTTTATGGTTAATTGTCAGCTCTTTACATCTTCTTTCAAAGTATACTGGTTCTGTTGATGGATGTTCAGATGTTTTTGCAGGGTGTACTTCATGTACAACCTCCTTATGTCCCTCCAGTGGCCCTATGGTATGTCAACTTGGTCTCGAATGCTCTGCAGCCGTGGTCAGGGAACAGGGGTAAATTACCCCAAATGGGGTCAAAATGAAATTCCTGGGGGTAATGCTGCTGATTCACATGCTGTCAGTTGGATTGTAGACCCCTTTAAATGTGAAATTGCTGTTGTACCAGAAGAGCCACAAGGGTTGGCAGAGGCACTTCTTGAGCTTCGATGCAATAATGAAGCATGTATTGCATTTGAAAACAAAGCAGATCTGTCATATTTTTGGATGTCAACATCTGCAAAGGCATTCAAAATTGCACATGAGGAGGCAGTCAAAAAGTTGCTGCCTTTTGCAACAATCTACCTTTGGGAACAAAGATTTTCCACTCTAACGAACACATAAACAAAGCACAGAAATCGATTGGACGCTGAAGACTGTATTCAAATTGCTCTGACATCAAAATGCCCCAATATTGATGCTCTCGTATCAAAAATGAGGCAACATAATTTCTCCAATACCTGAAGTTGAAGATTTCAAAGAAATTTTGAAAAGATTAAATAAAATTTTGAATTCCAATAATTAATAATATATGATTTCCTTCCTTTCAAATCAAGGGAGTAACTTTGGCATATCTTAATATATTTTGGGGTAAAAGGTAAAAAAGTTCCCTGACCCCTGCTCTACAGCATTCACCTTTTGAACCATTGGGCTCTGTAGGTTTGACATGGAAGACTGTCTTCCTTTTGGATTTTTCAACTGCTAGAAGAATTTTGGAGCTGGCAGTTTTGTCTTACAAATCTCCTCTTCTAGTTTTCCATGAGGATAGTCCAGTCTTCGGACTAAACCTTCCTTTCAACCTAAGGTGGTTTCCAGATTCCACCTAAATCAGATGTTATCATTCTGGCTTTGGTCAATGGTAGGCCTCGAGAGGAAGAGGGCATTCCTTGCTCTACGGATGTGGTCAGAGCTTTGCGGACTTACGTGTATAGGACTCAAGAGGTGTGCATGACTGAGGATCTTTTGGTTCTCAGCTGAAATGTGTCATTTGGCTACCTGGTCCTCTGTTCACACTTTTACCATATTTTACAAGTTTAATGTGTTTTAATTTAGAGATGACAGTTTTGGGAGAAAGCTGCTGTTACTTCTCTGTGTTCCCACCCATGATGGCAGCTTTGGGATGTCTTGAAGCTACCCAGTAACCCCCAATGGATGCTGGAGAAAATATGAGTTTTATACCTATGTTAAATTATTTTCTCTTAGTACACTGGGGGACACTGGGCACCAACCCTTTGCACTCTGGGTTCCCCTTTTACATAGTAACATAGTTGATGAGGTTGAAAAAAGACACCAGTCCATCAAGTTCAACCTATTTTGGATCTCCTGCGATCCTGCACTTATATTTGAAATTAATCCAGAGTAGGCAACCGCCCATCTGTTTCAATTTTGAAAATCCCCCCCAGACTCAATATTGCAATCCAATTTTTACCCTATATCCACTACTATCCTTTATTTTAAATTAACGGTCGTATCCCTGGATACACCTTTCCGCTAAAAATTTGTCTAACCCTTTCTTAAACATATCTATTGAATCTGCCATCACAGCCTTCCCTGGCAATGAATTCCATATCTTGACTGCCCTTACTGTAAAGAACCCCTTCCTTTGCTGGTTGTGAAATTTCCTCTCCTCTAACCTTAGGGGATGACCACGTGTCCTGTGTATGGTCCTTGGGGTAAAAAGTTCCCATGAAAGCTCTCTGTATTGACCCCTAATGTATTTGTACAAAGTAATCATATCTCCCCTTAGACGCCTCTTTTCTAAAGTAAACATGCCTAAACTGGCTAACCTTTCCTCATAACTTAATGACTCCATACCCTTTATCAATTTTGTCGCCCTTCTCTGAACCCTTTCTAGTTCCAAATGATCTTTTTTATAGAGTGGTGCCCAGAACTGTACTACATATTCAAGATGAGGTCTTGCCAACGATTTATACAGTGGCAAAATTACACTGTCTTCCCTTGCATCTATGCCCCTTTTTATGCATGCCAATACTTTGTTTGCCCTTGCAGCTGCTGCTTAACATTGAGCACTATTGCTAAGTCTACTGTCTACGAGCACTCCCAAATCCTTTTCCATTATAGATTCTCCCAAATTAATTCCATTTAATTTATAGATTGCGTTCTTGTTTTTGATCCCTGAATGCATAACCTTACATTTATCTGTGATAAACCTCATATTCCATTTAGCCGCCCAATCCTCCAGTTTATTTAAGTCCCTCTGTAGAGAAGCTACATCTTGCTCTGATTTTATTACCTTACAGAGTTTAGTGTCATCTGCAAAAATAGAAACTTTACTCTCTAAACCATCACCAAGGTCATTAATAAATATATTAAAAAGGAGTGGTCCCAGCACGGAACCTTGAGGTACTCCACTTAAGACCTTTGACCAATTAGAAAATGTTCCATTTATCACAACTCTCTGTTCCCTATTCTCTAACCAGTTTTTGATCCAAGTACAAATTTTGATTTCTAGACCCAGTTCCCTTATTTTGTAAACCAACCTCTTGTGTGGCAAGGGAAAAAGATTTCGTGTATGTATAAAAAGGATATTTTGTGCAGTAAAGGGCAGTATATGGTTTCATTTTTGCTCTGATAACATGATAATACACAACTTTGTTTGCTTGTGAAACAACACATTTCATTGCCTAGTCACTATTGCTATATGCATTGCACTACACACATCAGTTTTGTTATAATAGCATTTTCATGTCATCGTTTGCCGCTAATGTCATATATTAATTATAATGTTAAACGCTGACTCTACAAAAACTAAAATGGTATTATGGTTGGGCACAAGTAGGATAAAATAAGATAGCAAATGTTACGCTCCAACGATCCAGCAGAGTCCTCTCTCCAGCTCAGACAGGCCTTTAACGGGCTTGTCAAAGCCTCTTCCCAGTGAATTTCTTATTAATGCAAATGGTAAGTTCACATGGAAAGGGCATTCACAACCAAATTGTTAGTTTGAAAAAGGCCTGCCCATACTAGATTGTAGGAGCATAACATTTGGTATTTTATTTTATATCACACATGTAGCACTCTCTGCTACAGTAAAACATTTTCCAATTGTCACACTACATGCAATACAATTGTATTGTAATCAAATACCTTCCAACATTGTCCTGAAGGTAGTCAAGACAAATTTAGCACATTGATGTGAAGCACAAAAAGGAGCATCTTAAGCCACAAGTGGGGAGTGCTACGTCAACTGAAGGCGTGCCCATTCCTTCTAAGTGGCAGAGGGTACAGCTGAAACAAGAGAAGCAAGTGTTGTACTGAGTGGAGGGGCAGTTGTGAGGATGCATTAGTTTGAGTAATATCAACAGGCATAAGATAAGATTTAATAAAGAGATGAGTTTTCAGAGCGTCTAAAGGTTTGAAGCCTGTGGGAAAGATTGATTGGGCATGGCAGGGAAGTCCAAAAGTGGATAGCAGCATGAGAGAATTCTTGTAGGCAGAAGTGAGAGCTGGTTACCAGAACCAACACAAGGCTCAGGTCAGAGGTAGCTCTAAAAAGACGGGAGGTAGAGTATTTTGATATGGAATTTGACATGTATGAAGGGGTGGTTTTGTTAAGAGCTTTGTGGGGAGAGTGAATCATTTGAATTGGATTCTGGAGGACACAGAGAGCCAGTGTAGAGATCTGCCAAAATGGTGCAGCAGATGTGGAGCAGTGAGAGAAGGAGATCAGCAGCAGCATTTAGGATGAATTAAAGTGGATATACATGGTTGAGGGGATTGCCAGATAGCAGGAAGTTGCAGTACTCCAGGGGGTAAATGTATTAACCTCCGGATTGTTGAACTCCCGCGAGTTCGCCGTCTTCAGTGCTTAAATTTAAAGCGGCGCTGCCTTGTAAAGGGAAGTTTCCCTTTACAAGGCAGCCCCGCTTTAAATTTAAGCGCTGAAGACGCTGAACTCGCGGGTGTTGAAGAACCCGGAGCTTAATACATTTACCCCCAGATGGGAGATAAGATGATAGATAAGAGTTTGGTAAGAAAAAAGGGTGTTTTTTGGCATTGTTTTTAAGGTGGAGTCAACTGGACTGGCAGTGAGACTGGATGTGAGGAATAAGCAGAGGGTTGAGTCAAGTGTGACACCAAGGCAATGGTCTTGGGAGACTGAGGAAATTATGGTGTTATTGATGGTGAGAGAGATTTGGCGGAAAGTGATGACTCTGGAAGGAGGGAAGATAATAGGGAGGGAAATTCTGTGTTGCACATGTTGAGCTTTAGGTAATGTTGGGGCATTCATGTGGAGATAGCAGAAAGACAGTTGGTTACAAGAGATGGAACAGAATGGGAGAAGTCAAGGGAGAAATATACATTTGGGTGTCGTCATTGTAGAGGTGGTATTGGAGGTCTAATGAGCAAATTAGTTCCCAAAAAAAGATAGATGTACAATAAGAAAAGTAAAGGGCCAAGAGCAAAGCCTTATGGGATCCCAACAGTTAGTGGGAGTGGAGGGGAGCATGTGCTAGAGGTACAAACACTAAAGGAGTCATTAAATATGTAAGACATGAATCAGGAAAGAACAGTGTCATGCAGGTCAATGGAGTGACGGATATGTAGAAGAAGAGGGTGATCAACAGTGTTTAAAGCAGCAGATAGGTTCAGGAGGATGAGCATGAAGAAATTATCTTTATCCTTCTTGACCTCTTTGCTTCCTCCCATACCATTGACCACTCCCTCCTTTTGCAAACTCTCCAATCTCTAGGCCTTTGTGACACTGTCCTGGTTTTCCTCTTACCTCACTAATCACTACTTTTCAGTCTCTACACCTGACTCCCCCTGTCCCTCACCCTTACCTGTTGGAGTCCTCCAAGGATCTGTTCTCCACCCCATGCTTTTCTCCATCTCGTTTTGTCTCCAGTGCCACCTGTATGCTTAGGTCTTGTATCTTCTGCTGCCTCTCAGCCATCTCATCTTGGATGTCACAGTGCTTTCTTAAACTCTATTTCCAAAACTAAAATAATTGTCTTCCTGCTCTCAAGGGCTCCTTCACCTCCCCCTCTCTCTTTCTGATGATAACAGTACCCTCTCTTTTCTGTCCCTCGAGTCTGCCTCCTAAGGGTCATCTTCAACTTTTCCCTCTCCTTCAAACCTGACATTCAGACCCTCTCCATTTCTTGCCACCTACACCTCAGGAATATATCCAAGATCAGGCCTTTTCTCACTATGAAAGCTACAAAAACTCATTCACTCATTTATAAACTGTCGTCTTGATTACTGTAAACTCCTTCTCTCTAGCCTTCCGAAGTCCTGTCTATCCTGAATGCTGCCGCCCTTTCTATCTCTGCTATCCCTCTCTGACAGACACTATATTGGCTCCCCGCAGCCTACAAAATTAAATTTAAACTCCTTACCCTTACCTAAAAGTTCTGAAACAATCTCCCTCTACATCTACAACCTCATCTCTACCTACCCGCCACTCCTTCTGCTTTGCCAACATCAAACACCTCACTACTACACTCTTCCCATTCTCGCCTCTAGAACATTGCCTGGGCTACTCCCAAACTCTGGAATGATCTACCAAAACCTATAAGACCTCCTCCTAACTCCTTTGCCTTGGATATTACCTTCACTCCCCAACTTGGTACCACTCTGTTAATTTGATTCTTTCCCTTCCCTTTAGGATGTAAGCTCTTATGAGCTGGGCCCTCTTTTCTCATGTTATCCTTCTACTAGTCCATCACCCTCTGTCCATCTAGGCTTGCTTCCCTAGCTCTGATTACTTGAGCGCATGCAGCCTTCACATTGGACATTACCATAAATTTCACTCACTATCACGTAATAACTTGAACTGCATTACTAAATTATTTCTATGTAATGTGTAATCAGTATGTCTGGTCTTTGTATTATTTTGTTTTGCAGGTATTTTATTATGTGTTATGGATCGTGGCTGTCTGTTTATTGTATACTAATGTTTTGTACGGCGCTGCAGACTTTTTGTTGCGCTATATATATAGAAAATGATAATAATAATAATGATAGAATGTGCTGTAAGTAGATAATTGAACACTTTTGTGACAGCAGTTTCAGTGAAATTTTGGGGGTGGAAGCCTGATTGTCGAGAGTCGAGAATGGAGTGAGAGAAGAGATAGTGAGATAGATGGTTGTGCACCAATCGCTCAAGTAGGTTGGAGGCAAAGGGGAGAAAAGAAACAAGGCCATAGTTGGAGAGAATGGCTGGATCTAGAGATGATTTCTTTAGAATTTGTCAGATGAGTACATTTTTAAAGAAGGATGAAAATATGCCAGTGGAGAGAGACACATTGAAGAGGAGAGCTAGAGGTGGAAAAGCACTGGGGGAGAGGGAGCAAATAAGTTGGGAGGGGTTGTAGGGTGAGATGATAAGATGAGTACAGCTGTGGTTGTCACTTCACCGAGTCCATAAACCCCAACAGCAGTTTAACCTACATGAGAAGAGCAATGGACTGCTTAACGATAGTGTTTCCCCCAACAGCTTGAAAAACAGACTAGACAGAAATGCGGCACATCAACAGGCCGTCCAGCCAAAATGATGTCAGTACAGAGCAACACTGTCATTCCTGGTATTAAGGTGTTTATTTAAGTACGCGCCAGGTGTACTGGCGGTACAATGTAGAATGCTTTGTTAAAAAAACATTGTACCACCGGTACACCCGGAGCGTCCTTAAATAAACACCTTAATACCAGAAATGACAGTGTAGCTCTCTATACTGACATCATTTTGGCGGGAAAACACTATCTGTAAGCAGTCCATCGTTCTTCTTCGTAAATTTCAGGGGTTTATGGACTCGGTTTTTAGTACCCAACTCAAGTACAGATACTTCGTCATCAGTTACTGGAGAGAATGACTTTGGTGGATTGGGGAGTGTAGGATAAGGTGGGGTGAGTGGGTGGAATTTGGTATGAGGATATATCTTGACAAATGGTGTTGATATTGTTTTTGAAGTAGGTGGTAAAATCATGTGGTGTGAAGAGTAAATGGGAAATGTAGAAAGAGGCAGCCTGAATAGGACAGAACAGTGAAATCATAGCAGAAAGGTTTTTTTTAGTGAAAATGAAAAGTTGATTGGGCTAAGAGTACTTAGTTGTTGCTGTGTACATGTGGATTTGGCTGCGGGGAGGACATGAGGTAAGGTGAGGCTGAAGGAAAAGAGGTTGTGGTAGAGTAGGCAGGTCAAAGCATAGGAAATAAGTGAGCCAGGTCGCAAAAGTTGTCAAGGACTTGGTAAGATGGACCTGGGGGTGCGATAAATGAAAGCATCACAAAGGTGGACAGGATAAAATAAATGGATAGTGTGGACTTCAAGTGACAGTAGAGTCAGAAGCTTTCTTTTCTGATGCGTTTCATCACCTGAAAGTGATTTCTTCAGAACAGATGTATTCTTAGGTCATGGGCGTCTTCTATATATTTGCTCTCTTGATTAATTAATTCATTAAATGTCAGCGCTCTTTTTACAGAGTTGCAAACCTAGAATTTAAACTTTCATTCAATAATATCATATAACATGTAAAAGGTATAAATCTATAGATATTTTAATATTATTTAATATATATCAAATAACTTACACATTTGTCTCTTCATTCTTTTTCTTTCTAAACTTATTTTAATATACTAATGAGTATAATGGCTTCAAGAAACAAAACAGTTCATGTGTGCAGACTAGTGAGGATGGAAATAGTGAAGGAGAAATAATAGGGAGGGAAAAATAGGATGATTGAGAGAGAAGGAGAGTTTGGAAAGAAGTGTGGTGAGAGTGGAGGTGCATTATGGAGAGATCTGAAAGATGTGCATGAATGTGTATGTAGTACCAGTGGACATGATGGCCGCACATGTGCACTAATGTCAGGGATTGATAAAGCTCTGCTCATAGTGACATCAGAAAGACCAAGGGAGCGAGGGAAAAGTAACAGTTAGGTGAGAGGAATGACTTGAAACTGGCAGTTGAAGTGTGGCGGTTGGTCCCTGTCAGCAGAGATACCTGTCGTGTTGTCAGCAGAAGCCGCCCTGTAAGTGTCTGAAGAAAATGAGCCCAGGAGGTAACAGCCAGGAGGGACAGAAGAGTATCAGCTCTGACAGGTGGGAGAGCCCTGTCAGACTTGTCAACACTGTCCTGTGAGAGAAACAGCTGAAATTTCCTCTGAGAGGTCTGAGCAGAAAATCAAATCTAAATGGATAAGTAACCTCTGTTTATTTATTATTTGATGGAACTGTGTATTGCAAATTTTGTTATTAGGTAGAGAGGGACTTGGTGGGAAGGCTCAAAATTAATTTGTACACCCCTTTGCAAGACTCTGATAAACTATCAGGGGTAGTGATAAGGAAACATAGTCAGGGATCAGAGACTGAGATATTTTGTGAACGTCTGCACTAAACAAAAAAAATTACCTCAGAAATATAACATTCATTACAGTGAAGTACAGGGGAGAGATAGCTCACTGCAGGACTGGGCCTGTGTAATAGGATGAGACATCATCATTATCATCGCCATTTATT
This sequence comes from Mixophyes fleayi, assembly GCF_038048845.1. Taxonomy (NCBI): domain Eukaryota; kingdom Metazoa; phylum Chordata; class Amphibia; order Anura; family Limnodynastidae; genus Mixophyes; species Mixophyes fleayi. The sequence continues at coordinate 99,423,411 of NC_134407.1, read as the reverse complement.
TATATAGCACCACTGATTCCGCAGCGCTGTACAGAGAACTCATTCACATCAGTCCCTGCCCCATTGGAGCTTACAGTCTAAATTCCCTAACATACACACAGACAGACAAACACAGACTAGGGTAAATTTTGATAGCAGCCAATTAACCTACCAGTATGTTTTTGGAGTGTGGGAGGAAACCAGAGCACCCGGAGGAAACCCACGCAAACACGGGGAGAACATACAAACTCTACACAGATAAGGCCATGGTCGGGAATTGAACTCATGACCCCAGCACTGTGAGGCAAAATTGCTAACCACTTAGCCACCATGTATGTACACGCCTAACTTCTTCAAGTCATATGTCTAAAGACAGAATAAAGATTGTGCTTATTAGAAAAGTGAGGGATACTACAGATTGTCACCATTAAAAGAGATTTATGTTTGTCAAAGCTAAGGAAAACTGACACTAGCGACTTTATTTTGGAGCCTTTTCTACTATAATTTCTGGGATAGAGATGTGGAGAGACATTTGCCCGTCGTTGATTTCCTCATAAGACCACTTACATGCATTTTATTGCTAAATATGCATATGTTGATGTATAACATGCTAAGTTAGTTGATATGTGTTGAATTTAGAATGTACTATTTCTAGACATTATTACAGTTGGAAAATTACCTCTAGGCTAGGTTAAGAAAGGTTAAGGTATTGTATTGTATTTTTGTACCTTCACTATATTTTAAAGGGATACTTTTAAAATACAGATTATATTAGAGATATTCTATTTTGGTATATATAAAGTCTAATCAGACATGAAAATCCTTTGAGAGCATGCGCCCAGTCAATAAAAATGCCAACGTGGCTTTCAAAGACCAATTTGCCTATTGCTGTCTCTTTCTGTGTGTGCCTGTGGCTTTGTTAGTAGGGGGTGGAGGGTTCCTTGGTCTCCTTTTAGTGTTGCTTGTCAAGAACACTACCCAATGAAGAGCCTACTGCACTCAGACCAAGGTGGAGGCACTGCGCTAACTGAGTATAGAAGTAAAGGAAACACCACAGGTCACAATACACGTTACATAGACACCCGGCTAATCCATGTGAAAGTTGGTGCTGCATGTATTATCTAGGGCAGTTACTGACAGAGTGGGAAGGAACAACTGATTCAAACTGTGCAATGGAAGAGATAAGGGATACTTTACTGCCCCATGGCTGGAGTCAGTAGAGTAGACAGCTCTTATATGACGAGGTCCAGGATGCTGACAATTGGGTGTAGAAGGTCTTGCAGCCAAACAGAGATGGTAACAGGAATCACAGATGAGTTCAGTGGGCAGCTGAACATATATTGAAACAGCAATGACAGTTGAGCTCTGTGAGCTGAACAGAAATGGCATCAGGAATGACAGTTGAGATCAGTTGCTTCAACAGCTGAATTGAGATGATTGTTCAGTAGATCCTAAAACAGCCTTGTTTTTGGTGTGAAGTCTATCCTCAGTGCTACTTGGACATTTTTGCCAACAGTATTCAGAAATATACAATGCTTTATATTTATGATAATAAGGTTTGGGCAAAGAGCTGAGATAATGTGCAACCTACTCTAACTGCTGTCCACATGCCACACCTTATTATACCTATTAAAACAAATAATGTTAACCAAGTATATTATGGATTCATCTTTCTCTGCCAATTGCATTGTTCTGCTTTTCTTTTTCAGTATTCTGGTATACATGTCAACTAATCCTCAATCCAGTCACTCCTACTATTTATCTATGGCCACACCTACAATTTTCACAGCATTCCATAATATTCTAGTCCTTCTCACTGCTATAGCCATGGCACTTTTGTAGGATAATAACTAAACTGTAAGGAAATGCACAAAAAAAACTGGCAAGCAGTGCTTGCTAGAATAGATCAGTAGTGAATATGGAGAATTGTTTGTTTTTCACTCTAACTTTTCTTCCAAGTGTAGAAGCTACTCTTTCATTCTTTCACTACCCTTTTTATTATTTTAAACAACTTTTACTTTATTTCCAATGTTTTTCAATAAGGATAACAAACTGGCACATAAATCCTTCACCAATTATTCGGGTGAGAATTATTCTGGTTCCCTCTCTAAAACATGTCAACTGGGCGAGTTTACACCAGAGGAACACATTTGTAGGGGAGCATTGCAGTAGAGCTGTAGGCTGTTTATCTAAATTCTGCCAGAGTAAAGAGCTGCCTGATATACAGTTAGTAGTCAGCAGGTTAAACAAGTATTTAGTAATTAAAAAAATATTCTAACGTGCTTCTTTAGACTGCGGCATAATTAAATAATCAAAACTAAGTGACCTATTTATTAATAAGAGTCCCTTCATAGTGATTTTTCTATCACAGTGATACAAAAATATTTCTTATCACTGCAATTTAAAATATATATATATATATATATATATATATATATATATATATATATATATATATATATATATTGCAGAGGCAGCTGAGCAATACCCAGCTACCCTGGCATTACTGGCCCAGGGAAGTAAGAGTAACTAACTGTGCACATGCGTGAACCAGTTTGCTGGCCTGTGCAAGCACTGTGGAACTGAAAACCCAGATTTACTTTAATAGAAAACATTTTCAAAGACATAATACATTAAAAATGCTTTATTTCAAGAATAAAGCATTTTAATGGGTTTTTTCTGTAATCACAATTTGAGATATGTCACTTTACTTTTGGGGCAGCACGTGGCTAAGTGGTTAGCACTTCTGCCTTACAGCACTGGGGTCATGAGGTCAATTCCCGACCATGGCCTTATCTGTGAGGAGTTTGTATGTACTCCCTGTATTTGCGTGGGTTTCCTCCAGGTGCTCCGGTTTCCTCCCACACTACAAAAAACATACTAGTAGATTAATTGGCTGCTAACAGATTGACCCTAGTCTGTGTGTGTGTGTGTGTGTGTGTGTGTGTGTGTGTGTGTGTGTGTGTTAGGGAATTTAGGCTGTAAGCTCCAATGGGGCAGGGACTGATGAGAATGAGTTCTCTCCGGAATTAGTGGCGCTATATAAATAAATGGTGATAATGATGGATATAAAGCTATTGCAGAGGGCCTCTGAGTAATAGGGAAAATAAAAACTAGTCCTATTGCAAGTTAAAACTCCTGATTTTACGTGCAACAGAACTTTTTGCTTTGTCATATGTAATGCCCCCTCTGGCGTTGTTATTCACACCACCTGGTAACTGAATGTGTGGCTTGGCACTAGGACCCAGAGGAGACACTCTGGGAACGGTTGCTTAGCAACATAAGGCTGGTATGAGCTGTTTAGAACCATGGTTGCCAATTCTGCTTATAACAAGCAGAATTGTACTTCTTTTTTTGTGAAGTTGCAGGTTTTTTTTCACTGCCGGGGGTAGCTTGTTTTTGGGCTTGGAATCGTTCTCCAAGTCCTCAGGCTGCATAATCGTTTTTTTGTTTTTTTCTCTGTTACCATTTTGTGATTGGTGCATTTAGTTGGTTTTTTTTGTGGGCGGGTTGTGCAGAGAATTCCTCCAATGAAGTGGCGCTTTGTGGGTGGGCGGAGTCAGAGGAGGACGTGGAATAAATCCCAGGAAGACAGATCTACAGCAACCTACTGAAATAAGTGCTGTGACAGACACACGATTGCTGCACTTATAGCAGGTAACACTGCTATATAACACCCTCCCCTCCCTTTCAGTAAGCTGCTGGTGTCAGAAGACTGCTTTCAGAGCCCTATTTTACATCATGGGGTTGTGTGGTATAGACATACCAGTGTCCTAAATTACAGCATTTGCGTTTTAATTTGCCATATCAGTGTATAAATGTGTCCTCTTGTGTTTATAAAAGTTTTCTAAATGGAGATTCAGTGTAGAAATTCGTATTATAGAAAAGGATAGTCCCCTGTAAGTTGGGCTTTTTTGGGAGGGGGGTTTAGGATTGTTTTGGGCTTGTTCTTCACTAAGCGGTTGCTTGTTTTTCATTTCAGAGTTGGCAACCCTGTTTAGAACCTGTGTGGTGAGAGAATGACAGGCAGGGAGCCAGGATGGAGAGGAGGTGGTCGTCGGATCCATAGGCAATCTGGGGAGTGGGTCGGTGACCTACTGCCACGAGGGCCAAAGTATATCATGACATGGAGAATATGAGTGAAATGAGATAGATAGTAAGGGGAAATTACCTCAGAACGTGTCTGTATGAAGGAGATGGTAGCTCAGTCAGGGATAGTATAATGCATTACCTCAGACTATAATGGTATGTTTGAGAGACACCGCACCTGAGTGAGTGAACCCAGGCCCGGGTACAATTTATTCCATAGTTAAAACAAATGTTTATTTAAAAAAAATAAAAAAATTGTCCTCGGGTGTCGCACGCTCCCGTGTATGAGGGGGGTGGGTTACCAGCTATCTTCCATAATCTCCTAATCATAATCTGTCCCCCTCCCCTATGTGTGCCCTATCAGTGAGAGCCCTGGGGCCACATGGGACGTGCACCACGTGACAGGTGCCGTCCCATGTGTTAATTGCTGCGAATTGTAAGTAAGGGAAGAGGGGGGGGGGGTGTTAATATAGTGTGTGTGTGTGTGGACAACATATTAATATAGTGTATGTGTATGTGTCGGGGCAGCATGATAATATAGGGTATGGGGAAAAATCAATTGGCCGCATTACTGCCAAAAGTAACGCGGCCTGCGCACTATTACCGATATTGCACTTATAGTGCGCACTATTACCGATATTGCAGTAATAATGCGCACTATTACCGATATTGCAGTAATAGTGTGCACTATTACCGTTAATACGGTAATCTTTAACACTGGTTTTTGCTCACAGCTCAGGCAGCCGTGAGCAGAAATCAGGGTTAAAATTACCTTATTAACATTAATAGAATTAACACCGCGTTGAGCAAGTCCAAATTGAATTCACCCCTATGTGTGTTATGTTAATATAGTGTGTTTGAAGGGGGCAGTATGTTAATATAATATGTGAGGGAAGGCTGGGTCTTAATATAGTGTGGGAGGTAGGCTATTTAATGGTGGAGTGCAGGTGGGGTCTAATTATTTAATGGGTGCTATTTTATTTGTGGGGTGATGGTGGGGCAATTTAATTTATTGGTGGGGATATTTAATTTAATAGTGGGGCCTATTAATTTAAGGTGAGGTGACGGGACCTTTAATTTAATGCTGGGGTGGTTTGGGGCTATTGCTTGAATATGGGGCTGATTTTGGGGAGGAGGGCTATTTATTAAAGTTGTTTTCAACTACATTTTGATTTCAAGTTCTTTATGTTTAAAGCGTGGGGTTGGATTCAGTAAGGAGTGCTGTGCTGTACTGAGAGAGTGATATACATTGGGGAATTATTCTGAGTGCTTATTGAAGGGGATTTGTTTTTTTGTGTGTTTATTAAGTGTTTATTTTTCTGTTAGAGCTAGTGGGTGTGGTTTAATTGCATTAGTTGATACATCTGGTTAGTGCAAGCTCTATTTAACAGGTGGTGGTAGGCAATTTAATTGATTTTTACTGTGTTTTGATTTCAAGTGTTTTTTGTTTAAAGTGTGGCGTTAGATCCAGTAAGGAGTTGAATCCAGGAGGGGGTTTAATCTGGTAAGTGGCTAGCCAAGGTTAGTACTTTTGAGTTCACTGTAGGGCTATAAGAAGTTAAGTTAGTCATAATAAGATGAGTGGTAGCAGGCTTGATGATCTCACTCAATGCATATCTTGTCATATGTATGCACACTTGGAGCAATTGTTCCAAGGTTCATACCTTTGTGAGAAATGTAAGCAATTGGTCTCTTTGGAAGCCCAGGTAACTGATTTAAAGCAGACCATTGCAATATTAAGAGAGATTGCCAACCTGGAGCAGAGTTTACAGCTCACCGTTGATGCATTAGCTGAGCAGGGTGGACCAGAGACAGAGGAGGATTCACAGGTAGGCAGCTGAGCTGGGTAACAGTTACCAGGGGTAGCAGAGGGAGGAAGAGGCAGGCCAGTTCTGAATTAAGCAATCCCAGCAAATTTGCCAGATTTGATAAATATACTGTCAAAGGCAGTTCAGAATTGGTAGAGTTGGATGAGACTGCTTCCTCTAGCAACCAGGGGTATGGTATCTCCAGTATAAAGGGACCAAAGTTACTGTGGGTCCCAGGCTGCTTTTGGTGGTAGGGGATTCAATTATTAGGAAGGTAGATAGGGAAATCTGTTAACGAAACCATGTATGCCAAACAGAATGTTGTCTCCCAGGTGCTCGGGCTCGACATATTGCGGATCGGGTGGACAGATTGTTGGGAGGGGCTTGAAATGACCCGGCAGTTTTGGTGCATGTTGGCAGCAATGACTGAGTTAGAGGAAGATGGGGTGTCCTAAAGAATGATTTCAGGGACATAGGTCGCAAACTTAAGGCAAGGACATTGTCAGGCGCCGTCCCCGTGCTGTGTCCGTCGCACAGGGATGGACGCCTGCTATCACTGCCGAGCGTCTGGTTGCTAGGCAACCGGGCGCACTTCCGGGTCGGAGGTCACGTGTTCCGTTGCTAGGAACGCTTCCCACTAATTCCGGCAGTGATGTTTAGCGTCACCACCGCCAATGATTGGACTATGTGCTGTATAAAAGGATCAGTCTGGCACTGGGACAGTGTCAGAGTATTAGGTCCCACCTAGCTTCAGCGTTCCTGAGCATTCCCTCCTGTGACTCCTGTGCATTACCCGGCTTGCTCCTGACTAACCCTATTCTGTGCTCCTTGTGAATTGACCTCGGCTTCGTTATTGACCATTCTCTCCTGCGCTCCTGATACCTGACCCGGCTAGCCCCTGTCTACGAATTTGGATTTTCCCTGTGGCATATCCTGACTTCTCGGTTCTGACCCGGCCTGCCTGACACCGCTTCCATCCTATTGCTTCACTGGTTGCTCCCTCTGAGGACCGCGACCTGCGTGTCTCCCGCAGCTAAGACCATACTTCCTTGCGGCGGTCCCTGGCGAAGACCTGGGACACATTAGACTCCGCGCCTATTTGGTGAGTAGTGCTAAAACCAGTAAGCAGAATACTGACAGACATCCAAGGTAGTATTTTCGGAAATACTACCTGTGCCACGCGCTTGTCCAGGGAGGAAGCAGGAGATTAGGGAGGTTAATGTGTGGCTAAAAGATTGCTATAGGAAGGAGGGTTTTGGATTCTTAGAGCTCTGGGCTGATTTCTCGATTAGTTGCCATCTTAATTGTCAAGATGGATTGCACCTAAATGAGGAGGGGGCTGCTGTGCTAGGGGATAGGATGGTTAGAAGGTTGGAGGAGATTTTAAACTAGGCTTCGAGGGGGGGAGAGGCAAGCAAATATTTATGGGATAGACATTGAGAGGAGTAAGGAGGAATTTAACAAGAGTCAAGAGATTGGAGAGGGGGGAAAGGGAAGCATAGCCAATAAGGAGAGGCCCTTTTTAAAGCAGAAATACCTAAGGGAGGCAATAGACTTAACACTCCTTTCCCCCTCTCAGATCATCACCTTATTAGCTACTGGCTCACCCCCAGTTCTTTACTCTCCCTAGTCTCAAACTCTTTCAAGCCTCCTCACAACCGCAGGAATTTTAACTCTATTGATTTTCAACAGTTTTCCACCTCTCTCCAACACCTTCTCTCCCCAATTTCTACATTCTCCTCCCCTGATCGGGCAGTACCCCATTTTCATCAAACCCTAGCAACTGCCCTAGATCAAATGGCTCCAGCGACACTACATACTTCGCGTAGAATTCGTTGCCAACCGTGGCACACAACAGTAACACGAACTCTACAAAAATGTTCTCGTAAAGCAGAACGTCACTGGGGTAAATCTTGTGCCTCTAATGATTACACCACATATACTGATATCTACCACTCCTATAGAAATGCTCTGGACACTGCAAAACAAACATACTTCCAATCTCTCATCTATGCTCAGGCTTCTAACCCCAAACGCCTCTTTAACACATTTAACTCTCTTCTGAATCCTCCTGCCCCAAATCCTCCAACTAACATCAGTGCACACGATCTTGCTTCCTATTTCAAGGACAAAATTGATAAGATCAGGCTTGAAATGGTATCAGGCTTGAAATGGTATCATCTCCCTTGACAAGCAATCGGCTCAATTCCTCTGTAGCACCCTCGGACACTCTCTCTTCATTTGATCCCAGAAATGAAGTGGCAGTTTCTACTCTCTTCTCATCTTCCTACTCTACCTCCTATCCTCTTGATCCCATTCCCTCACAAATTGGTATGTCCCTGTCTCCTGTGCTCATTCCACCTCTAACTAAAATCTGTAATCTATCTCTTTCTACTGGTATTTTTCCATAACTATTCAAGCATGCAGTGATGCATTTTAAAAAAACAGAATTCTGACCGAAACTATCTCATAAATTACCGCACCATCTCCCAACTCCCATGCCCCTCCAAGCTTCTCGAGAGAATTGCCTACACTCGCCTCACACACTTTCTTACAGCAAACAACCTATTGGATCATCATCATCATCATCAACATTTATTTATATAGCGCCAGCAAATTCCGTAGCGCTTTACAATTGGGAACAAACATTAATAAGACAATACTGGGTAATACATACAGACAGAGAGGTAAGAGAACCCTGCTCGAAAGCTTACAATCTATAGGATCCTCTTCAGTCAGGCTTTCGCTCTCAACACTCCACAGAGACTGCGCTGACCAAGGTTGTCAATGATTTGATCACAGCAAAAAACAACAACCATTACTCTCTTCTAATTCTCCTGGATCTCTCTGCTGCATTTGACACTGTTGACCACTCTCTCCTCATACAAACGCTACAATCCCTAGGTCTTGAAGGCACTGTCCTATCCTGGTTCTCATCCTACCTATATAATCGCTCTTTCAGTGTTAATTTCTCTGGATCCACCTCTGCTCTGCTTCCTTTATCAGTTGGAGTACCACAAGGCTCAGTCCTAGGTCCTCTGCTATTCTCTATCTACACCACTTCTCTTGGAAAACGAATAAGCTCCTTTGGATTTCAGTATCATCTTTATGCGGATGATACACAAATGTATCTATCCTCTCCTGATCTTTCACCATCTGTGTTGTCTCGCGTTACTGACTGTCTTTCTGCCATTTCATCTTGGATGTCTTCTCGCCAACTCAAACTCAATCTTTCAAAAACTGAATTAATAATATTCCCACCCAAAAACAGAAGCTTCCTGCCTGACATTTCAATTTCTGTTGATAACATGACCATAAATCCCACCCCGAAAGCTCGTTGCCTAGGTGTAATCCTTGATTCACAACTGTCGTTTATGCCCCACATCAACTCTATATCTAAATCATATTACATACACCTAAAGAACATTTCCAGAATATGCACATATCTGACACAAGACACCGCAAAAACATTAATTCATGCACTCATCATCTCTCGCATCGACTATTTTGCAATTCCCTCCTTACTGGTCTTCCCAAAGTCAGACTTGAACCCCTACAATCTATTTTGCACGCAGCGGCTAGATTGATTTTCCTTACTAACCGTTATTCCTCTGCTGAGCCATTCTGTCAGTCTCTACATTGGCTGCCTGTATATCAACGAATCCAATATAAAATTCTTCTACTAACATACAAGGCCATCAACAAAATTGCACCGACATACATCTCCTCACTTATCTCAAAATATCTCCCTACTCGACACCTCCGTTCTACGTCTCTCCTCCACTCTCATCACATCCTCCCATTCTCGGTTACAGGATTTTTTCCGGGCTGCACCCAATTTGTGGAATTCCCTCCCATGCACAATAAGACTTTCCTCTAGTCTTCAAACCTTCAAGCATTCACTGAAAACCCACCTCTTCAGACAAGGTTATGATATTACTCAACAATCTTAATTTCCCTAGATTACCCAATTACCGTCCTCTAGACTGCTAACGCAAGACAACAACCCTGTGACCAACATTGCAACACACACAGCCCACTCAATACTTTTACCTATGCGTTCTAGCTGGTCCATTGTGCAATATGATGTAGCACATGCCCTTGTGTTTCTAACTCCCATTGTCCTATAGATTGTAAGCTTGCGAGCAGGGTTGTCTTACCTCTCTGTCTGTATGTATTACCCAGTATTGTCTTATCAGTGTTTGTTCCCAATTGTAAAGCGCTACGGAATATGCTGGCGCGATATAAATAAATGTTGATGATGATTATGAAGTGTATGCTTGCAAATGCAAGAAGCCTGACGGGTAAAATGGGGAGTTAGAACTAGTAGCAATGAATGAGCAGTATGATATTATAGGTATTACAGAGACCTGGTGAGAAGATACACATGACTGGGCAGTCAACTTGGAAGGCTATACTCTCCTTAGGAGTGATAGGGTAAATAAAAGGGGGGGGGGAGTATGACTTTATATTAAGCCAGAGCTAAATCCAAGTATTCAGGAGGTTATTTATGAGAATATTGGAGATAATATAGAGGCATTGTGGGGTGGAAATATCCAGTGTAGGAAAAAGTTCAGAGAAGTTGCTGATAAGGATATGCTATAAACTGTCAGATATTAGTACGATTGAGGAAGCCCAACTTCTACAGCAAATTGAAAAGGCTACACAACTAGGTTAAGTTTTAATTATGGGGGATTTTAATTATCCGGACATTGATTGGTGTACTGAAACCTGCAGTACAGCTATGGGAAATAGGTTTCTGAGCAGGCTAAAAGACCATTACATGTCCCAATTAGTAGAGGAACCAACTAGGAACCGGACTATACTGGACCTAGTAATAACTAAATAATGTAGACGTACTATCAAATATTCAAGGGAACACTTGGGAAACAGTGACCATAATATGGTCTCATATGAAATTAGTTTATCAGAAGCAATGGTATAAGGGTTCAACTAGGACTTAAATATGCTAACGATGTCTATAAAGTGCATAGACTAGGATAAAGTTTTTGAAGGAAAAATACGGAAGGAAAGTGGGCTGTCTTTAGAATGTTTTTGGAAACATACACGTATAAGTTAATTCCTATGGGAAATAAATGTAAAATAATTAAACCTAAACCAATGTGGCTAAATAATAAGGTAAGGGAAGACATGCAAAGGTAAAAGTGTGTATTTAAATTAAGTCTGAAAGGTCTGAGGAGTCCTTCCGTAGGTACAAGGAATGTAATAACACTCGCAAAAAGGAAATTAGATTGGCTAAATTAGAAAATGAAAAACAAGTTGCAAAAGAAAGTAAGGCAAGCCCCAAAAAGTTTTTTAAGTATATAAATGGCAAAAGGATAAAAAAGGATAATATAGAGCCCCTAAGAAGTAACATGGGTGAATTGATAAATGATACTAAAGAAAAAGCAGAGGTATTAAACACTTTCTTTTCTTCAGTATTTACTAGAGAGGAACAACTGGTAAAAATAATACATAAAAACGGAAATGAAACCATACAATTAATTAATACTTGGCTGATGAAGAAGTCCAAAGGCGACTGAAGAATATTAAGATAAATAAAGCTCCAGGTCCAGATGGCATACACCCAAGAGTTCTTATGGAACTAAACTCAGAAATAGCTAGACCACTATTCTTAATTTCATAAATTCAATCTCATCAGGCTCAGTACCAAGAGATTGGCGAATAACAGATGTGGTGCCATTGTTTAAAAAGGGGACGTGATCACAACCAGGTAATTATAGATTTGCAAGCCTGACATCAATGGTGGGGAAACTGCTGGAAGGTATATTAAGGGATAGTATTCAGGATTACTTGGTGCACAATAAGATTATTAGTGGGAATCAGGTCATGTCAAACTAATCTAATTAGTTTCTATGAGAAAGTTAGTCGAAATTTAGACCAGAGCTGCACAGTAGATGTGGTCTACTTAGATTTTGCAAAAGCCTTTGATACAGTGCCACACAAGAGGTTGGTTTACAAATAAGGGAACTGGGTCTAGGAAATAACATTTATACTTGGATCGAAAACTGGTTAGAGAATAAGTAAGAGAGAGTGGTGATAAATTTTCTAATTGGTCAAAAGTTTTAAGTGGAATACCTCAAGGTTCCGTGCTAGGGCCACTCTTTTTTAATATATTTATTAATGACCTTGCTGATGGTTTAGAGAGTAAAGTGTCCATTTTTGCAGATGACTCTAAACTCTGTAAGGAAATAAAATCAGAGCAAGATGAATAAACTGGAGGATTGGGCGGCCAAATGGAATATTAGGTTTAACATAGATAAATGTAAGGTTATGCATTTAGGGATCAAAAACAAGCACGCTATCTATAAATTAAATGGGATTAATTTAGTGGAATCTATAATGGAAATGGATTTGGGAGTGTTCATAGACAGTAGACTTAGCAATCGTGCTCAATGTCAAGCAGTAGCTGAAAGGGCAAATAAAGTATTGGTATGCATAAAAATGGGCATAGATGCAAGGGAGGACAGTGTAATTTTGCCACTGTATAAATAGTTGGTAAGACCTCATCTTGAATATTGAGTACAGTTCTGGGTACCACTCTATAAAAAGATATTTTGGAACTAGAAAGGGTATGGCGTTATTAAGTTATGAGGAAAGGTTAGCCACTTTAGGCATGTTTACTTTAGAAAAGAGGCATCTAAGAGGAGATATGATTACTATGTACAAATACATTAAGGGTCAATACAGAGAACTTTCATGGGAACTTTTTACCCCAAGGACTATACACAAGACACGCGATCACCCCCTAAGGTTAGAGAAGAGGAAGTTTCACAACCAGCAGAGGAAGGGGTTCTTTTCAGTAAGGGCAGTCAAGATATGGAATTCACTGCCAGGGAAGGTTGTGATGGCAGATTCAATAGATATGTTTAAGAAAGGGTAGAAAGGGTTAGACAAATTTTTTACGAATAAGTGTATCCAGGGATACGACCGTTAAATAAGATGAAGGATTGTAGTATAGGGGAAAAAAATAGGGCTTCAATATTGAGTCTGGAGGGTTTTTTCCCAATTGAAACTGAGATTGGCGGTTGCTTAATCTAGATCAATTTCAAATAAAAGTGAAGGATCGCAGGAGATCCAAAATAGGTTGAATTTGATGGACTGGTATCTTTTTTCAACCTTATCAACTATGTTACTATGTTACTATGAATATGAATTATTTAAATCCAGGGATGGTTTTGGGAAATTAATATATTTGTTAAAGGTAAATGCTATTTAATTTATTGCTGGCGCTGTTTGGAGGGAGAGAAAGAGGTTTATATATTAAATGGAAATATTATTAATTTAATGTTGGGGCTGGTTGGAGGAAAATAGGTCAATTTACTAAATGTGGTTGCTATTATTTTAATGTCAGGGCTGGTTGGGGGTCAATAGATCTATTTAGCAGATGTGAATATTATTATTCTAATGTTGAGAACGAAGGGAGGCATAATTATAAAATGTGTGGGTGCTACTGATTTAACTTCAGGGCTGGTTGGAGTTTTCTAAATTTCATGTACTCATTTTTTTCCAAATAGGGCAATCAACATTCCAAGATCAAGACAAGCAGCAACTGAGCTAAAGACAACAGCAGCCACAAGTGGTAAAAGTGACAAGAACAGGTAGAAGAGAGCAGGACCATCTAATAACTGTACTGAATCTGGTGGGGCAGTCCCGAATTTGGGTGACTGTCTCGCTTAGTCAGGATTTGGTCTAACTGCAAGGACAGTTGGGAGGTATGTCCTGCTTCACTGTGTACTGCTTGTATTGCATGTGTATTGTATAAAATTAGTCTAAAATGTGCAGCCACGCCACATGTCAACCATGTCCCCAACATGTGACCACGCCCTTTTGGTGGTGTCAACGCTGCGCGCCGGGATACAGCACCCTTACTTATCACCTGTGGAGGGGGGGAGGAGTTGCAGTACCAGGGCCCCAAATTCCTCTTGGCAGCCCTGCTGAGAGCATTGGTGGGCACTGAGACACACTTTAATCTGGGACTGTCCTAGTAATATATCTATGTATAATGTTCAAGAACTGTGCAAGAGGAGAAAAGAGATGTATATATGAACCGTAAATATTTACTTTATTATTGCTACCATTTAGAAGGAGTGCAGATAATTACTTTTTATTTTACAATACAGAGATGGTCTGGCCCCCAATTTACTGCTACATGTTGTGCACTGCCTTATCTCCTTACTACACCTGTGTCCCCACTTAACAGATATTGCTGTAAAACCATCTAAATCATTATGTCCAGACCCAAGAGCTATTTAGAGCAGAGGAAAGTGCAAGTGAGGAACTGTATTGCTCATCTGTGCACCCCAGAACCACACACACACACACACACACACACACACACACACAATTTTAAAAGACATAAAATGCATGCAGGTTACTGCAAAACTACATGCAGCTTAGAACAAACTGCATGCAGTTTGCAAACCACACATCTTGCAAAAGCCATTCACGTATAATTGAACCCTTTGCAGTGCGTTTATTTTCTATATACAATACATACTGTCAGGGAGAAATATACCAGAATTTAAAGGAACAAACCTGAAAACAATAAACCATTCAGACATGTGTTCATGTTCACACATTTATTTACGTTGAGTTACAAAAGGTAAAAGTTTTAACACCTCATGCTCAGCTCATGCTAGGGCAGCACAGTGGCCTAGTGGTTAGCACTTCTGCCTCACAGCACAGGGGTCATGAGTTCCATTCCCGACCATGGCCTTATCTGTGTTTGCGTGGGTTTCCTCCAGGTGCTCCGGTTTCCTCCCACACTCCAAAAACATACTAGTAGGTTAATTGGCTTTGTCAAAAAAATTGACCCTAGTCTCTTCCTCTCTGTCTGTCTGTGTGTGTCTATATTAGGGAATTTAGACTGTAAGCTCCAATGGGGCAGGGACTGATGTGAATGAGTTCTCTGTACAGCGCTGCGGAATTAGTGGCGCTATATAAATAAATGATGATGATGATGATGATGATGCTACATGTTCCGAATTGATGCAAGATTGAGAACTCATTGCAGAGTTAAATATATCTGCTTTCATCATGGGAACATTTAGTCAAATATAAACATTTAGTTATTTCAAGTAGTTTAAGTGAAGCCCTAAGCTGAGGGCAATTAAAATATTGTGTTATACTTCATCAGCACTGACCATTAGGGGTTAAACATTTGTGGCAGCCAGCCTATCACTCTGGGGGGAGTGGCTGTACAGGAGGTTACAAATTAACTTGGATTAGTGGGCTGGCTCTCTCTTAGTTCTGGATGTCAGATACCTCCCTCCCGCCCGGCATAAGCTGGTCATGCTACGAGTTAAGTCCTTGTTTTATGACAAGGCGCAGTGGGTAGGAGAGCAATGCAGTCAGCGACTAATCAAAAGTGCTACCGTTGAATTGGCCGCAATGGTGTATTGGTTTAAAGATTAGTTGTTAGCTGACTGCTTCGCTCTTGTCGCCATTCAGAGTTTTAAATAAAATTTCCCACTAAATAAAATACTCCCTTTTTGCCAAACTTATGTCTGGTGTCCATGTCGTTATTTTAAATAAGAAGGTTATTGGGGGTTAACCATAAGGTATGAAGTGTAATGATAAAGGGTATTAACACTGAGCATTTTATGTCTTTTAGCTAATTAAAAACACTGCTTGGTATAGATTAATGTCTAATAGTGGCTTAGACTTCTTTAATGATCTCTCAACAGGCCAGCATTTAAATATTATATTTTTAAAAGTCATTCTTAGATATCAGGATGTCTTCTCGCCAACTCAAACTCAATCTTTCAAAAACTGAATTAATAATATTCCCACCCAAAAATAGTAGCTTCCTGCCTGACATTTCTATTTCTGCTGATAACATGACCATAAATCCCACCCCGAAAGCTCGTTGCCTAGGTGTAATCCTTGATTCACAACTGTCGTTTATTCCCCACATCAACTCTATATCTAAATCATGTTACATACACCTAAAGAACATTTCCAGAATACGCACATATCTGACACAAGACATCGCAAAAACATTAATTCATGCACTCATCATCTCCCGCATCGACTATTGCAATTCCCTCCTTACTGGTCTTCCCAAAGTCAGACTTGAACCCCTACAATCTATTTTGCACGCAGCGGCTAGATTGATTTTCCTTACTAACCGTTATTCCTCTGCTGAGCCACTGGGTCAATCTCTACATTGGCTGCCTGTATATCAACGAATCCAATATAAAATTCTTCTACTAACATACAAGGCCATCAACAAAATTGCACCGACATACATTTCCTCACTTGTCTCAAAATATCTCCCAACTCGACACCTCCGTTCTGCACAAGATCTGCGTCTCTCTTCCCCTCTCATCACATCCTCCCACTCTCGGTTACAGGACTTTTTCGGGCTGCACCCACTTTGTGGAATTCCCTCCCTCGCACAGTAAGACTTTCTTCTATTCTTCAAACCTTCAAGCGTTCACTGAAAACCCACCTCTTCAGATAAGGTTAGGATATTCCTCAACCACCATCTTAATTTCCCTAGATTACCATATTACCATCCTCTACACTACTAACGCAAGACAACAACCCTCTGACCAACATTGGTACACACACAGCCCACTCAATACTTTTACCTTTACGTTCTAGCTGGTCCATTGTGCAATATGATGTAGCACATGCCCTTGTGTTTCTAACTCCCATTGTCCTATAGATTGTAAGCTTGCGAGTAGGGTTCTCTTACCTCTCTGTCTGTATGTATTACCCAGTATTGTCTTATCAATGTTTGTTCCCAATTGTAAAGCGCTACGGAATTTGCTGGCGCTATATAAATAAATAATGATGATGATGATCAGGCTGGAACTATATAAAGCACATTAAATCATTAAAATAATATATTTCAAAGCAGTGAAAGAAATAATCTAGAACTAAAAATATTTTTTTCTATTCACATCCTTAGCATGAGAAGGAGTTTCTGCATTTGAAAAACAAATACTGTATTCGCTCAGGAAAGCTTCTATGAAATCAGTATACTTATCTTGTAAGCAATCTTTGTTGCTAGCGAAGGTCATAGAACACTAAACAGAAGGCAGGTACGACCAATAATATGGCTCCCAGCTGCTATGCCGGGGACAGATGACTGTTTTACTAATGTTTTCCTGTCACTAATACATTACCCCTCTGAATGCATAGTTGAGCATTATAAAGTAATCCAGAATGTGACATATTAGTGAACACCAAAACACAGCTAGCAATATGGGTACTGTAAAGTACAGAAACTAGTAACTATATGGTCTTATTGTGCAGAAAGTGCAGGTAAACTTGACTGTCAATCACAATCTAGTTTTCTTCTTGCTGATGCCTACCAGGGTTTAACAATATCAGTGCCAGTAAATGTCAGTGCCAGTAAACGATGCATCTGGTCATTTGCAAGTGCAAAATTTAATAATTGCACAGCTGAAATACTGGATCCTCCAAGTAACTTTCTGTCACATTTGGTTGCCAGAATGCAGCTTCTTCTGGTTGCGTTTTCTTAGTTAAAGCTGGCTAGTTACAAATTCTGTAGAAGTGATCTCATTGATAAATGATTTTTAACCCAAGCAGCAGAAAAGAGACAATGGGCCTGATTCATTGCGGAATATAAATGCCAGTACATGGCATTTTTTGCACATAATATTGAACTGCGCATGCCCTGAAACGGATTATACGACAGTGAATGCAAGTACATTCAATTTATCTTCGAACGCAAAGAACACTTCCGACAACCTATGATTTCATGGGCGGAATGGGGGTGGGAGGGTGAGTATAAATGTAGTCAATGTACAGAAAGGGCATGCCATGCTTGAGCAGCGTTCGATTCAAACTTTGTGCGTCTCTAACGTACATGTGTTAGTAATGATGGTTGCGTATGCATGCTGGAAAAAACATAAAATACGTGTTTGCAATAAAGGGCAACTGTAAAAATGCATTGTATGTAAAGTAGGCATTAATAACATCAGGATAAATGTATTTAATGTTTTTTTTATTAATATGACTATTATTATTATTACTTATTCAAAAAGAGATGTTTCTTCAGATCTACTTGTAGTTGAATATAAATGTGCGTATGCTCAAATTAAGGGCATTTTTTTTTTAAATAAATGCACAATGTGTTTTGTTTTGCATACCTTAATGAATCAGGCCCATTGTGTTATTTCAGTCTGGAAACAATTCTACTGCATTAAGCTGCTCTGCCCATAAAAGCAGCAATTTAGACAGCCTATTTAGTCATTTTAGACCAAATTCGATTGCAAATGAGTGTGTTTAGTGGTTTCAAAATAATACTAATATTAAATATTGATCAGGTATGGTGTATAATCCAGTCGATTTATAACCATGTTCTAGCTGGACTAGTGTAGTCCAACTAGTAGACTACACTACTGGGGCATCATAGGTTCTGGTCATTTGGCAAAACAATAACAATGACCAAGTATATAAATAATATAATAATATAAGTATACTTATATATGGACTATGTTATATATTGTGTGATTCATGTCCGTTGCAATATTTTCACACCATTCTCCAACACCTATATTTCTGTGACACATCTGGCCTGTTACAGTGATACATAAATATGGCCACAGGGCATTAAAGTATAGAGACTCTAGTGTGATGGCTGCTCCAGGTGTGAAAAACAAGTGTTTAAAGTATAATATCCAGCAACATCAAAATTCATACTTTACAACAAAGGGGGCATTGAAATACGTGATTCGCAAAATAAAAGAAATGTAATCAATGTGCAACAATTGGTAGAAGTCGGGGGCTAAAGTCAAGGAAAAAAAATATATAAGAAACAATAGCAGCCTCCAAATTTTCATCTATTATTTATTTATGAAGAATCTACTAATTGTTGATTTCCCCACCCTTTTAAATTGAGCAAAATCAGCAGATATCACCAACAAAAGAGAATACATCTTTCTTTCATTGATTCAAAAAAATGTGACTTCAGCCGTAGCAATTTAACAGTCTCCAAGCTTTAATTGTCATTAATTTCAAGGCCATCCACAACTGACTCATAGTGTTCCACCCGGAATAAAACATTACATTCTTTTTTTGTACTTGCATAATGATTCAACCCTCTAAGGGGTACGTTGTTGCACAAACAACAACATATCCCTTAGAGGGTTGAATCACTAATACCTGTGTGCAGCCCTAATAAGGCAGCACGGTGGCTCAGTGGTTAGCACTACTGCCTCGCAGCACTGGGGTCAGGAGTTCAATTCCTGACCATGGCCTTATCTGTGTGGAGTTTGTATGCTCTGCCCGTGTTTGTGTCGGTTTCCTCCCACACTCCAAAAACATACTAGTTGGTTAATTGGCTGCTATCAAATTGACCCTAGTCTCTCTGTCTGTTTGTTTGTTAGACAATTTAGACTGTAAGCTCCAATGGGGCAGGGACTGATGTGAGTGAGTTCTCTGTACAGTGCTGCAGAATTAGTGGCGCTATATAAATAAATGATGATGATAATAAAAGGTTCCTACATGTAGAAACCCTGGTAAATAAATAAAAGAGTAACAATAAAAAAAGGTTCCCTCCAAATCCTCAACCAGCTCCACCTGTAGTCAGCCTGGGTTGCACTGCACTAAAACAGGGAGAATGCTAACATGGTGTTCCCCTGCCAGAGTGAAAAAAAGCATGCCCTCCTCCCAGAATCTACAGCCTTGCACTGAAAATAAATGGGCTTCTCTTGATCCCCTTAGGCTGTGGGGGCTTGGGTAATGTACAAGATTGGAACCCGTAGATGGCAAGTTTACTATACCATTAGAACTAATATAGTGGACAGATCTCTGAGACTGCTGTGAATTGTACCAAAAGTAAGAGTTCCGACATGTATGTTTACAGTATGGGGGTTACCCACGATTCTAGTAATCAATTTTTCATTCACCTATCACACAAGTTTCAAATTTACTGAATCACACCCAGACAGTACTCTCACACCCATACACACCTATGACCTGCCACCACCTATTGAATCAGGGCAATAGGACACTAAGTGTCACTGAACATGCAGAGATGGCTGCTAACCGGTATTAATGCGACTGAACAGGAAGGTGCGGAATAAAATGTACCCCAGGTATTCCCCAGGGACCCCTGGGCTTAACTGCAGAGGATATGCAGGTCGTGATTCTCCAAGACAGTCATCAGTGTAGCAACAGTAGTAGACAGGCATAGTAAAACAGTCAAGGTAAGAGCCAGCCTAGCAGAACGGTACACAGGGGAGATCCAGAGAGTAGTCAGGGCAAGCCAATAACCGAACCAACTGACAATAAAGCACCAAATCGTAAAAGAAGAGTAGTAGAGAACTTGCCGAGTCAGAACCGAAGTATGCAGGAATCAGAAGTAACAGGAGCAGGTGCACCCTGATTGGGTGAACGAGATTCGGTGATCAGACATGCTGACCGCCAACAGGTAAGCAGGGAAAGAGTCCTGTTGCCTAGCAATGGGACGCGGCTGTTGGCAAGACACAGGTGTCCGTCTCCTGCACCTAGTGCTCGCGGAGACAGCGCCTGAAACTAAGATATTGTTACCCAAATGTACCTGCTGGCATACACTGTGCTCCGTTTTACAAAAGGGTTAGCAATGCAAACACCAGTAATCCTCACTCATCCTCACATTTCCAAATGGTTGAGAAATTTTGGAAGGAGGCTGCTCTATAATTACAGTGATAGAATCTGAGATGTCAGACTCACATATAGCACTTATGGACGCTCTCCTTAGACTCTCCTCAGGATTCTGTGAGTTTCCAAGTAGTGCTTCAGACTCAGTATTCTTTCAGGCACTGAATTTACTGTTTTGGAGGAAACAGTGGCAGACCTACACTCTGAGTGTCGAGGTGGTGCATAACTAGACATTTTAGTGCCCTGGGTGAGACAGGGCACCGGCGCCCCCCATCTAAGTGGGAGTGACAGTTGACGAGTGGGTGTGGCCAACCTAATGTGGGGATGTGGCTAGCAATTTACTGAAAGAATTCTATAACACATATTTGCAAATGCATGATAGATATATATATATATATATATATATATATATATATATATATATATATATATATATATATATATATATTGCACAAAATAGATACAAACGGCGCTAGGACACTAAACCAGTAATATTATATTAGTAAAGTCCAATATCTTGAACTGATTCCTTCATGTGTCACACTTCCCCTGTGCGGGCGGCTGCCAATCCTCTAAATCAAGCGGTGTAGCAGGAAAAAAAATCTAAAAAAGATGGGAGAGGAGGCGCACAATAGTGTAGTACAGTATATTATTGGAGCCAATAGGTGAATCCAGAAAAGGAACCTAATCACCAGAGTAAAGTGAGCCAAAACTTTCCACCATGTGGATATCCACAATAGCTAAAGTGGATAGAAATAGCAAAAATGGTAGGAAATGACACAGAGCCACGTAGCAGTCAAGATGGTCCCATTAAGTAAAGTGCAAAAATAGACAGGTCACACTAGTGCAGAGATATGCGTACCAGACACAAAAAGTGTTATGGCTTTTTTGGAGGGATATCTTGTAGACCGTGAGGATGTAGTCAATCTTCAGCCATCATAGGTTTAACTGATATGTTACCTCAATCAGATTCGTAGTGATCCGTCAAAAGAGCTGTTCATATGGCTTGTAGATAATACTTCTCCCTCCGGAGATGCTAGACTTGCACAGCACGAACTCCGCTGTGTCTTTTGGGTCCAGTTAGTGCAATGACTCTCTCCAGGCTGTATCGGGAACCAAGCGGCTGTTCAGGCAGTTAAGAGCCAGCAATAGTACACGCTTCTCACGTGAACCATCAGTTGTAGATGGAGCGTACAGGATCAATGGTGAATAAAGTGAGAGACGAGTAGCCACATATATATATATATATATACTTCCTCAAAGTTGTTGAGCAACGAAACGCGTAGGGGATCTAAAGAGCTTTACAGCTGAATATTTTGCTGACTACGGACTATTCTGCTTTCCAGTAATTTTTACATGCTGTTTTACAAGAGTTCTTCTGGTACGTGTAAATCACTTATGTCTTTTAACCATTAAAATACGGTAATGCACTATGGAAGCGCCCCTGTCTGCTTGAGTCTTTAGATACCTTGTATGCCCGTGGAGATCGAGTAAAAGAAGGGAAGACGCGCGGTGCACATACTACTAGTGCTGCAAGGATTCTAGCCACATATATTGATTGTTTCGGCTGGACTGACATTTAATGTATGTTTAAAGACTATTTGAACTGTCTTCTTGGCGCACTGTATAATTGTACTTTTTAATATATATATATATATATATATATATATATATATATATATATATATATATATATATACACACACACACAGTGGTGGGATTAAAATAAATTAACAACCGGTTCTCTGCCCTAAAGACCATTTAAAGTATGCAAAAATATATAGC
Source organism: Mixophyes fleayi (assembly GCF_038048845.1). Classification (NCBI taxonomy): domain Eukaryota; kingdom Metazoa; phylum Chordata; class Amphibia; order Anura; family Limnodynastidae; genus Mixophyes; species Mixophyes fleayi. The sequence continues at coordinate 99,401,107 of NC_134407.1, read as the reverse complement.
GGAAGGTATTCTAATATTTCATGCTTAATACTCAAATAAGAACAGTTAAAGTGTCTGTCTGTCTCTGTCTGTCTGTGTGTGTGTGTGTGTTAGGGAATTTAGACTGTAAGCCCTGTAAGCTCCAATGGGGCAGGAACTGATGTGAGTGAGTTCTCTGTACAGCACTGCGGAATTAGTGGTGCTATATAAATAAATGGTAATAATAATAAAAGAGATACACAAAACTAGATTGTTATAAGAAAAAGTTTTAAAATGTTAAAGAAAAAATATTAAAGAATACCTTACCTGACAAAAATCTGTTATTTAATATTATATTCATATTATGCCAGAGTTATGCCCCCAATTCATATTATGCCAGAGTAATGCCCCAGTTCATATTATGCCTGTTACGAGCCGCGGCAGTGCCCAGCCGCCGCGACTCTCCTACCTCCATTCCGGCCGTCGCTATGGCGACCGGGACGTCACTTCCGGGGCCAGCCCGACCATTGCCGTAGCAACGGCCGGATGCTGAGCAGTTCAGCGCTGCGTCCCGGCACTGTGGGCAGCCAGGCGCGTGCGCTATTTTGCAAATAGCCTGTGGGCTAATTAATTAACTAATTAATAGTAGTGGCGCAGTCTGGGGGCAATTATTGAGCTAGGCTCTCATTGGTTGTTTTCTGTATTTTAGGGCTTAGCCTCCCTGCCGGTTATAGCTTCCAGATTCCTGTGTTGCTGCCTGCTGCTGTACTCCTGTACTCTTGGTGTTAAGCCTTTGAATTGTTTCCTGCCATGTAGGACCCCTGCCTGTTTCCTGGATTTGTCTTTTGCCTGTGCCCTTGACCTTTTGGCCTGTACCTCCGTTTCTGCTAATTTGCCCGTGACCTCGACCCTTGGCGTGTTTCCTGACGATTCTTCCTAGCAAGTGACCTCTGACCTCGGCCTGTTCTTTGGAATTTCTGTCTGCCATTACCCTCTGCTCCTGGGTTCCCCGCAACTGGTACACGCCACACGACCCTCTGTAGTCTGCAGCCAAGTCTGTCCCCACCACTAGGGGCTCCAGTGAACACCTGACTGTAAGAGTAGACTCCGGGTGGTGTTGTACTGGTTGGAGGGGTTCCTGACAATGCCACAGTAATGGCTCTCTTCATCACACTCTGCCATGCAGTCTTCCTTTGCCCCTCAAAATACTGTGATTCAGCTCCCTTTGCACCTCAAAACACTGCGATGCAGCTTCCTTTGCCACTCAAAACACTCTGCCATGCTGCCTTCCTTTACTGCCCCTTGCTCCGTTCCTTCACTTACCTTTTCTATCGGCTCCTTTCTTCTCTTTTCATCCCTTCTTGTCGCCGACTTCTCTCTGCGCCGCTCCTCGCTGATGTCACAGGCGACATTCAGTGCGGGCAGAGCGGGTGCCGACGCCGCAGAGAGGTGATTGTTTTTTTTTGTTTTTTTTAAGGAAGATAGAGAGAGAGAGAGAGAGAGATATTGAGGGAAAGGGAAAAGAAAGGGTCCTTTCACTTTTACTTATTCACTTTTCACTCCGGTTATTTTGTAGCAGCATTTTGTGTGTCCGTAAAAAGCAGCTGATATCTGGTGTTCATATCACTAAAATCTGGGATCTGCTCTTCGCTGGCACATCAGCAATTTCTAAATCCCGTAACTCTCATGAACGCTACTTTAATGTTTTAAGCCAGGTCCATTGAAAATGTATTGAACATTACAATTGTTCTGACCATTTCAATTTCATTGAAGATATATTGCTTTGCTTGCTAAAGCTATTATAGTTATGTACTACCAGCAGATGTAGGAAAGCTTCATCTTTTGAGATGCAGTTCTATTGGTAAACTATAATACACACCTAGTGGCTGTACATTTCCTCACAAAGACGGGAAGTCTCACAGTTAGGAAAGAGAAAGAGAGAGACTCTCTTCAGCCTTTTACTTCCGCAGTGGAACGCATGTGCGTTCTGACCATTTCAATTTCATTGAAGATATATTGCTTTGTTTGCTAAAGCTATTATAGTTATGTACTACCAGCAAATGTAGGAAAGCTTCATCTTTTGAGATGCAGTTCTATTGGTAAACTATAATACACACCTAGTGGCTGTACATTTCCTCACAAAGACAGGAAGTCTCACAGCTATGAAAGAGAAAGAGAGAGACTCTCTTCAGCCTTTTACTTCCGCAGTGGAACGCATGTCCGTTCCACTAACAGGAAGTTCGGCATTTGGAACGCAGGGGGGACATGATGATATGTGTAAACAAAGCTACTTTGCGCGGGCTAAGGGCTAGTTCATGGCAGTAGAACAAGGTTGACATGTAGACATATTTACAATTACAGAATCTGGTAAGAGACAGTTGGCGCAGGCTAAAGCTAAGGATGGCGGTGGTGAGGGGGTTTTCAGGAGTTATAATAATTCACTATCCGGTTTTATTTATTTTGCCTTGGCCTATCTGAAGAGTCATCTGGGAGAGCATCAGGTGGTGCCAAAATATCTGCACATGATGCTTGAGATGCAGAAAGTTTGCTGAGATGGGGTTTGGAGGGCTTACGATGAAGAGTTCTGCAAAAAGGCGGATGGGGAAGATAGCATTCCCTTTGGATTTAAGGACATTGTCAGTCCAACAGGGGAGTATGTCTGGTAACCAACTTGCTATGGATAGAAAATAGCCCACGCCCCTTAGGAAGGGCTCGTCCTTTCCCAGGCTAAACAAGGGTTTTGTTTTAACAACACTCAAAGTGGCAAGGGTTCCTAATGCGGTTTTAAACGGAGGCAGGCACCCAACAAATACTGAAACCAGGGAACTGGAAATCCAGCTGGGGTTAGGGCCCTATAGGGGGCTCCTTCTAAGTAGAGTTCCTTCCCCGATCTCACTAGCGGCCATGCCAAGGTGTCTCCGGTGGTACCATGATCACGAGGTGGTGGGGTTCTTGTGCCAGAGTTTTCATGAAGGTTTTAAGTTGCTCATAACAGGTTACCTGCAAGTGATATCTAATAGGAACCTTCGGTTGGCATACGCTTACCCAAAGGTTCTGGCAGATAAAATACATAAGGAAATATGGTTTGGACGTATGTGCGGCCCTATCCCTTCATCTCCCTTAGCTGAGTTAGTGGTCTCACCCCTTGGTGTGTCCCCAAAAAGGCACAGTTAAGTTTAGGTGAACTTAGCACCTGTCTTTTTCGGACGACAGTTTGGTTAATGGCGCTATTGACCCGCAGCATGCTAGGATAGTTTACCTGGATTTCAAATTTACCCTGGGGTTGGTTAGAGGTTTCGGAAAGGGGGCTTTATGGGCAAAGGAAGATGTGGAGTTGTCCTTGTGATTACTGCCTTTACACCCAGATTCATGAACTTTCACACTGATTAGGGTATTTTTCATGGATAGGTGCCTCCCAATGGGGTGTTCTATTTGCTGTGCTTACTTTGAATGTTTCAGTTCATTCCTGCACTGGTGCATAGAGGCAGGAACAGGTCAGCGAGGGATTACTGATTACCTCAATGATTTCCTCATAGTGGGTCCCCCAAACTCCCTACAATGCACCAAGGTTATTTTTGATACCCAGGCACTTTTTCAGGTTTTAGGCTTTCCCATTGCACGCAACAAAAGGGAAAGCCCAACAACATGCCCGTCATTTCTGGACTTCAAAATAGGGTTGCTGCAGTCTCCCTGCAGACAAGGTAAGGGACTTAAAAATCTTGATATGATCAGATAGGCAAGGTTTCCCTACAAGTGGTTCAATTATTGCTAGGATCCTTCAATATTGGCTGTCAGATCATCCCCATGGGCAATGTCTTTTGTCAGAAGATGCAAAGGGCAACGACTGGAGTGACCAGGCCACATGCATGCATAAGGCTGTCCCAGGAGATTAGGGAGGACTTAAAGGTTTGGTTAAGATTTATAGATGACTTTAATGGGGTTCGTATGTGGCCAATACTGGTCTCCAGTCACAAATTGTTTACAGACACTGAGGGGTCAACAGGTTTTGGGGCTTACCACTATGGCCCTCGAAGTGGGTGTTGTCAGGTTGGACTGCAAATCTTTTGGTTTTTGAGATATTTCCTATTGTAGTTGCTATGGAACTTTGAGCCCACCGTCTTACTGTCTGTAGTGTCATATTCTGGTGCGTCAACCCAGGAGTGGTACAATTAAGCTAATGAGACAGTTAGTTTCGCACTGTCTTGAATGTACCATTGGGTTTAAAGCCAGGCATATGCCGGGAGTGGAGAATATCTTAGCAGATGCCCTCTCCAGTTTTTATTGGAATAAATTCAGGGAGCTTACTCCTGTGCTTCTCGTGTTTGGCAGATTGTCGAGCTAGCATGAAGGAACTTACAGAGCGGCTTGGCATGATTGGGTGCAATTTTTGCCCAAAGTGGGATAGCAGCATTTGAAATAATGGCAATGTATCCTAAATTTTGTGTGGCAAATGTACAGTTTATGTGTGTCCAGGGTGGCTATGACAACTATCCTAGCTGGTATCTCCTTCATGGCCCAAATGCAAGGTGAGGGGGACTTTACCAAATGTTTTTTAGTCAACTAAGCATTGTTGGGAAGCATTGTTCAAGCACCTCCTATGAGCCTATAAATGAATTGAGCAACTTCCACTTCTGTATTGTTTGTTTGAGAGGCATGTTAGTGTCAGTAGCTGAGGGGCAGTGCTGGCGCTGTATTGCCATTTGGAGGCTTCTGGGGTACCTCTTGGTAAGTTAGCTGTCAATTTAAAAATACATATATGTACGTCCCAAATATATGGGACTCTCACTGTTTACAGTTAGGACCACTCTATTAGCAAAAGCGCTGTGGAGTGGCGGGTGGCTTAACATACATTTGCAAATGTGTGCAACTGAGACTTTTGCATTTTTATGTACAAGTATAAATGGCAGCTCCTTTGCTGGCTATAGCAGTGTGCTGGGGGATTTTCTCTCTATTGTTGGGATGGGCAAGGTGCCAATTCGCTGACCTTGACACCAGGTGACCCATCGACCTGTCCTTATTGCATAAGCTGATAGTTGCAGCACAAGATGTGACCGTTACGGACTGTAAGGCCCTGTTACTTTGTATAGTTTTTTTCCATGGCTTATTTTGGGGTTTTCCAAGTGGGTGAGCTGGTGGCAGCATCCAGCATGTCATGAGACTCTGGTCTATTGTTTAGAATTGTTGTTATGAGAGATGCATCACTTTGCAAAATGGACCAGTTTGCCAGGGGGCATTGGGTCACTTTGAAGGCTCACATAGATGTAATAGTTTCCTCTGTGGCTCTGGCCAGGGCTTACTCGCTAGTGAGACCAGGTGTGGTTACTTCATATTGATAGAACACCCCTCACCAAATACCAATTTAATTTTGGATTTAAAAAAATACCAGGCTGATTTCAGAACGCATTCATTTAGAATTGTTACGGCTACCTCTATGGCAGTACAAGGGTCCTACGCAGAGAGCATCAAGAGGCAGGGTGGTTGGAAATGCTCCGCCTACAAGAGATATATAAGACCCACCAAATTGTGATCTTTCACTTTCCGTGGGCAACCCAGAATTCGTCCGATCGTCGCTTTTGGAAAGGAGGGCATAAAGGAATTTCCTTAATTTTTCCTCAGATGAAGGACCACCTTTGAGGTCTTTTATGGGGTTTACCTTCATATGGGTTTGCCCCCCCCCCCCATCTCCTCCACACGGCATTCACTGCATTTTTCTTTCCGCCTACTCGTAAGGTTGCATCTCTTTGGTGTTTAGACATTATCTATTGTATACTGTGATGAAGTATATATCATACCATTGCAATATGTGATCTGCCCTTTGGGCTTTATGGTTACAGATTTGGTATGGCATACTTAGCTTGTAGACTGGAAAAGGGAGGGAGTGAGATGCCTTCCAAAAGATCCTGTATCCTTCCAGCTCCTTGACTACGCCAAATTTCAAGGTGAAGGTCTGGGATTAATTGGGACAGAGCTATATTAGAGAGGTTGGAGGTGGTCAGAGAGGTATCTGGTGATAAAAGCATCATTTTATGCCAAACAATAGGAGAGTCCCTAACTCTCCAGAGCGTAATTGAAGTAGTTGGTCTACTAGGTTTGTCCATCCAGAGAAGGTCTGCTAATGGGAATGGAAAAGAGTTAGGAAGTTCAATGGTAACCCAAGGTTTAAGAGGGAACTGCCAATCTCTAATTTGGTCCAAGAGAGCTGTGTGTTGGAAAGCTTCCAATTTAGGAGTGAACAAGCAACCTCTAAGCTTAGAGAAAAACATTAGATCTCTGGAGAGTCTAGGGCGTTTATTGCGTCAACTAAAATGAGATGATATAGAGTCAAATTTATTTATGAGAGATCCGGGGACCCGGTAAGTGATAGAGCGGAACAGATACAGGATCTTTGGGAGCAGCATCATTTTTAGAGCGGCCACTCTCCCCAGCCAAGAGATATCATAATTTACCCAATATTTAGTGATTGTGTTAAAATGTCTTAGTAGCGGATGGTAATTACACTCCATAACTGAACCAGGATTTGGGGGGATATGTATTCCTAGGTATGTCATAAATAGGGGGCACCAATAAAACTTATACCAAAACTGTAAGCAGGGCTGCCATCAGAAATTGTGGGGCCCAGTACAAACGAAACATGCAGGCCTTCCCCCTTACTGATGTATAGTGCGGGGCATATTACACTGACCCCATATTAAGCCACACATAGTACCCCCAGATCATATTATGCTATACATAGTACCCCCAGTTCATGTTATGACACATATAGAACCCCTAGTCATATTATGCCACACAGTATTGTCCATAGTTCACCATATGCCATGCAACAGTGCCTCCAATTAATTTCATGCCACACATAGTAACCCCATTTCATATCACACCACACATAGTAACCCCAGTTCATATCACACCACACATAATACCCCCAGTTCATAATACGCCACACATAGTAGCCCCAGTTCATATCACGCCACACAGTACCCACAGTTCATATCACGCCACACATAGGACCTCCAGTTCATATCACGCCACACATAGTACCCCCAGTTCATATCACACTACACATAATACCTCCAGTTCATCTCACGCCACACATAGTACTCCCAGTTCATATCATGCCACACATAGTACCCCCAGTTCATATCAGGCTACACATAGTACCCCCAGTTCATATCAGGCCACACATAATAGCCCCAGTTCATATCAGGCCACACAAAGTAGCCCCAGTTCATATCACGCCACACATAATACCCCCAGTTCATATCACGCCACACATAATACCCCCAGGTCATATCATGCCACACATAGTACCTCCAGTTCATATCATGCCACACATAGTATCCCCAGTTCATATCACGCCACATATAATACCCCCAGTTCATATCACACCACACATAATACCCCCAGTTCATATCACGCCACACATAATACTCCCAGTTCATATCACACCACACATAATACCCCCAGTTCATATCACACCACACATAGTACCCTCACTTCATATTATTTTTGTTACATTTACATATTTGTTTAGTGTAGGAACCCCCTATGTGCTCACCAGCTACTCAGCGCGCCAACCGAGATAGGAACATCAGCTGTCAGCACACTGTTACAGGCAGTCCCACGGGATGACGCTGACGTCATCACGCGAGCTCCACATTGGAAGGACCAAAGATAAATGTAAAGAGACACTAGCCGGACATCACACAAGAACACCGCCGCCAGCTCTATCACAACCCCGCCCCCGATGACACACTTACAAGTTCTCAAAATAAAAAGCTCAGAAAAAGAAAAGGATGCTGGCTTCATGTTTTAGACAGCAGCTGCCTGCTCCAAATGTCGCAGCTTGCGGGCCCCCCAGTGACTATGGGCCCCTCACAACAGTATCCCCTGTACCCCCCATTACAGCCCTGACTGTAAGGGCTGTAATGAGTCCTGTGCAGTGGCAAAACCCTTTTATTTTAGAAGAAAGAAATATATTTGTTTTTTGTGGTGTGTTTATCACTGTCAAAGAACTTTCACTAGAAACACTTTAGATTTTAAAAGAAATAAATACAATTGGGGGCTGCTGCTCAGAGTCATACAGCAACAGCACCCTGTTTATCTCCACTATAAATAACAGCCAGAAGCCACTACTCTACACTCTCTGACAGACTGACACCCAATTGATCAGCAAACTATTCTAGCTAACTGGTTTCTACAGAAATAAACTGCACTAAAATAATCCCAGCTATTGTATTGTTTTCTCTGTTAATTCCCTCTTTCACTATTTCACCCTGTCTAACACTGTAGGGCCTAATTTGTAAAGGCACGTACAGTTTTTGAGAGTATCCTCCGCTAAATCAATTTGCATGTGCCCAGAGCCGGCCCATATGCCAGTGAAATCAGCAAAGTGCAATTCATCTTAGAACACAAATCACACTTACTACAGCCTATGATTTTGGGGAGGGAGCGGAGTGGGGTATGGGCGGATGCATGTTCTCAATGTACAATAAGGGTATTCCTGTGAAGCCACGTCCAATTCAATCTCGGGCACACAGAGAAAAAAGTATATATATATTAGAGATAGGCTGGCTCGGTTTCCTGAAAACCGACCCGAACTTAGGGTATCGAAACTTGCGCGCGCATTTGGGCATGGAAACGAGACAAAACGTCATCATTGTCTCATTGGATCTCGCGAGATTTAGATTCTTTAAATAACGCTCGAAACGGTGCTCGATCGCCATTTCACAGAGAGACAAAGAAGGGATAGCAGCGTCTTTGATAGCGTCTAGTGTAGTAAGGCAGGGTTAGTAATGTGATAGTCTCAAGTCACATTGCCAGTGCCAGAGCTCACCCACAATTAGGAGAAGTGGCATTTTGCATTTTATTTCTAAAACTTTAATGGGCTGGTATTGTTCTTTACACTCAAACTGTACTGTGCCAGAGCTCGCCCACAAGTAGGAGAGTGGGCAATTAGTATTTTCTTTATAAAATTTAATAGACTGGTTTGTTTTTTACACTCAAACTGTACTGTGCCAGAGCTCGCCCACAAGTAGGAGAGTGGGCATTTTGCTTAATCTATTTATAAAAATGTAATAGGCTGGTATTGTTCTTTACACTCAAATTGTAATGTGCCAGAGCTCGCCCACAAGTAGGAGAGTGGGCATTTTGCTTATTCTATTTATAAAATTTTAATAGGCTGGTATTGTTCTTTACACTAAAGTTGTACTGTGCCAGAGCTCGTCCACAAGTAGGAGAGTGGGCATTTTGATTCTGCTATTTACAAAAATTTAATAGGCTGGTATTTTTCTTTACACTCAAATCGTACTGTGCCAGAGCAATGAATTTCCATTAGTCCCCAGAAGACAAGGAGCACCAAGCAGCTGCTGGCACCAGTCATGATGATGATGATGATAATAATAATCCCTCTACCTCTAGATCATCTGCTAAAGCCTTTCTTAAAGTGCATAGTGTTTGTAAGTCAGGGAAACAAAAATGTAAGAAAACACCTTTTACTTCAGTAAAGAAAAAATCACCTTTATTCAAGGCCAAGTTAAGTTTCGAATTTTTTTTTTTTCCAACATGCCATTCTACACACGCAGTGGCAAGGAATGATTCAGGCCTTCAACTTACTTTAGGAGTGCTAGTTCTGCAAATGTACTTCAGACATCTTCATTGTAAGGTCAGTGATGACGATGGAAGACCTTGTCATTCTGACTACAAAAGTGATGCCAGAATACTTCTAAGTGTGAAAGCAGAGCTGGAAGATAGTAGCAAGGCCTTACAAGATGTTGGTTATGATCCAGATATGACACAAATACCTGAGGAGAGACTTGACCTTTTTGATACAGTACTCACAAAGAAGCCTCCTGTCAGCATATGTTTTGATGTGTGCATGAGCAGGCCAAGTGTAGCCGGTGATACCCAAATTGAGGATGCTATTTTGGAATTGCAAGAGGGTGAGGGGGATATTTCTGTAGCTTATGACGGCGCTAATGAGGATGTTGATGACTATGTTATGGTTTGTGTAAGTCCTGTACCAGTGGAAGCAGTTGTTGCCAGTGATAGCAAGAAGCCCATTGTCATTCCTGGGCAGAAAACAAAAAACTCCACCTCTTATGTCTGGAATTATTTTTACCCAAATCCTGACAACAGCTGTGTAGGCATATGTAGTGTTTGTAAATCCACAGTCAGTCGAGGTAGGGACATAAACCATTTAGGAACCTCATCCAAGTTGCGCCATTTGAAGAGAGTTCATGGGAAGCTTTTGGGAAAATCCTAAACTTATTCCCACAAAATAACAAGCAGTCCAGCATCAGCTAGCTCCCTGCTCTCATCTAGATCACAGCCCCTGCAATCGAAACCGAAACCACCATCCTCATCAATATCCTCATTAGCGGTCGTAGTTAGTCCTGCATCCAAGCCTCTTAGGCTACATGACTCCTCCCCTAACCACGATTTCTGTGAAGATTTTGTGACCGTTATGCCTACTGCTGCTGCTGCTGGTCCTGCTGCTGGGGGTGAATCTTCCTCCCATAAGCAGCCCAAGAAGAAGACCACTAGTACTTTACAACAATTAACTGTGAAACAATCTTTTGCTAGTGGAAGCAAGTATGACAACAGTCACCCAGTCGCAAAGCGAATCAGATGCCATGGCGACTATGCTAGTGTTACATCTGCGTCCAATATCCACTATTAACGCAGTTGGTTTTTCACAGTTAATTGAGGTCTTGTGTTCCCTTTACCAAATTCATTGCGACACCATTTCTCCAGAAAAGCTATTCCTCAACTGTACCAGAACATTCGTAAAAATTTAATAATTGGGCTGAAAAATGCTATTCTACCCACTGTACACTTAACCACGGATATGTGAACATGTGGAAGTGGGCAAACAAAAGATTATATGACTGTGACAGCCCACTGGGTTGGACATTCGACTTCACAAGCAGGAACAGCAGCAGCATGTACACCACTACATAACATGTCTCACAGCAGGCTACTCTTTGTATCACTGGCTTCACTAACAGGCAAACAGCTGATAATTTGTTAAGGAAACTAAGGGATGTCATTGATACATGGCTTATGCCACTTGGACTCTGCCCAGGATATGTCATTTCTGATAACGCCGCCAATATTGTGCAAGCATTACAGCTGGGTGAATTCCATCACATTCCCTGTTTTGCACAGACAATAAACATGGTGGTGCAGAGTTTCTTGAAAAATAACCATGAGGTGCAGGAGATGCTTTCGGTGGCCCGTAAAATTTCCAGACATTTCTGGCATTCTGCCACAGCATGTACGAGATTGCAGCAGTTCCAAGAACAATTTAATTTGCCCTGCTACCAACTTAAGCAAGAGGTGTTAACAAGGTGGAATTCCACCCTGTACATGCTTCAGAGGATGGAGGAACAGCACAAAGCCATACAAGCGTATTGCACAAGCCATGACATTGAAAAAGGAGGGGGAATGTATTTCAGTCTTGCACAGTGGAGAATCCTTTCTGTGTTGTGCAAGGTGCTGAAACCATTTGAACTTGTGAAGTGAGTTCAGACATTGCTAGCTTAAGCCAAGTCATTCCCTTAATTCAACTTTTGGAAAAACAGCTTGAGAAACTGAAGGAGGAGATGAAAGAAAGCAATTCCGCAAAGTATGTTGGCCTTGTAGATCAAGTACTTAATTTGTTTCGCAATGATCCAAGAGTTAATAAAATCTTGAAGTCGGATCACTATGTTTTGGCGGCTGTGCTTGATCCTAGGTTTAAGACCTACGTAGATTCTTTGCTTCCAACTGACCAAGATCTGAAGAGATGCAAGGAGCTCCTGGTCAGCAAGTTGACCGCTCAAGTGGTCAGTGGCTTAATGGCGTCTCCTCCTTCAGTTTCTCAGGCAGCTGCTGCTCGTAAGAAATTGCACTTTCCAAAGAGAAGCAGGGATGACGCAGGTGGCAGACCACAACAGTTTGACATCTGGTCTGGTTTGAAAGAATTTAGCAAAAAAAGTGAGACCTCGGCCATAACTCCATCCGATCATACTATTAACATGCAAAGGATGGTGGAGGATTATTTTCAAGAGTTCATTGAAATCGACATGTCAGACAGTCCCTTTCCATAATGGGAGGAAAAACAAGCAATTTGGAAACCCATGAACAAACTCGCTTTGCAATACTTAAGCTGCCCATCCTGTGTACTCAGAAAAAGTTTTCAGCACAGCCGGGAACCTTGTCAGTGATCGACGTAGGAGGTTACTTCCTAAAAATGTGGAAAAGATGATGTTCATCAAAATGAACTTCATCTTCCACGAGGAAGACCTTTACTGGCAAATACATCCAAGTACTGACATTTCTCTAATGGCGGATTCCAGCGGAGTTGAATTAATAGTCTGTGATGATGATGTACACACTGATGAGGGTGAGGGTGAGGCTGAAGATAATGACGACAACATCTTGACAGTGTAGAATTCATTTGACAGCACTGTTGGTCTAACCTGCCTTTAGGGCATTGATAGCTGGTTTAGTGGGGGCCCAAACAAACCAAGCACTTCAGCCACAAAAGTGGCAGCCCTTGTTGCTGAAGTGCTTGGTTTGTTAAAGTGTGCATGCCCTTTGTAAGATCCAACATATGGGTGCGTGGGAGGGCCCAAGGACAATTCCGTCTTGCACCATTATTCTTTCCTGTCACTGATGTGTGTTTCAGCTATTACTCTAAGAAGCCCATTGTTAGCTTGTTTAGGGAGGACCATGTTGGACTTGCACTTCAGCCACAAAAGTGGCACTCCTTGTGGCTGAACTGCTTGGCTTGATAAAGTGTACATGCTACCTCTCCTAATTGTGGGTGACATTGTTATCTTGTTTATTGAGGGCCGAAAGGAAATAAGCACTTCAGCCACAAAAGTGGCACTCTTTGTGGATGAACTGCTTGGCTTGTTAAAGTGTGCATGTCCTTTTTAAGATCCAACATAAGGGTGGGTGGGAGCCCACAAGGACAACTCCATCTTGTATTACTTTATATTGTGAGTTTGTGACACTGGTGTGTGGCAATGTTTTCTAGATGTGATATAAACTGCAGTGTGTTTGTGTCGTTGCTCTGTCGCTTAACATCCAGCCAGCTCGCTGCATTATTTGGCTGAAAGTGTATGAAAAGCATATTGTGACCTGTGAGATGGTAAAAATTGAGTGGAAATGACTGGAAATTAGTGTTAGTGAGGTTAACAATAATGTAGGTACAAAATAATACCTAAATTATGTGATTTTAGCCCAAAAAAATTGCATTTTGTAGACAATAGCAAAACAAAACCAAAACCAAAACACGAAAGGGTGGTTTTGGCAAAACCGAAACCTGAAAGTCATCCAGATCCAAAACCAAAACACAGGGGTCAGTGAGCATCTCTAATATAAATATATATATATATATATATATATATATATATATATATATATATATATATATATATATATGTGTGTGTGTGTATCCACAGCTAGTTTTATTTAGCAGCTCAAAAATAAAGCAAATATAAACAAAAGTCCTAGCCTGTGCATCTCTTAACTAATACAATAAGGCATTCCCTCTTTAAAGTAGAAGGAACTAATGTCCCACATACACACACACACAAAATAGCAGGGCTTGGTGTTAACAATGACTGTGTCTCTCAACTGGTTTCTGACCTGTTCTCCAGGTAGTGAGAGCCTGAGGGAACAGCCTCACAGTCTTTTCAAAGTACCTCACAGGTGCAAGTCCTGATTACGAGCACAGTGACTGGTAAGTTGGAAGACCTGGAATGGGCCTAATGAATGGGGCCCACCCTTTTCTCTCATAACCCCAATTTCCCTCCTCACTCTCTATTTAAAGAAAGCTCTGGCACCAGTAGGGTGCCAAAGTATTAGGTCCCCTAGCTCCAGGTGTTTATGTGGTTCCACACTGACTTGGCTCTCCCTGACAATTCTTTTGGATTCTCCCTTGGGCTCTGTAAGACTCTTCTGGTATTTGATTTCGGCTTGACAGACAACTCCGTTGGATCCTCCCTGTCTACTGCGCTGTCCGAACATTTTGACCTCGGCTTTCCAGACTATCCAATTACTTCAATCTATCTCGCTGAGTGCCCTCCTGGAGCACTGTGATCTGCGCGTCACTCGCAGCTAAATTCATACTCACTTGCGGGGGTCCCTAATTAAGACCAGAAACGCAAAGTCTCCGTGCCTCCAGAAAGGGTTGTGCCAAAATCAGCAGTTAGTTCCTGGTTCCTGACACTGCCTCTTTGACTGTTCCCTGTCATATATTTGGCCCTTTTATGTAACATTATAACTCCCAATATTTAAAATTGCACAATTGGCAAAAAAATACCACTCCCAAACCACCTAAACCCTGCCCCAATCTACACAGCTCCAGCTCCATTTGTTCAAAGATGCGTTCGCCTTCTAATACACTCTACCATCCAACTGGTTTATTTGGGACAGTCCTGATTTGAGAATAGCTTTTTTTCCATGGTGAGAGAGTTGGGAGGTTCACTGCTGCTCTGCCAAAATTTGGTAAGGGCCCCCATGTACATCCCAATGATGAAAAACTCAAAAATATAGTGCTTTGACAGGAAAAGTGGGACCTACTCAGCTGTGGGCCCCATAGCAGCGACTCCCCCTGCACCTATGGTAGGTTTGCCCGTGCTACCAATGGCTGGTAGATCAGCCATAGTGATCATATATATAAGTAGGGACGTAACAAGAAATGTCTGTGCCCCATAGCAAAATTTGGATGGTGACCTCTATGCACCATCATAAAGTCATATCCCTCACAATGTCTGTTCCATCCCCAATTAGTCTGGATTATTTATACAGTCATTTGATTATTATTATTTTTCAGATCATTTAACTACCAAAATCATTTGTTATAAAGCCATATTAACTTTGTGCTTTAAGGCATATTATTCCTCTCAGACAGGGTCTCCTGTGCTGTTGAGCCCTGCAGAAGTTGCATGGCCTGCTATGGCCAGGGTGGCCATCAGAAATTGTGAGGCAAATATTGTAATGGATAACAACATTGAACAAATTTGTTTTTCAAAAGAACAATTATTTCACAATCTATTGGATCAACAGAGATCCATTATACGCTCAGGAATTGCTAAATCGTTAAACTATGTTGTTGTGGGAGTGAATACTATTATCTCATAAAAAGTTAGTTCTTATCTGTAGGTCACACAAAACTAGACACACTTGTGCAAAAGTAGACATGTGTCATCTGAAAAAAATCATTTCTGCTGCAGTGTACACTGTTGTGATTCATAAATTAGCTTTTTCAGTACTGTATCATTAAATAAACAACACACTGTCAGCCAGACTTTAAATTCCTGTCATAGATTTAATCAATCCTATGCAGCAAGACAGCTGCTTTGCATCTTGCTAATTACAGTGAGCGCTCATCTTGTTATATGCCGTTGTTGCGGCTCTCAGGCCAAGACATGACATATTACACATCTTAAAGATTTAGAAAAGGTTTGCAGTAGGAGTTATGCTGTCTGTTAAGTGTATGTGTCAGACTCAGAAAATACAGTTCATCCGCACCAGGCCTCTGAGGAGTTTGCAATTCAGATGCCTACTTAAGACATGATGAGACATTGCTGCTTGTTACCAACATATGAAACTGTAAAACTGCATTCTCTGTATAAAAAGTGTGTTAAAAGCAATTAGGGAAAATTAAATTGCAATGGTTTCCGTTAAAGTTAAGTTTGCTGAATGTATCAGTGATGAACACCATTTATGACATATAACAAAGCAAGTCATTCCCTAAAGGCAAATAAGTAAGCTTTCATAAAAAGTAAATAGATGAAGGTCGATTGAACACCACTTATAACATATAATTCTAACAAAGAAAAGCAAATCATTCCCTAAAGTCAAATAAGTAAGCTTTCTTAAAAAGTAAATAGATGAAGGTCGATATACATGTGAGGGCCACATAACAACTTATGGCAGTAACATCTAGGGGTAGCTTCCTTTTCCAGGTTAGGTATATATAGGTAACAAAAAACACCTGGTATATAAGGTAGCCCCTCCTCTTTTGCTGTGTCTTTTTCCTCTTTCCAACACAGGTAAGACAGATAGGGCCTGAGTCATTATGGAGAGCAAACAATATAAAAGGAGTAACTCTGCACCTGGGCAAAACCCCAGGTTTTGAATTGGAGGGAAGATAAATTTAAAATGTGGCGACAGATTTGTAGTTGGGATAGGGGATGTCCTAGACCAACTTTAAATTACAGTGCAAAAATAAAGCTATCAAGTATTTGTGTGCTACATGAAAAAAAGCCAGTATTTAACTTATGTGCAAAATAATAAACTAATTGCATTGTAACATGGTTTGTCCCAGAGAACATGTACTCCTTTTTTATGCTTTACTCTCCTTAATAACTCAGGCCCATAGTGTTTTCTGTAGTTTTGGGCTTACATCCTCCAACGATCCTGTCGACGTACTAGTCAAGGCTGCAAGCTGGCTACATAGATGCATCAAACTGCTGCCTTTAGGATCAGTTCTACTGCAGTAATTTTGAATTTGGAGTCTGGATGCCGACATTCATGTGGATGCACATGTATTGTGTCAGGGTTTATAGGGCTCAAATATGGAGGACCAGGCTGGGTGTCTGCATGAAGCCGCTTGGAGCTTCCCTGCAGGAATGGGGCCTGAGTCAATTTCCAAACAGCTGTAGAGCATTCACAAAAGGAAGCCCCTAAGTGTAAGGGTGCTTGTGTATATATTTTTTAATTAGTAATTTGGGTACCTTCAGTACTCTTGTAGAGTCTTGAAAGAGGGAGGACAACAAGATACAGAGAGTATGTGGTGCCTGTGGCAAGAGTCTAATAAAAGGAACTGAAGGAATGTTTTGAGCAGTGTGTAGTTCACAAGCACAGGTGAGAAAGCAGCCAACAAAACAGTATAAGGAACTTATAGATTTGATGAAAAGGACATTTGCTACTAAGGAAAAAAGGTATGATATGGAACAATCCTCTGAAGAAGTCAATCAACCATCAGGATTAATCTGGAAAAATTAGAATGTTTATTGAAGCATGTTTATAGATTTTTATGGAACAAGAGCAATCAGCCACAGAGGTCCAATGATCCCTCTTTGAGGAACATAAAAGTAATTGTTTAGAAATGTGTATGGAATAATCTTTCCAGTATATCAAGTGGTAAAGTAAATTATTTTGAATGAATGGACACAAGTGGATAACTGTCAACCTAACTTGAGCAGATTTGATTGTATGTACATCCTTTGTTGATCATGAGGCTCAGAACAGGAGTATAACAGATAAAGTGAGATACTTCAGTAGCAAGTTTGTCATCTAGATCTATGATTCACATTGAGGATGGGGGTCCTCTGAGGGATCCCATAGGAAGGAAGATTGAGAGTTATTTAAGAAGGCACATATTTCTTCTGAAATTGTTCTGAAGCCTGGGGTGGCTATAGCCTCAGTGGCGAGAGCACTTAAGTTTATGGAGTGATATATCTAATAGAGATGTCCAAGAAAAAGCTAGACAGCACATGATCAAAAGTATTGACATTATCATCATCATCATCATCATTTATTTATATAGCGCCACTAATTCTGCAGCGCTGTACAGAGAACTCATTCACATCAGTCCCTGCCCCATTGGAGCTTACATTCTAAATTCCCTAATATAGACACACACACATAGACATATACATACAGACAGAGAGGTAGAGACTAGGGTCAATTTTTGATAGCAGCCAATTAACCTACCAGTATGTTTTTGGAGTGTGGGAGGAAAGCGGAGCACCCGGAGGAAACCCATGCAAACACAGGGAGAACATACAAACTTCACACAGATAAGGCCATGGCCGGGAATCAAACTCATGACCCCAGTGCTGCGAAGCACAAGTGCTAACCACTAGGCCACTGTGCTGCCCACATTATGCAGACAGACATATAATTTTTGTGTGAAGCATCTCTGGATACCATTATTTTCTCAGAAAGGACAATGGCTATAAAAACAGTGACTAATAGAGCTCACTGGTTGTGCTATTGGTCAGTAGATGCTCAATCAAAAAATAGCCTGACCAGTTTTTATGTTTGGCGCGAGTTCTAACCGCAGCATAGAAGGTTAGATACCCTTCCTCGGGTCATTAGCACTTCAGGGATGTGAGGAGTTTTAAGTCAAGGAGACAATGTGGCAGACAGAACATGCCAACTACTTCTAAACATCATTTTGTGTTTTCAAAAACAAGGAAGGGAGGTAAAATCAGAGAACTCATTAATGTAAGCACAAAAACTGTGCAGCGGGAGCTTAATGGAATGGGTTTCCATGGCCGAGTAGCTGTATGCAAGCCTCACATCACCAAGGCGAATGCCAAGCATCAGATGGACTGTGGAGCAGTGGAAACGTGTTCTGTGGAGTGACCAGCCACGCTTCTCTGTTTGGCAGTAAGATGAGCAAGCCTGGGTTTGGCGAATGCCGGGAGATCGTTATCTGCTTGACTGCTTTAAGCCAACTGTGAAGTTTTGTGGAGGAGAGATTATGGTATATGTATTTCAATACAGTGTCATTACAGTCACTGATGGTGTAATGTTCAAGCGTCCGAAATTGACTGGATCGATATTATTGTAGAAGGAAGCATAAGGAGAGCGGAATACACTTGCAAATTTTCATGGATCACAGATTAGGTTGCCCTTGGAGTCCTTAATTGCGTATAGTCTGTTTGTGATAAATTTGGCTCTCAATTTGGTGATAGAACCATTGTTGAAGCCATTTAATAGTTTTGGTGGCTTTTCTAAAGATGAGCACATTCAACTGCCCTTTTAAAAAAATTGATTTCCGCTAAAGTTTGTTAGACGAACATCCTTTAAATGTTTGGAAATCCAGGTTCAAGGATTTTCTTAATTATATGGGTTTCATTTACATTTTAACCTCTAGAACAACTACAGTTGTCCTGCCCCCTCCCCTTATAGCATCTTCCCTGTGGTAACTTCTGATACTCTTAATGCTCATCTACCCCTACAGCACACACCACACCACCCTGCTTGCTACCAACTGCTTAACCATATTATGAATAAGGTGGGCAGTATTCAGGCAGAAGAAAAGATGAAATAAATAGGCATGATCCTGGCAGTGATGACTGACTGCAGACTTCTGCATGATCAGAAAATCAGAAGAGCAGCTTGCTTGAAATGTTTTTAGATGTATGTAACATAATGTAGATATTGATTGTATGCAGGGAACAAATGATAGTTCTAAGTCAAGGATCGCACCTAGGCAGCTTGTGGGGTAGGATTTACTGTCATGTTGTCAACAGAAATAGAAATGTCAGGTAGAGTTTTTAAATAGGTAGGATGAGAACCAGGACAGGACAACGTCCTTAAGCCTGGTGATGCCCTATCAGGAGAGGAGATTGATTTAAATTGTTTTTCAAATTAATCTCTTCATTACACAACTGGTAAGATTTCCTCAAATCTAAATTTGTGCATTTTCCCTGCTGTTCAGACTAACGGCAGTGTAATCCATGGGTAAAACCAAAATACCACCACGATTTTGCAGTGGTTTGCTGTGGCTCACAGTTTCCACTTTCACTAATATAAGCTGCATAGGCATGTCTGCATGATTTTCAGAGCAGCCTGCTCACATCATGAGCAATTTCAATGAATATGCCCTGAATCTGAAGAAACCCAAATTGTGTTTTGCCTCTGACAATGCATTCTGTAAATGCCTACAAATTCAGAAGCAGGAGATTTGCAGAATATATATGGAAAACAAAGTTTTGTTTTGTTCCACTCTCTGAGACTATAGAACAAATGTTGCATATGACAGCGGATAGGCAGTGGAACATTTGAAAGAATGTGAGTGAAGTGAGTGACATGTTGGGATAAGCTGGCATGGGGTTCAACCAAAGCAGCAGCTAGTCAGCTAGTCAATCACTTGCCGCCTTTCCCATGATATGATATGCCCCATTTAATTACTCCAGGTTTGTGGAATGGGGGGATTCTGTATAGGATTCAAGCTTATGTGGCCCCAGGATGACTAAGAAAGTGGGCTGTCTAGACTTCCAGGAGAGCAGATAGTGGTGGAACAGGGTCAACAAAATGCGGAGACTATGGGACCTGAAGGTGAAGGCGGCCTGGCAATGGTGGCACAAGCTTACAATCTAAGGCACAATGCGAGTTTGATACATGAGGATTAGTCTAAATACTGCATTTTGGTCCAGCCAGATTGCAAAAGGTAAACGTGATTTGAATGCTATATGATCCATTCACACAGCAATGTTGGTCAAGGGGTCAGAGGGTTGTTTCACAGCAAAGGGTAGTAATAGGATAACCTAGGGAGGTTAAGAGGGTGGTTGAGGAATGTTGTAAGCTTGCCCCAAGAGGTGGGTTTTCAGAGAAAGCTTGAAGGTTTGTAGAACAGAGGAAAGTTTTATTGCAAGGGCGGGAGTGAGTTCAAAGGAGTGTGTGCAGTTTCAAAAAAGTCCTGTAACCAGGAAAGGTGGAGTGGAATGAGAGTGGAAGAGAGAAACAGATCTTGTGCAGAACGGGGGCGTCGAGATGGGAGATATTTTGAGACAAGTGAGGAGATGTATGTTTGTACAATTTTGTTGATGGCCTTGTAGGTTAGTAGAAGTATTTTATATTGGATTTGGTAAAAAACAGACAACCAGTGTAGAGACTGACAGAGGGGCTCCGTTAAAAATAGATTGTAGGGGCTGGATTCTGTTTTGGGTAAGACCATCAAGGAGGGAATTGCAATAGTCAATGTGGGAGATGATGAGTGCATGAATTAGAGTTTTTGCAGTGTCTTGTGTAAGATATGTGAGTACTCTGGAAATGTTCTTTAAATGTATGCAAAACAATTTATTTATAGAGGTCCTGAGTCATTAAGGAGAGCATGGTAAAAAAAAAGAGGAGTAAATTTGATCCTGGACAAACCTTGTTACAATGCAAGGGGTGCAAATAAGTTTATTGTTTTGCATGTAAGGAAAATACAGCCTGCTTTTTCATGTAGCACATAAATATGTGATAGCTTTACTGCTACACTGAAAGTTGATCTAAGACATGCCCTACCCCAAATATAAATCTGTCCCTGCATTTTAAATTTACCTCCCCCTCCAATGCAACATATTTTTTCCAAGGTACAAAGTTAATATTTTTTGCTTTGCTCTCCTTAATGATTTTTTCATTTATGTAGTAAATTCTATAAAATGACAGCTAGAATCTGATTGGCTGCTATGGCAACATCTCCACATATTCAGACCAGCAGCTTCATAAATTTACCCCCTAGAGTTGCATAAAAAACAGAGCTGGATGTTGGCAGCTACGGGCCATAGAAATAGAGGGCTTTTGGAAGCTTTGTAGATTGACTAATTAACTTGATTTAAACTCATCAGTACAGAACACCAGTTTTGTATATTCCTTTACCTCAGGTGATTTCATTGGCAACTGTCTCATGCACAGTACTAGCACACTCTGCCACACTTCCAGGGAGCTTCAGCACAACCCTAAGAAATTCACCTATCACTCCAGTGTGAAGTAGAGAAATACAGGTCAAACAGTGCAGTGACATTGTAGTGGTTACCAGCAACCACCATAACTTCTGGGAAGCAAGTAAGCTAATTTTTGTGATATATTTTCTTGCCATTTCTGAAAATATATATATATCTAGGAAAATAGAAAATGTGCTCATTGACAGACATTTGCAATGCTTTAATGTGTCCTCTGTGTTACTACTGTAACTTTTGAAAAACTTGATAAGCTGCCTTTTATTTCTGAGTTCTAGTCTTGGGCAGTCCCAGGTTTTATCATTTTATTCACAAAACATTTGGTGGTTTCCAATATTTACCATGTTTGCTGTGTTGACTAAATGTATTTAAAATTAAAAGTATAACTGTATCTTGAAATGATCATGTGCAAACCCACTGGTGTTTTCTAAATGCATTAACATCTTTGGCAGTGTATTCCAGTGCAGAAGCATTTTCGGAATGCTAACTGTTCTGTTTTTTTGCTTTTAAACCTATCAGAAAGCCTCTAAATACCTCTAAAATGCTAGTAAAAATGCATATCAAAGATAGCCTTTACTAGATTTAAAAAGCATGTAAATGGTATTTTGCACAGTTGTATTTTATTCATAGTCAGCAGTCATGCACTCTTGGGAATTGTACATACTCTTTGTTGAGTGTAATTGGCAGATTTTTTTTAGCATGTCCAGATACTGTTATGCTGGAGGGTCCTGTCATCAACTACAGAACTGATGGTCGAGGTCTTCACCTATAACAACTGCCTTTCCCATAGAGTTTGATGTGCTCACAAGTACTCGGTTGCCCCCAGGATTTAACTCTAATGTAGTGTAAATTGATGTTCAAGACTACAGCTAACAGAAAGGAGGAGCCAATCCGAAACGTAGCGAGGAGTCCTAGGGCAGGCCTAAGTCAGGGGTATGAAGCAGACAGGATGTTCGGGGATAAGCAATAAGGTCAGACCTGGCGGCAAACAGGAATATCCAGAAAACAAGTCCAGAGGCAATCAGCAAACAAGCAGAATCCAGGTAACAAGCCAAGGGTCACAACAAAAGGTCAATCCAGAGAATAGCAAGGCACACAGTACACATGAGCAAGTCAGCAACAGGAATCCAGAAGCTATAATCGGCAGGGAGGCCAAGCCCTCCCTGTCTTAAATACAGAAAATAACCAATGGTAGTTTGGGGAGGGGAGTGCACTAATGAGCCCCCCATAGTGTGCTTAAGTAATTAGCACCTATCAGACGCCGTCCCCGCGCCTCGTTCACCGGGGATGGTCATCTTCTTCTGACGGAGCGCCCCGTTGCTAGGCAACGGGGACGCTCCTTCCGGCAGGCCTCTGTGCATGCGCGCCAGTTGCCTAGCAATGGGACCTGATTTTCCCGCTTCCTGTAGGCGGTCAGCGCGTCTGACCGCCGACTCGCTGCCCACCAATGATAGCAGATTCCTCCTTATTTAAACCCTGCTCTGACATCACTAGGGTGCCAGAGCACCTAGTTTCTGCTAGCCTCCAGAGTTTGTTATATACTTATATATATATCCTGATTACTGTCTCCTGTGTACCGACCCGGCTCTCCCTGACCTTGTTTTTCGATTATTCTTTGGTCCTGCATTGCTTGCTCCGGTTTGACTTTTGACCTGTTGATTATTCTCTGCTTCCCGATTTTGTACCTTATCAGCCAGCACGGTTCCTGACTTCAGCCTGTATGACCACGATTACCTCCGCCATTTCGCAGGGCCGCGTCCTGCACGTCATTCGGCGCACAGTCCAAACTTCCTTGCGGGGGTCCCTGGTGAAGACCGGCGGCGTGTTCGACTCTGCGCCTCCTAGTGTAGCTGTGCCAATACCCGCAGGTGCCGCAATCCCCTCCTTGTGACAGCACCTTTTGCGCACACGCCCAGCTAGCCCAGATGCTGGGACGCGACGCTGCTTACAGAAGCTTCTCAGGGCAGTGGCCAGGAAATCCCAGCTGTTGCCCGGGAAGCAGGAAGGAGCTAGCGGCTGGAAACCACCGCTCATAACAGTACCCCCCCTCCTTGAGGAGGGGTTAAGGAACCCCGACACCCTGACTTCTTGGGAAATTGTTTGAAGAATTTCTTGATAAGTGTGTCAGTGTGTAGGCGCTTCCGTGGAATGCAGGCTTTTTTGTCTAGGCTACAATTTTTTCACTGAACCAAGAATGGACCTGTCCTTTGACTCTCTTAGAATCAAGAATTTTTTCAATCACAAATCCCTGATGTCCATCCAAATTAGGTGGCCGAGTTCTTGGTGGCTGAAGACGTCTGAATTGATTTGAGTGCAATACAGGTTTCAGAAGAGAACAGTGAAAGGTGTTTGGAATTCTTAGAGAACGAGCTAGCTTTAACCTGAAGGCCACAAGATTAACTTGCTTGATGATAGAGAAGGGTCCAATGAATTTAGGCCGAGTTTTTTACAATGCTGTCGGAGCCTTATGTTGCCAGTAGAAAGCCAGACTTCCTGACCCACTTTGAAAGAACAATTTCTACGATGACGATCAGCAAACGACTTTGAATGAAACGAGGCCCATCTTAAGACAGACTGAACTTTTTTACAGATGATTTTGAGATTAGAAGCCGTAGAACGTGTTTCAGGAAGATCAGAAGGACTGAGTGAAGACAAGGCATTGGATTTAGGATGAAATCCAAAATTGCAATAAAACGGAAAGATACAAGTGGAGGAAAGGAATTAGTTGTTATATGCATCCATGGTAACAAAAATGACCAATTGTCATGGAATTCTGAGGTGTACAAATGTAAGAACTGTTCCAGGGACTGATTAACCCTCTCCGCCTGTCTATTTGACTGTGGGTGGTAAGTGGATGAAAGGATCCCAAAGAGTGTACAAAAAGATTTGCAAAACTGTGCAACAAACAGAGCCACGGTCAGAGACAATGTCAGTGGAATGCCAGGAAGCAGAAAGAAATGCTGAACGAAGAGTGAGGCTAAGCTCTGTGCACTGGGAAGTCTAGTCAAGGAGATAAAATGGGACATTTTACTAAATTTTACTCGATCAAAGACTACCCATATAGTTTTGTGCCCCACAGAACATGAAAGGTCTACAATGAAATCCATAAACACGTGCGCCCAAGGCTGTGAAGGAATAGACAACGGCACAAGCTGACCTGAAGGGCACTTCCTGGGAATCTTGTTGTTAGCACAGTTCCCACAAGACAGAACGAAGTTCCTAACATCTGAAAACAAGGAAGGTCACCAGACAGAGCATGAAAGAATTTCCACTGTCTTGGAGATACCGAGATGTCCAACGGTCTTGCTCTCATGAGCTTCAGAGAGAACAGCTTTTCTTAGGTGGTCTGGAACAAACAGGCGATTTGCAGGAGTATCTGCAGGGTTGCCCAGGCAACGGCCAAAATGGAGGACCCAGAAGTGACGTCCCGGCTGTTGCCGTGGCAGCCGTGACTCAGTTAGGAGCGAACCCCTGGGAACCGCCGCTCGTAACACATACCTGCCCAATATGACTTCTTCCTATAGTGTATTGAAAATGATTCTGCTTTACCCACTTATTTTCTAATAAGAATTATCTGTGCTGAATTAATTAGTTGGATTTAAGGCATCTCTTTAACATTATTTAATGCCCAGGTTATTGCTGTTTTTACGTTGGCAAGAAGGTGTCCAATAGTTTTGTTCTGTTATTGCACTGCACAAAGTTATATTTTAGCCCCATGTGGCTATACCATGCCCCTTTTAACAGTCTCATGCTGTCCAAAGGTGGTGCCATTTTTGCTGTATATAGAATAACTTGCTATATGTTTTTGGAGACAGGAGGGAGGAATAGCGACCTAAACAGAATACCTCCCATCATTTTCACAAACACTGAAAAAATGCAGTACTCTAATTCTTTTAGTAAGTGCTCAGAATGGAAACCCCTGAGCTAAACCTTCCCAAAGACTATAATTTATTGAAGACACATAAAATATTTATAGCTCAGCACATTCCTAACAGTAGACAATATAATAGTATAATGAACCTTCCATAGTGCCCAGTTTACAATATAGTCCTAATGTCACTATATGTTATGCCAATTTACCCAGATATTGCCTACTCCCTCTTCCACTGTTCACCCCCTGCCTTTCACACCCAAACATGACAATTTCTTATTTAATTAAAGTGAGACATCAACTTGGACACTTATTGTTCACACAGTGCAGTTTCTACTGTACAGTGTGACATTAAATTGCATTATGATCATCTCCAGTGATCATATCATGTTGGCTAAATGTGTGTTACACCTGTAAGTGGAATAGAATTGCTTACAGTGTTCATGTCATGATGGGTAAGTGTAGTGTCCCTTGTCTGTATATCCAGTGTAATAAAATTGTATTATGATCATGTCCAGCAGCCGTCTCTTCTTGGATAGTAGTAATGTTCTAGGAATGTGTTGTCGAACAGCAAAGTGTGTCTGGATATTGTATTCTAACGTTATAGATTTCCAAGGACTCTTGTTGTTGGGTAAGTCAATCTGTTACAGCACTTGCCCAATATGATATAATCATGATAAAAGTCTGTTAACCTCTCTGCAGGCAAAGAACACTGCACTTGCCTAATGCAACAGAATTACTTGACATGATCATAACTCATTTCTGGTACACTGTATATAGACACACATGCCTAACATGCTAAGTCCACTAGACATGATAATAATACAATTGTAATATATTTTACATATACATTTTTGAGAATCTCTTACTTTTTGAATTGCCAAAAAATATTTCTATGACAAAGGACAACTGCAAAATTCACAACATATCAATATAATTTGCAAGGCATTTGTACCTGGGCACATCATACGTCATGCTTTCCTACAGATATAGGTTGGGGCAGTGGATCCCAAACTTTTTCAGTTCAAGGCACCCTTAGGGTCGCCATAATTTTTTCAAGGCACCCCTAAGCCAAAGTTATTATCAAGTAGTCCCACGTCTTGCTTCCCACTGGTCCTGGCCGAGGCACCCCTGTGAGATTGCTAAGCAGGGCCGCCATCAGAAATCGTGGGGGCCCTGTACAAATGAAGCAGGCAGGGCCCCCCCGATGACCACCTCCCCCCCAATGAACCAGGGCCATCTTTCCAACTGCGCACGATGGGCAGGTGCCCGGGGGCCCAGGGGAAAAGGGGGCCCATGGCAATGAAAAAAAAAATCACTGAACTTAATCAGTTAAGTTCAGGTAAATTAAGGGGGCCACTAATATATATATATATATATATATATATATATATATATATATATATATATATATATATATATATATATACACACACTCACCAAATATTGACATTGTCCCTACTAGAATCACAACATTTCACAGACTCTCCTACCTGTTCTTCTCACTTTCCCCACCTGTGGCTGCAGGTGTCTTTAGTTGTGGCTTGTCTGGATCCTGGAATGTTGGTGGCCCTATTTGGAAAGAAAAAATGGGTACATTTAGAAAATGACAGCCAGCCCCGGCGTTAAATCAATAGCACCCATGATTAATAATTAGGCCTTTCTCCAACCCCAACATTAAAATAACAGTATTCATATTTAATAAATAAACCTATTTCCCTCCCTACAAACAGCCCCAGCAATAAATTAATAGTGTTTACATTTCAGAAATATACTTATCACTGACATTAAATAATTCATAGTCACATTTAATAGAGTGACCTCATTCTCCCCCACATTCAGTAGCCCCCAAACCACCCCATCTTAAAATAATAGTCTGCACTATAAAATTGCCCAACCATTACCCCACAAACAAACTTGCACCCATTAATTAGCCACCACCTACCTCACACTATATTGCCATAAGCCCCCAGTACCATCACACACATTACTGTGCCCCTTCATCACCATGTTTTGTCTTCTTATGATCACACTGCGTCCTCCATGCTGCTTTTCCCTTCACCTGGCTCCCCATTATCACACTGTGCCTTCCTGCACCCCTCTCCATCACTCGGTGACTTTCTGCTCCCCCCCCTTTTTCTTCATACTGTGCCTCTCCCCCCCCCCCACTTTTTCCTCATGGTGTCTGTGCCTCTCTCCCCTACTTTTTCCTCATGGTGTTTGTGCCTCTCTCCCCTACTTCTTCCTCCTGGTGTTTGTGCCTCTCTCCCCTACTTTTTCCTCATGATGTCTGTGCCTCTCTTCCCTACTTTTTCCTCATGGTGTCTGTGCCTCTCTTCCCTCATGGTGTCTGTGCCTCTCTTCCCTACTTTTTCCTCATGGTGTGACTTTCTCCTTTTAATTACTTACCTTTGTATTAGCTTTTTTCCCTCTCTTTTCTTCTGTCTTCTGTCTTCTTTCTTGTTCCTCTCTGCACAGTTCCTCACTGAGTGTCAGGCGTGACTTGATGATGTCACGCCTGACACTCAGTGTAAATAGTGCAGAGAGGAAGAAGGAGGGACACCAGCACTGTCATCACAGGTGAGTATGTGTTTGTTTGTTTTTCCCCACTACCCTGCTCCCCCCTGCGCGAAAAAAAATAAAAAAAAGTTTAAAAAGTTAAGAAAAAAAAAAGGAATGTGGGCAGTGAGGGCCCGGGCCAGACAGTACCCCCTGTACCCCCCTGATGGCGGCCCTGTCGCTAAGGCACCCCAGGGAGCCTAGGCACACAGTTTGGGAACCACTGGGTTGGGGTAATCTCCTCATACCCTCTTATGAGCATTTTTTTCCCAAAAAGTTTATTTTACAGTTTGCATCACTGTAATGTAATCTGTCCCACCAAACACATCCACACTGTTAAAGTCAATTCGCAACAGATTGATTTATGCATCAGTAAATTCATTGACACTTTAAGTAAGTTAAGTAAAAAATAATGATACATCAGGGAATTATTGCATCTTCCTGATACTTGGCTTGTAAAATGCCAAAAAATTGTTAGATGGTAGTCATGGTAATGTTATGGTGGGAAAAAAAAGTGAACAAAGACATGATAGCCTGATCCAGCCATTTAGTTGGGTGGGTCTCCTCCTATCTTTGAGCTTTTGTGGTAGCAGCTGTTGATATGAAATAGTAGAAGTTTCAGGTTTCCCATGTGCTGAGAAGAATAACATGAATCAGGTTACCTTCCTCCCAATGACACCTAAATATGGCCCCTGATAATGGCAAGGTCGAACTTACTGTATGTAAATTTGTGCCACTCATACTGAAAACCCAAGAGATGCATAGCCTCTAAACAAATATGTAAAATATACAAAGAAAATTATTGTTTACACTGACAAGTTTATGTTGAGGTATATTGTAGAATTAGATGATTTTAACTGGACATTTTATTTATTGTAGTCATTTGCTACTGTGTAACCACGTTTTATTTAGACTTTAGCGCACTTAATTTTCCAGTATTATGCTGTCTTGTGTTATAGATAGTAGCATTGCTGTGAGGATTTAGATGATTACACATCTATATCATTGCCTATGAACATTTTTGTCTTTTTTTCCAATTGCTGTCTGTCTTAAACATTTTATTTGACTTCTACATTAGGAAGTTTTAACCTAGTAGATGATTTAGTAATGCACTTAACTTTGAACAGCTTAGTGATTTCACATTTGCTTGCAGGGAGAGAGGGAATAGGTGGGGTTTTCCACTTCTGATTAAACAGGATGGAAGAAAACTCATATCAGCCACACTGTTGCATGTGTTGTTCTTTAAAATTTTCTCTTTTGGTTACAAATCGTGAGGTTCACACACTGAGACTATGGTCAAACTAAATAATTTTTGTAACTAATTATGCAAATATGCAGTAGACAATGACAAACAAAAATCTATGGTATATTGGATAAATATGCATTACTATGAAAACATGTTTTATTAGCACATCAAAAAAAATAACATATTGTAAATTTGTATGCAATCATTTACTGTAGCCTAAATTTGTATAAAAACTGTATTGCTGAAAGCATGTGTGGTAGAAGTAATAATGGAAAAACTTGGGGTTTAATGTTAAAGACAAAGGTTTTTCCAAATAATAAGGCTATTTACAAACCTAAAAAAATGCAGCCCAACATTTTGTTTCATTATGTGTATATTACTTTCTGTAATGCAGTTTATTTATTGCACACGCCCAGTGAAGCTTTCTTACGCCTAAGCGGCGATTTTATTTCAGAATGATTTTTTATTAACCTTTATATAGTGTCTACATATTATGTGGCAATTTACAGATAATAGTTCATTAATCCCTTCCTGTCACGACTAGTATAGCGTACCTGCTATCGTTGGCACTACTCGGAGGAAGATGCAGAGTCTAACGTGCCCCTGGTGTTCACCAGGGAACCCCGCAAGGAGGTATGGGCTTAGCTGCAGGAAACACGCAGGTCGCGGTTCTTCCACGAGTCAGATAGCGAAGTACGAGAGGAATGTCAGACAGGCCGGGTCGGCAACGGTGCGGGCAATGCAGGTACACAAGGAGAATCTGAAGGGGTAGTGAGTCAAGCCGGGTCGATAACGTTCTGACAGCGAGGTACAAAAGGGAGATCCAAAAGGGTAGGAAAGGCAATCCGGGTCACAATGGTCACAGGCAAACGGCAATAAACTGGAGGAAGGAAAGGGTCAGGAAACAGATAATCACAGGAACACTGGAACGCTGGAGGACAGGAAAGGACCTGAAACTCTGGCACAGGAAGTGGGGTCAGAGAGGCTTAAATAGTGCTGCTAGCCAATGCCCTCAGCACTAGTAGTGCTGTCATACTCCAGCGCCGTAGCGCTATTCATTCTTTAGCGCCGTAGCGCTATCTTCATGCAGCGTCCCGTTGCCTAGCAACGGGAACGCTTCCAGGTCAGTAGCTGGCCAGCCGGCGGAAGGGGAAGTGACGCGTCTGGTTGCCTAGCAACCAGACGCGCTATGCAGACGGGCGGGCGGCCGCCGAGCGGCGCCTGACACTTCCTTAGTGGAGCTTACAATCCATATTCCCTACAACATGAAGACACACACAAAAGTTAATTTTATCAGGAACCAATTACCCTACATGTTTTTGGAGTGTTGGAGAAAACCAGAGCACCTGGAGGAATTCCATGCAAACACTTGGTGAACATACAAACTGTAAACAGATAATGCCCTGGTTGGAACATAACCCATGATCCCAGCAGTGCTAATTACTGTCATACCACACTTGCTCAAATCTGGCTATTGGCAGATGTGTAACTGTTGTGGATGCAGGCAGTGTGGTGGCAAAATGGTCCGGAGGTGATGAGGCTTGGCAATGTTGATTGTCCCCAGAGAGGCCCCTGTTTCCCGCTAATGCCCCTGCTCTGCTCGCAATAGAGCAGAGTGTAGGCCTCTTCTGAAAGAATGCCACTCCTGCTCATGCACACTGGGCACATGCACTGGGTTGCACATGCATAGAAGAGGCCCATGGTCTAAGAGCAGTGAGGGGGGCATTGGGAGGCTGGAACACCAATGTTAGGTATCTATGCAAATTGCTTTGAAGTCCAGCGATAAACTGTTACGCCTCAGGCTGCAGGTCAAAATTGCATGTGATCAGCCTTGGGGGGGAAAAAGACCTAAGAGAACATACAGGCCTGGCTGTCTGATTTTTCTTTCAAACAATTCTTGTTAAAAATCGCTTTTTAGTCTTGCTCTTTGGAACGAAAATACTCCAGGGGCTGTGTATGATAGATACAGTAGATTCCATTACAGAAAGTCAAACGTAATATCTTACTATGGCTGAATACATTTGATATAAAATATGTGGTAGAACTAGGACACATATTTATTTTTTTCTTTATTTAATTTGAGGATTAGTAAACAAGATCTGAAATCTCTCCCATAGAAATATAACTGTAAAAACTGCTTAGTGTGTTGTAGAAATAGATCACTTTAAAAGGTTATTGTTGCATCAATAACAGGTTATTTTAAACTGTGTACAATTCACTTCTTGTTTCTGTAAAGTTTACGCCACAGATCAGCAAATGTTAACATACTCTTTTCAGAATCAGAAATGATTCTTCTTAAACCCTTTCATTGCTACAGCCAATAGGAAGTATTACATTTTTATTTTTACTTATTTTACATACTTATTAAACTGAATTTGTGTTCTTTACTTATATTAATAATTATTGTTTGTAGTTTTTCTGACCCTCTTTTATAGACAGTAAAACCACCATGCTCTGAGCTAAGGAATGCATTTATGCAAATTGCAGTTATAGTACCAAACATTTTAACATTCCTTGGACATAAAGGGCCTTGATTCATTAGGAAAGTAAAGCAAAAAAATTAGTATCTTTGAGCTTGTGGCAAAACCATGTTACAATGCAAGGGGTGAACATGAGTTTATTATTTTGCACATAAGACAAATACTGTCTGTTTTTTCATGTAGGGTGCAAATACTTGCTAGCTGTATTTTCACACTGACATTAAAAGTTGATCTAGGACATGCTCTACCCCAATTATAAATATGTCCTTAAATTTTAAATTTACCTTCCCCTCCAATGCAACATGGTTTAAAGTTTAAAGTTACTCATTTATTTTGCTTTGCTTTCCTTAATGAATCAGGCCCAAAGAATTTAAAAAATGTACAAAAAATAAACAAATCATTTTTATATATGTATTACACATTAGTTTTGCATTGTACCATTATCTCACAGATTACACTCACTGGCTTATCCAGAATACATCATACTTGCCAACTCTCCCGGAATGTCCGGGAGACTCCCGAAATTCGGGTCAATCTCCCGGGCTCCCGGGAGAGCTGGCAAATCTCCCGCATCCCGCTGCAGCCACCGCTAAATGACACGATTCAGCCAGAATTGCGGCATTTTGGCCCCCTCCCCCCGTGACAAAACGTCATTTTCGTAGCAGGGCTAAAATGACGCGATTTGTCTTGCCCTGCCCAGCCCAGCCCCCTCCCACCCTCCAGTCACGCCCATCTCCCGGAATCAGAATACAGAAAGTAGGTAAGTATGGAATACATGAATCCAGAGTAATTAAAGAAGAGTATTTTGCAGCAATAAGTCAAACATGTAATAGGGCATTAGTCTAATGTCCAGGACTCACACTTCAGTCCATGATGTATTCACTTTCCTGGTGACTAATAATAAAATAAATAAACAATGTTAAAACATGCCTAGTCACAGTGCCTCCTATTGGTTGGAGATATAGCAGGCGGAATGGGAAGGGCATTCTTGCAGGTTGATGGAGAGAGGATGGCTCCATTGCCTGCCAATACAGGGGGAGTAGAAAGAGAATTCACAACACTCATCACACACATCCAGATTCCTTCGCCTTGTGTGCTTTTATGGAATCTGTGCATCTCAAATTCAATACATAGAAAAAGAGGATGTTTCTCCTTCTGTATAACAAGTACTGTGTATATAAATAACACATTGCACATAAATAAGTGAAGAACAGAGCGTAATAGTCGTGAAAGGTAGGTCAACTTTGCTTGTTATCATTCTGCTAAAATATGATCATTGGCCCACATGTCTGCAACAGTCATGGGAGACACCAACTGGTGTAGCCCAGAGGGCACCAACTGCTAGAAAATATATGTGTTTGCATGCAATTTTAACCAGTAATTGCACCACCTTATGTGAAACCTACACTTAAACAAGAAAAATCGTACTTGCGTAATATAAATATACATATACTAAGGTCCCTCTTTATTACTCACCGCAAGATAGTAAAATAGTTTTCAATCCTCATCACATAGATTAGGACTGAACTATCGTTCATATTTATTAAAACAAAACCTTCACACGAACAGCAGATCAAAAAAACTGATGTTCCTGTGAAGTAGAAAACTCACCTTACACTTGTCTCTTGTCTTCTTCACCTATGCAATGCTGATTGCGATGATGTTTCCTCCTTTCAATCCCTGTGCACATGCGGCGACTGAATACCTCATTCATGCGCACAGAAATGCCAGACTGCAAGTATGTGAGTCACGTGACAGGGAGAAGAGCTTAATATAGCTGACAAGTATCAAAAACATTAATGTACGCCAGCCTGAGCTGGCGTACATTAGCGTGAATAAGTTCCGAAAATGATTATTTTTTCGGAACTTAGCAAATTGCGTTAGGGAGCAGTCCCCATAAACTGTTATGGGAACTGCACTGCAAAATGATACCTGCTGCAATGTAATGCTCATAAATGTAAAACATACTTTGTTTTGCAGTACATTTTAGATGGAAAAATGTAATAGTAAATAGGCTCCAGAGTCACTTAAAATGTGTCTCTCATAAATTAGTCCTAACTTTAATTCAGGCATTTGCGTACTGAAGAAATTTCCAGTTCATATCACACAAACAATTTTAAGAAAGATTACCACTTAAAAAGCCATGTATTCAAGTAATAATGATCCCCCTCCCCCATCTTTGTTTGCTGTGGTTGTCTTTGTATTTTAATAAGTTAAACACAGTGGGCCAGATTCATTAAGGGACGCATACTGAACGCAATGACCGTTTTAAAAAAAAAAAAAAAAGTCGGGTATATGTATTCAACGAGGAGCAGATCTGAAGATACGTGTGATGATGAATACGGGTGTAGATCTGCTCTGCTGTACTAGACAAGACACTGCAGGATACATTCAATTCCTTTGTGGAATATAAATTCACAAAAGGACGCACAGAAAAAAAAACTATTCAGTTAATGTCACCTGTTAATAATATAGGCATTAATGATAAAACATGAAAAAAAAAAGTTTTTTGTTTTTCCCCATGAACAACATTTATTTGTTCATAATATTTATAGAATGTTATGAATGTCTACTGTACATAAAATAAATTTTTACAGTTACTCCTGATTGCACACATGTCCTAGCATACATACTCAGTCATCATCTCTAGTAATCAACACTTAGGGGCATATTCAATTGTTAGCGTTAACGATGAAAAACGAGCGCTCGAAAAATATTACCGTTTATACGGTAATATTGCGCGCGAAAAGCGTTAGTACGGTAGTTTACTCACGAAATTTCAGCACGCAGAGCTGCGAGCTAAAATTCCGTGAGTAATTACCGTATTAACGCTAAGATTTTTTTGAGCGCTCGTTTGTTAGCATTAACACTAACAATCGAATACGCCCCTTAGACTAATCCTGTTGCTGAAAAACAAGTACCTAAGAGATTGCCAGAGCTTGAATAGGATGATGCTGTGTGTGCTCAACCTTGGCAAGCCCTTACCGTACATTGACTACGGGCATACTCCTAATCCCTGCCACATTCCCTCCCTGACATTGTAGGCTGTAGTAATTGTCCATTGCACTCAAAGATAAATTGAGCATTGGTGCGTTTAGTATTGTATGACCCGGTTCTGGGCATGCTCAAAGTAATTGTGTGGATTATATGCACAAAATTGCCATTTAGGTCCCTGAATGGAACAGGTCCAACTAGTTTATTCAGGCTACTGCAGGGACCTGTATTGTATATGCGTACTTGTGTGTATAAATATCTAACATATTTCACAGTTAAACCTCATAGGAGGGTTATAGTTGACTAGTTTAGAGGAGAGGCTAGCTTGGTATACTGTGACCATATAGCGAAATAGTTCAATTACGCAGATATATGTATATATAATATATCTCACATTCTGTTTTCTTAACATCCACCAGGTGGAGCTGATATAGTGTTCACTGATATAGCAAATCCTCATCCATTCATCTGACTAGGCTGGTTTATACATACGTTAACCTATTAGTCCGCTGTTTTCAGAGAACATTATAAACTTTGTAATCAGCATACTCTGTTAATAGATTATAGTTATCACTTGATTTGGAAAGACAGTCCCTTCTTCGTTTGAAACATTCTCAATGTTACCAATTGTCCAACCTCCTTTTGGAAGATAAATGTTATAGTTTCTCCAAATTAAGTAACATTTTGAAAGATACAACTCCTCATTCTGTACATCATACTTGGGCAAGTTAAGCAGTTATCTTGAACCACAGATCTCAGCAGGCTGTGTACTTCAACAACTATTGAGAGACACAGGTTGATCAGCCTTCCTAATCTGTTTGGTTTATCTGTTTTTTATTATATTACCACCTGTTCCCTATGTCTTAGAGAGATCATTGAGTACTTTTTTAGGATTATTGCATGTTCTATAGTCACACTTTGGTTTAAAGTTTTAAAAATAACCACTTTGTGATTCAATGTCTTTTGATCTAGATTGCAGGCTTTGTACTTTTTGTTCTTGATTTAGTTAAGTTTAAATTAATAATATATTTTTAGTTGCATTACTGTTGTCACAAATTAATCATATGTAGCCCCACCACAAGCAGATAGGTATAAATGTAATATAATGTAGTATTTCAAAATGTGTGGGAGTGGATGGTTGCCTGATGCAATTCACTGAATGAATTCCTAGTTAGATTACCAAAAGCGCAGAAAAACTGCACATGCATTTTTTTATGCATTACACAGGACTCAATCCTAGAGTCCTGTTGAATGGATGTAAAACAAATCAAAATTGGATTAAATGGGCATTTGCACTTTTTGATTGAAATGTGAGGTATGATGGTGTTATATAAATACATATTTATAAGGTTAATAATTTATTGAATGTAGACTCCTACTCAATGCATTAAAACCACTCCTACCAGCACAATGTGCAATAGAAAACTAGGAACACACAGGCATCACTGACCTGAAAATGAAGCGTAGGTGCTGGCACCTGATGCAACACACTTGTGATAACCTATTCCAAATTTTAATACCACATTCATTACAGCAGGAATTTTCACTACCAACAGACCCTGAGATTGTACAAGCTGGGGCCTAATATTGGAACAATATATAAAACTTTAGCTCTGACACTGGTTAACCCAACTCCAAGATAGTAAATAAGCCTAGTGCATTCAGATAGAAAGCTTTAAGCAAAGTGAAAAGAGGGCTGGGCTGAAGTTCCATTCATATGACCTATTCAATGTATAACCCAATCATAGGCTGCTGGATCCCTAATATGAGCTCAGTTAGCTTTCTCCACTGTCCTCTGCCTTGTGGCGTTTTAGTTCAGTTAACTGTAGGCCCTTAAGAAATGCTGCATGGGTTTAATCTAGTTAAAGAGAGGTGGCTGCTCAA
Source organism: Mixophyes fleayi (assembly GCF_038048845.1). Taxonomy (NCBI): domain Eukaryota; kingdom Metazoa; phylum Chordata; class Amphibia; order Anura; family Limnodynastidae; genus Mixophyes; species Mixophyes fleayi. The sequence goes on along the minus strand of NC_134407.1, from coordinate 99,364,660 downwards.
GCATTGGACAAAGTATAGGATATAGGGGAAAATTCAATGTCTCACGGACATCGCAAGGAAAAATGAGCGTAGATTTGTACCATAATTGTCGGCAATGTGAAAGGTGCAATTGCCAGCAATTGAATTCATCCTATAGATGCAACAATGACTATGTTTATTTGACAGGGAAGTCCCTCCTTTGTTTTTTGTAATCATGCCAATAAGTTGTGGGCAGTGACTCATAGATTATTAAAGCCTGATTTGAAAATTTGCCCAGGGAATAAGTAAAATTTAGTGGATTTGAATCTTGATCAATGCTATAGCATACAGTTAGAGGCAATATGTTTTAATATTACCAAAAGCATATTCAACTCTTTTTTAGGGATATGCACCGGCCACTTTTGGTGTCTCGTGTTTTTTGTTTTGGATTCGGATTTGCTTGAGGTTTTGGGTTCGGATTTGTTTCGCAAAACACCTGACGAAAGGTTTTGGTTCGGATTTAAGGTTTTGGATTCGGATTTATTTTGAAAAAAAACATAAAAAGTGTTAAAAACAAGTTTTTGGGTTTATTTTCACTCCTACGGTATTATTAACCTCAATAACATTCAATAACAATCATTTCCACTAATTCCCAGTCTATTCTGAACACCTCACACCTCAACTTGGGCTTTTTGGATTTTACATGCCCTGTACTAGGAGATTGGGCATCGGGCTTGCCAGACGACGTTGATGGCATTTCATCGTGTATGTCAGTGGTTCCCAAACTTTTGCAGTTCGCGGCACCCTTAGAGTCTCCAAATTTTTTCAAGGCACCCCTCCAAAATAATTATTGAGCAGTCCTGTTTTAGAAGTAGTTTGGTCAAAAAATTGTAATAAGTATTTAGGTCAGGACAGAAATACTTATTTAGTTGTATGCAAAAATGCCCCCTCTGCATCCAGACACTCTGCCCTCAGGCACTCTGTCCCCTCTGCATCCAGACACACTGCCCCCTCTGCATCCAGACACACTGCCCTCTCTCAAACTGCCCCCCCTCTGCCCTCTGTCACGCTGTCCCCCTCCTCTGCCCTCTCTCACAATGTCCCCCCTCCTCTGCCCTCTCTCACGATGTCCCCCCTCCTCTGCCCTCTCACGCTGTCCCCCTCCTCTGCCCTCTGTCACGCTGTCACACTCCTCTGCCCCTGTTATACTCCTCTGCCCCCTGTTACACTCCTCTGCCCCGTTGTGCCCCAGCTGTCATCCTCTCTGCCCGTTACACTCCTCTGCCCCGTTGTGCCCCAGCTGTCACCCTCTCTGCCCCAGCTGTCACCCTCTCTTCCCAGCTGTCACCCTCTCTTCCCCGCTGTCACGCTCTCTGCCCCAGCTGTCACCCTCTCTGCCCCAGCTGTCACCCTCTCTGCCCCAGCTGTCACCCTCTCTTCCCCAGCTGTCACCCTCTTTTCCCCGCTGTCACGCTCTCTGCCCCGCTGTCACCCTCTCTTCCCCGCTGTCACCCTCTCTGCCCCAGCTGTCACCCTCTCTTCCCGGCTGTCACCCTCTCTTCCCGGCTGTCACCCTCTCTTCCCCGCTGTCACGCTCTCTGCCCCAGCTGTCACCCTCTTTTCCCCGCTGTCACCCTCTCTGCCCCAGCTGTCACCCTCTCTTCCCCGCTGTCACGCTCTCTGCCCCAGCTGTCACCCTCTTTTCCCCGCTGTCACCCTCTCTGCCCCAGCTGTCACCCTCTCTGCCCCAGCTGTCACCCTCTCTTCCCCGCTGTCACACTCTCTGCCCCAGCTGTCACCCTATTTTCCCCGCTGTCACCCTCTCTGCCCCAGCTGTCACCCTCTCTGCCCCAGTTGTCACCCTCTTTTCCCCGCTGTCACGCTCTCTGCCCCAGCTGTCATCCTCTCTTCCCCGCTGTCACGCTCTCTGCCCCGCTGTCACCCTCTCTGCCCCAACTGTCACCCTCTCTTCCCCGCTGTCACGCTCCCTCTCTCCTCTGCCGCGCGCCAGCCATAGAAAAAAAAGAAAAAGCACAGAAACTTACCAATCCGCCGGGCGCCGGGACCCAGCAGCCTCCTCTCTCCCGCAGCAGCTTGTTACTGACGTCGATATTCAGTGACAGCTGCGGGAGAGAGGAGTCTTCTGGGTCCCGGCGCCCGGAGGATTGGTAAGTTTCTGTGCTTTTTCTTTTTTTCAATGCTTTGCCCGCGGCACCCCAGTGACAGCGCCGCGGCACCCCTGGGAGCCGCGGCACACAGTTTGGGAACCGCCGGTCTATGTCATGACTAGTGGCAGCAGCTTCAGTATTAGGAGGAAGTGGGTCTTGATCTTTCCCTACTTTATCCTCCAAATTTTGGTTTTCCATTATATGTAGCACAAGAGAGCGTACCCCTAAGCCACACACACTCTGCAAAGCCTTTAAAAATTACCAATGGACTTATACTGCAGAATCAGTGAACTTTGTAATATAGCAGTACCAATGGACTTATACTGCTGAATCAGTGAACTTTGTAATATAGCAGTACCAATGGACTTATACTGCAGAATCAGTGAACTTTGTAATATAGCAGTACCACTGGACTTATACTGCTGAATCAGTGAACTTTGTAATATAGCAGTACCACTGGAATTATACTGCAGAATCAGTGAACTTTGTAATATTGCAGTACCACTGGACTTATACTGCAGAATCAGTGAACTTTGTAATATAGCAGTACCAATGAACTTATACTGCAGAATCAGTGAACTTTGTAATATAGCAGTGCCAATGGACTTATACTGCAGAATCAGTGAACTTTGTAATATAGCAGTACCAATGGACTTATACTGCAGAATCTGTGAACTTTGTAATATTGCAGTACCAATGGACTTATACTGCAGGATTGTTTTTGGATATTTTTATTTTTATTTTATTTTTTTATAATTATTTTTTTTTTATTTTTTTTATAACTTTTTTTAAAAAATTTTATAACTTGGGAATAATGGGGAAATTACAATGCCCTTAGAAGGACAGAGCACAGGACACAGCACCACTGGACTGAGCAGAACACAGCACAGCACAGAACTGAACAGCACAGCACAGCACAGCACGAGATATAGCAGGACAGAGGACCACCTAACACAACCTCCCTCTACCCTGATCAATGCTCGAGTGAAGATGGCAGCGGCTAGCGGGTAATTTATAGAATACGAGTATCGCGAAATCCGACAGCGGGATTATGAGTCAGAGCCTCGGTTTCAGTTTTGCAATTGCCGGGAATACCCGGATCTGTCTCGGATCCGGCTCGGATCGGCAACGTTCGGGTGGGCTCGGATTTCAGATATCCGAGCCCGCTCATCTCTACTCTTTTTTTAACTTTTATTCTCTACCATAAGCCGCACATACACTGTTGCTACACAGGTGGGTGCATGGACTGAAGGTGCCTCCATGTGTAGTGAAGCTTAAAATGATGGTTCTTTAAACCCTTTGGAGGACACTCATGATGTAAATACAGGGCAAGTGCCTGCATGTTCAGTGGTAGAGTTTTCATAAGGTGTTTTTTTAATGAGTATATGCAGTACATTAAAAGCAACATCAGCATAATGCACTGTACAATTATTGGCACCATCTCTTAATAGGAGCTTATAGGATATGAGGATATGATATGAGCGTATCCTCAGAGATACAGTCCCAGAATGTAGTTTTCTCACCATTGCATCCTCATTATCAACTAACCTATTATTGTTACAAGTATAATTGCTCCCTTTAGATCAAACAATAATGCATGGAAATAGCATTGCTGTGTGACTGTCACTGTTTGTGACCCCCTCCCCCCTCACATTGCTGTGTGACTGTATAGGACTTCCCGCCCCCTCACATTGATGTGTGACTGTAGGACCCCCCTCACATTGCTGTGTGACTGTAGCACCCCTCTCACATTGCTGTGTGACTGTATATTGCTGTGTGACTGTATAGGACCCCCCCCCCCGCCCCTCACATTGCTGTGTGACTGTATAGAATCCCCCTCACATTGATGTGTGACTGTAGGACCCCCCCCTCACATTGCTGTGTGACTATATAGGCCCACCCCCCTCACATTGCTGTGGGACTGTATAGGCCCACCGCCCTCACATTGCTGTGTGACTGTAGGACCACCCCCCCCCCCCCTCCCATTGCTGTGTGACTGTATAGGAGCCCTATACAGAATGGCTGTGGGCACGGGCTGTTATAATCACAGGGTACAGTACCGGTACAATTATTGGTGGCACAGTGCAGAACTAGCTATTGGGCACCTGGTGCTGGTATAATCACTGGGTACAGCTTCAGGAATGGTTTGGTATTGTTTCCATGCAATATAAATAAAATGCATTTAAGCCAGGAGATAAGGACCTTTAGTGATGCTCCAGGTGAGGACGATGAGATTGGCAATGGCAGCAGGTGCCTGTTAGTGATGTAACAGGCATTAAAAGTCAATTCATACCCTAATGGTCAACTCCAATTAGGACCCATTAGTCAAAAACATGTTATAAGAAATAGGCAAATCAATTATTCCAGAAAAAATAGAATACCAAAAGATTTTTATGCTCAGCCTCCCTTGAAATAATAAAAATTTCCCCCTTAACTTTTAATAGGCTTGTTCTCCGATCTCTTTCTTTTTCTGAAAAAGCTGCTATTTCTCACGCAGGTGTGTCCTCCGTGCTGCGCTCCTCAATGAAAATGTCGGGCGTGATGACGTCACACCTGAAATTCACTGCGAGCGCAGCACGAAGGATGGGACCAGGGAGGAAGCCAGAGCCAGATCGACACCTGATGTGACCAAGTGACCGCAAGGTAAGTTTTTGGATTTTTTTGCAGGACTTTTTTTTTTTTCATTAAGAGCCCTGCCTGGGCCCCTGCCCATCATGCCCAGTCGAAAAGACGGCCCTGATGTCACATATACCTTTCATCTGCAGTAGAATCTGTAAATACATACTGGGCTCACGCCCACTCCCTAGCTGTCGCTGAACTACAACTCCCAAGATCCTTGGTAAACTTATAGTAAAATGACTTTTACTTTCCTATGTATCTTCCACAAGTCTGTGAGAAACAGTCATGCACTTACACATAATTATTATATAAATGTGTAGCAGTCCCATAACATAACTTGATATAATAATGAATTTGGTGCACTTCTTGCATTTTATTGTGAAGTCACAATTTCAACATACAACAGTTTCAAATTACAGCCAAAACTTAACCCCAGTAACCTGCACTGATAACATTGGCAATAATTGCATAAAATATCCGTATGTCAGGTCTGTGGTACAGGTTATGGATAGCGGAGATTTGCAAGCCATGTTGACAACCTTGCAATAGTCGCTCTACGGCAGTAGGCAGTCTTTCAGTGTGTTGTACACAATATCAATGGCTTAGTGGTTAGTACTTCTGCCTCTCAGCACTGGGGTCATGAGTTTGATTCCCAACCATGGCCTTATCTGTGTGGAGTTTGTATATTCTCCTGTCATCCAGTCGCAAAGTGGATCACAGATGCCATGGCGACTATGCTAGTATTAGATCTGCATCCAATGTCCACTATTAATGCAGCTGGTTTTAGACAGTTACTTGAGGTCTTCTGTCCCTATTACCAAATTCCATCACGACACCATTTTACTAGAAAAGCTATTCCTCACCTCTACCAGAAAATTCGTAAAAATGTAATTATTGGGCTACAAAATGCCATTCTACCCACTGTACACTTAACCACAGATATGGGATCAAGCGGAACTGGGCAAACTAAAGATTATATGACTGTGGCAGCCCACTGGGTTGGTGATTCGCCTTCACCAGCAGAAACAGCAGCAGCATGTACCCAAGTACGTCACATTTTTCAGAAGTACGCTACTCTGTGTATCAGCGGCTTCACTAAGAGGCATACAGCTGACAATCTGTTACAAAAAGTAAGGGATGTCATTGCAACATGGCTAATCCTGCTGGGACTCTCCTGAGGATATGTGATTTCTGATAACGCCAACCAATATTGTTAGAGCATTACAGTGGGGGGAATTGAATCACATTTCCTGTTTTGCTCACACAATCAACTTTGTGTTACAGAACTTTTAAAAAATAACAATGACATGCAGGAGATGTTGTCTGTGTCCCGAAAAATTTAAGGTCATTTTCGGGATTCTGCAACAGCATGTAAGAGAATGCAGTAGTTGCAAGAAGATTAGAATTTGAGGGGAATGTACTTTAGTCCAGCGAAGTAGTCACCTGTGAAGAGAGTGCAGACACAGTTAGCTTGAGTCAAGTGATTGCCTTAATTATTCTTTTTGGGAAGCAGCTAGAGAAATTGAAGGATGAAATAAAACTAAAAACTAAAAAGTAAATCCACTAACTATATTGTAATTGTAGATCTAGGACTTAATTCACTTTGCCAGGATCCAAGAGCTATCAACATCTTGTAATGACATCTCCTCCTTCAGTTTCTCTGGCAACTGCTTCTCGGAAAAAACGTAGCTTTCCCAAGACACCCAGTGGAGATGCAGATGAGTTAGAACAACATTTTTACATTTGCTCTGCTCTGAAAGAATTGCCCAAAAATCATGACAGCTCTGCAATAAAATGAACTACAAATTCCATGAGGAAGGCCATTATCAGCAATTACATCAAAGTACACAGACTTCTGTGATGGTGGATTCCAGTGGGGATGAATTCGTATTGTTTGAGGAAGATGTACACAATGATGAGGGTGAATATGATGACAGTGTAGATTGCAGGTGCTGAAATCTAGCTAAGAGAAGGGAGCTACCTAATGCTGGTATGCTTGGTAATATTTTGGGTAGAATGGTATCTTGGCAATTTTATGTTTTTCTACAGTAAACTTTCAGCTTTTTTTTTAGAGAGGTTTTCTTTTTCTTTAAAGAGGTACAAGCTTTTTATTTACATTTTTGTTTCCCTGACTTAAAACTACTATGCACTTGAACATAGGCTTTAGCACATGAGGTAGAGGGATTAGTATCATCATGACTGGAACTCCTGTTTCTGTATGAGCTATGGCACAATACAATGTCACTGGAGACTTTGAAGAACACTGACAGCCCTAATATTACAATTTCTGTTTCAGCACTGAACCCTGCCACCTCTCCTGTTTCTGAGTGAGCTATGGTACAGTAAAATGTAACTGCAGATTTAGACCAAGCCAGCCAGCACTATAATTTCTATTTCAGCACTGACTCTTAGCAATGGAGCATTCCTCTTTGTCTGTTACCTATATAACGTAGTAGTATTTGCTTGCAAATTCAGAAGAAAAGCCTCTCTTATATATCTACATATAAGAGGGGGTGTAAACACTGGTATGCCCTACCGCCACTTCTCCTGCCTTCATTGGAAAACTATCAAATTCCATTTAATTAGAATCCCATTACATTTTCCATACCACCACTTCTAAATTTCCACTTCAACCACTGTATTGGAACATGTTCAAAATCTGAGATAAATAAGTAGTTGACAAGAACTAGGGGTTCATTCCCTGGTAATCACTGTAGCTTTAAGAAAAGAGCATAGAGTCCCAAGACACTTTTCTAGATGTTGTCATTTTAAACGTGGAAAGCTTACATCTAAAGCCATCATTAATTTGGGTTTAAGGGGTGAGAACAGATTCCTTAAATTGGCTAAAGGGGAACTTTTTGTATCTTTTCTTAGATACCTTCTGCACCAAATGAACGTAATATAATTACTCCATGTATTATGTATTATTAAGTTTGTGGTTCTAGAGATTAGTGGGTGGTAGGGAGAGTGAACAACACATTCCGCTGGTTGTTTTCTGAAGTCTAGTAATATAGTGTTATTTCCATTAGAGTTAAGGTCTTTTTATGGGTTCAGTAACAAATTTATTATCTGCTGTTTTGTAGTACTTAATGATAACTATTTTGCATATTGTTTTTGGCTTAAATTAGTTTGATAAGTGATTATCTGATTTTCTAACATTCAAAGATTCGATTTTGCAGCACTGATTAAATGGGTTTACTGCAGTATTAACTGATCATGTTAATTACACTTACTAAGATCTTGTAGTATCATCATCATCATCTATTTATTTATATAGTGCCACTAATTCCGCAGCGCTGCACAGAGAACTCAATCACATCAGTTCCTGCTCCATTGGAGCGCACAATCGATATCCCCTAACATACACACAGACAACAGACAGACCGAGAGAGACTAAGGGCAATTTAATAGCAGCTAATTAACCTACCAGTATGTTTTTGGAGTGTGGGAGGAAATGGTGGCACCCGAAGGAAACCCACGCAAACACTGGAGAACATACAAACTCCAAACAGATAAGGCCATGGTCGAGAATCGATTTCATGAGCCCAATCCTGTGAGGCAGAAAAGGTAGTATTTATTGGTCAGGTTCTGTATTTACCAATTGGTTAATATGCACCCTGATTGCGAATAGAATTTTTATGCCTGATGACTTTCGAGATTTTGAAGCATGCCATTTTTATGATTTAATTATTGATTTGGTTATGTTTTTTTATGGGTTAAGATTTATATATTGTGTGCTGGTCTCTGAGACTTGAATGTATTTATTGATTTTGTTTTTGCATTTCTTATTGGTTAAGACGCGCACACCCTCTTTTATTCTGATTGCTGTATATTTGATTTTAATCCCTAGATTTTCTAGTATTTGATAGGACTAATTTGTAGTACTCATTGATTGGGTTCATTACAGTAGTCATTAATTTCATGTTTCATTCTTTTGGTTAATATGCATACACACCCTTGTTCTGATTGGTGCATATCTGATCTTGTTCACTAGACTGCTAAAACACATTAGCTTGATTGTAATTTTTTTTGCATACTTGTACTATACATGATATGTTTTGGTTAATAAATAACTATTCTTAAATATATTTATTTGTGCAAGTCTGTGCTACTTAGTATTATTATGTCCAGTGCTTTATTTTGTCATAGAACTCACAGAACTGAGTTCCGGAACCTTTTTTTTTAATGGATTTTCCAAGTTTTAAAAGTAACTTTTTTAAATTTGGGGGTAAATGTATCAATCTACGGGTTCTTCAACACCCGCGTGTTCAGCCTCTTCCGCGATTAAATTTCAAGCGGCGCTGCATTGTAAAGGGAAGTTAACCCTTTACAATGCATCCCTTGTTGGTTAAGATGCACAAGTTCATTACTCTGGTGCTTTTCTTTAGATTATATGTACTGGTTCAATTTAATAAATGGTTTAATTGCTCTGAAAAAAGTGTGCTTATTAGTTGGTTACATCTGATTTTCATATGTGTCACACATAAAACATCCCCATAACGGTATGCTTTATCAATATTGTACAATTACTCTTCTCTGCATGCCTCACTTCTTATCTTCTGACATCCTCAACAACATCATGGGTGATTTCAACATCCCTATTGCTAATCCAATTTCCAATGCTGCTTCAAAACTTCTCTCTCTAACCTCCTCACTTGACCTCTCCCAGTGGATTGAATCTGCTAGTCATCAGAATGGCCACTGTCCTGATCTTGTTTTCTCTAAACTATGTTCAATTTCTAATTTCCTTAACACTCCTTTCCCCCTCTCGGATCATCACCTTATTAGTTATTCGCTCAGTCCCAGTTCTTTAACCTCTCTATGTCAAACTCTTCCAAGCCTCCTCATACCCACAGGGATATTAACTCTATTGTTTTTCAACAGTTTTCCACCTCTCTCCAACACCTTCTCTCCCCAATTTCTACATTCTCTTCCCCTCATTTTCACCATACCCTAGCATGCCCTTGATCATGTGGCTCTTCATACTCTGTGTAGAGTTCGTTGTCAAACATGGCACACTAAAGTAACACGAAATCTACAAAAACTTTCTGTCATGGTTACAAACAGGAGTACAGCTAGGAGCCACGAATATGGTGAAAACACTCTGTTTATTTGCAGAAAAGTATAAATAGCAGGTAATCAAGAGTAGTAGTAAATACCAGGTGCAAGCTGATGCAGGAAGTAATATGAATCTTCAGAAACCAGCAGGTACACAGCTAATGCAGGGAAGCAGGAGGTATGAACAGATTCCAAGCAGCATGTAACCAGAGGAGCAAGGCAGGAGGAAGAATCCACAGGGTGCAACAACAGGATATGACATCAATAGCCAGCAATGTGTGCTGGGAGTGACAGGTATAAATAAGGAAAATGAGACCACACCCAGGTGCATGGGATAATTAGTGAACAGAAAGGTTAACTCCTAAAGCACAAGAAATGCACAATAGCAGCACCTCTGGACATCAGAGGTACTGCTGCAAACACATAAAAAGAACAAATACAAATAATAAAGTCCAAAAGGTAGGAGCTGCCAGGCGCCCAAATTACCACCAATGTCTGAATTCATCAGAATCATAGTCCACAATAGGGGCCCTGGCAGAAAAGTCCTCGTCCATGGGCGGAAAGGCAAAGGGGACCATGCCAGCTGCCAGTTCAAGCACTGCAGAACCACCTCTCTTCTTACGTCCTCCTCTCTTACGGGACTTCCTTGGAGTTGGGATCTGCACCAACTGGGAGGAGCACAAAGGTATCACTTGGCCAGGTGAAATGGGTGGTACTGCTGATAATGTAGAGGCCCCACAAGATGGCATAGCGGGAGGTGTTGGTGAAAACTTGTTGATCACAGCCTCAACAAATAGTTGTAAGTCAGACAGGATGGGGTGATCAGACTCAATCAAAGGGTTTACCCATTCCAAAGCTTCTCCTCTAAAATGTGAAATAAGGAACAGTACCTGTCTCTTAGGGCTGTTAACAAGCTCTGGTATAAAGGGAACATAAGAAACAGCAAATCTCAGAAGGGCACTAAGTTGGGAAATGTGCCCCTCAAATAAAGGCAACGGGTCAGACTTGGTACCCTCAGCACAGGATGACTCGGACTTGGCAGCAGACCCGGACTGGGCAGCAGACTTGGCAGCAGACCCGGACTGGGCAGCAGACTTGGCAGCAGGCTCGGACTGGGCGGCAGACTTGGCAGCAGGCCCGGACTGGGCGGCAGGCTTGGCAGCAGGCCCGGACTGGGCGGCAGGCTTGGCAGCAGGCCCGGACTGGGCGGCAGGCTTGGCAGCAGGCCCGGACTGGGCAGAAGGCTTGGTAGGGACAGCACTGTGAGAAGCTTCGGGGCCGACATCTCTGTGAGAAGCCTCGGGGCAGACAGCGCTGTGAGAAGCCTCGGGGCAGACAGCGCTGTGAGAAGCCTCGGGGCAGACAGCGCTGTGAGAAGCCTCGGGGCAGACAGCGCTGTGAGAAGCCTCGGGGCAGACAGCGCTGTGAGAAGCCTCGGGGCAGACAGCGCTGTGAGAAGCCTCGGGGCAGACAGCGCTGTGAGAAGCCTCGGGGCAGACAGAGCTGTGAGAAGTCTCAGGGCAGACAGCGCTGTGAGAAGCCTCAGAGCAGACAGCACCAAGTGGTAACTCGGGCTGAACCGCATGGACAGGCAACTCGGGCTGAACTGCATGGACAGGCAACTCGGGCTGAACTGCATGGACAGGCAACTCGGGCTGAACCGCATGGACAGGCAACTCGGGCTGAACCGCATGGACAGGCAACTCTTCTGGAGCAGACTGGAGGGACAGGACCCCCTCTGGAGCAGACTGTAAGGGCAGCGCCCCCTCTGGAGAAGACTGTAAGGGCAGCGCCCCCTCTGGAGAAGACTGTAGCTCAGGAACAGAGACAGCGGCTGGAGACTCAGGGCCGGACACCGTGGCAGGAGACTCAGGGCCGGACACCGTGGCAGGAGACTCAGGGCCGGACACCGTGGCAGGAGACTCAGGGCCGGACACCGTGGCAAGAGGCTCAGGGCCGGACACCGTGGCAGGAGACTCAGGGCCGGACACCGTGGCAGGAGACTCAGGGCCGGACACCGTGGCAGGAGACTCAGGGCCGGACACAGTGGCAGGAGACTCAGGGCCGGACACAGTGGCAGGAGACTCAGGGCCGGACACAGTGGCAGGAGACTCAGGGCCGGACACAGTGGCAGGAGACTCAGGGCCGGACACAGTGGCAGGAGACTCAGGGCCGGACACAGTGGCAGGAGACTCAGGGCCGGACACAGTGGCAGGAGACTCAGGGCCGGACACAATGGCAGGAGACTCTGAGCAAGAAGCAGATGAAGGCACCTTGGAGCAAGAGGCAGATGATGGCACCTCGGCACAGGAGACAGAGGCTGGCACTTTGGCACAGGAGACAGAGGCTGGGACCTCGCAACAGGAGACAGAGGCTGGGACCTCGCAACAGGACACAGAGGCTGGGACCTCGCAACAGGAGACAGAGGCTGGGACCTCGCAACAGGAGACAGAGGCTGGGACCTCGCAACAGGAGACAGAGGCTGGGACCTCGCAACAGGAGACAGAGGCTGGGACCTCGCAACAGGAGACAGAGGCTGGGACCTTGCAACAGGAGACAGAGGCTGGGACCTCGCAACAGGAGACAGAGGCTGGGACCTCGCAACAGGAGACAGAGGCTGGGACCTCGCAACAGGAGACAGAGGCTGGGACCTCGCAACAGGAGACAGAGGGAGTTGGCGCCTCAGGACAGGCAGGTGGAGCTGGCGCCTCAGGACAGGCGGCTGGAGCTGGCAGATTTGGAATGCAGAGAGGAAACAACAGGAGATGGTTCAGTAAGCTGACGTGGTCTACGGATAGGACATTCTTGCAAGAAATGTGCATTGCTGGCACAGTAGAGACACAACTTGTTTGTTATTCTGCGTTGTCGCTCCTCTTCGGTCAAATGTGAATGGGAATTAGTTACCCCATAGTTCTTAGAAAACAGCAAATTTGTAGAAGCACTTTTAAGAGGTGCTATTTGCACAGGTACATCAGCAAAGAAGGTGGATTGAGACAGATCAGCAGCTTCTGAATTAGGAGAGACAGAATCTGACAGTCTCCTGAGTGGGTACATAAGCAAAGTGGAAAATTTAGCAAGCTGGGAGCGTAACAGGATTATGTCCATTTGTAAAGCCTGTAGCTGTGGCAATTCAAAAGCTGGTAAAGCAGACATGTTCCAAAAGTAAACGAAAAATGAATTCCAGAACAAAAAAGGTCCCAGAATAAAAAACTTTCACCTGACTCCTTAGCTGTTTTTTGGGCTGGTTATACTGTCACGGTTACATACAGGAGTACAGCTAGGAGCCACGAATATGGTGAAAACACTGTTTATTTGCAGAAAAGTATAAATAGCAGGTAATCAAGAGTAGTAGTAAATACCAGGTGCAAGCTGATGCAGGAAGTAATATGAATCTTCAGAAACCAGCAGGTACACAGCTAATGCAGGGAAGCAGGAGGTATGAACAGATTCCAAGCAGCATGTAACCAGAGGAGCAAGGCAGGAGGAAGAATCCACAGGGTGCAACAACAGGATATGACATCAATAACCAGCAATGTGTGCTGGGAGTGACAGGTATAAATAAGGAAAATGAGACCACACCCAGGTGCATGGGATAATTAGTGAACAGAAAGGTTAACTCCTAAAGCACAAGAAATGCACAATAGCAGCACCTCTGGACATCAGAGGTACTGCTGCAAACACATAAAAAGAACAAATACAAATAATAAAGTCCAAAAGATAGGAGCTGCCAGGCGGATCGTGACACATTCTCGTAACTTTCTTGTAAAGCAGAACGTCAGTGGTGCAAATCTTGTACCTCTAATGATTTCAGCTCATATACTGCTATCTACCACTCCTATCAAAATGCTCTGGACACTGCTAAACAAGCATATTTCCAGTCTCTCATCTATGCTCAGGCTTCTAACCCCAAATGATGTTTTAATACATTTAAATCTCTTCTCAATCCTCCCATCCCAAACCCTCCGACTAACATCAGTGCCCAGGATCTTGCCTCCTATTTCAAGCACAAGATTGATAAGATCAGACTTGAAATTGTATCATCTCCCTCAACTATCAATCAGCTTAATTCCTTCCCAGCATCCTCTAATTCCCTCTAACTAAAATCTGAAATCTCTCTCTCTCTACTGGTATCTTTCCATCACTATTCAAGCATGCAGTGATTACTCCTATTCCAAAAAAAAAACAATTCTGACCCAAACTCTCTCTCAAATTACCGCCCCATCTCTCAGCTCCCATGTCTCTCCAAACTTCTTGAGAGAATTGCCTACACTCGCCTCACATGTTTTCTTTCTGCAAACAATCTATTGGATCCTATTCAATCAGGCTGTTGCTCTCAACACTCCACAGAGACTGTGCTGACCAAGGTTGTCAATGATCTGATCACAGCTAAAAGTAAAGGTGATTACTCTCTACTAATTCTCCTGGATCTCTCTGCTGCATTCGACACTGTCTTATCCTGGTTCTCATCCTACCTATCTAATCACTCTTTCAGTGTTAATTTCTCTGGAACAACTTCCACTCAGCTTTCTTTATCAGTTGGAGTACCACAAGGCTCAGTCCTAGGTCTTCTGCTATTCTCTATCTACACCACTTCTCTTGGAAAACTAATAAGCTCCTTTGGATTTCAGGATCATCTCTATGCGGGTGATACTCAAATTTATCTATCTTCTCCTGCTCTCTCACCATCTGTGTTGTCTCGCGTTACTGACTGTCTTTCTGCCATTTCATCTTGGATGTCCTCTCACCAACTCAAACTGAATCGTTCAAAAACAGAATTAATATTATTCCCAATAGAAGCATCCTGCCTGACATTTCTATTTCTGTTGACAACATGACCATAAATCCCACCCCGCAAGCCCGCTGCCTAGGTGTAATCCTTGACTCGCAACTATCCTTTGTTCCCCACATCAACTTTATATTTACATCATGCTTCATACATCTAAAAAACATTTACAAAATACGTACATCTCACATAAGACACTGCAAAAACTTTAATTCATGCACTCATCATCTCCCGCATCGACTATTGTAATTCCCTCCTTACTCGTCTTCCCAAAATCAGACTCAAGCCCCCTACAATTTATTTTGTACACAGCGGCTAGATTGATTTTCCTTGCAAATTATTTTTCCTCTGCTGAGCCACTCTGTCAGTCTCTACATTGATTTCCTGTTTTTCAACTAATCAAATATAAAACTCTTCGACTAACATACAAGGCCATCAACAAAATTGCACCAACACACATCTCCTCACGTATCAAAATATTTCCAAACTCGACATCTTCATTCTGCACAAGATCTGCATCTCTCTTCCACTCTCAACACTTCCTCCCACTCTCAGTTACAGGACTTTTTTCGGGCTGCACCCATTTCATGGAATTCTCTCCCTTGCCCAACAAGACTTTCCTCTAGTCTTAAAACCTTCAAGTGTTGTCTTAAAACCCACCTCTTCAGACAAGCTTATAATATTGCTCAAGCACCCTTTTAATCTCCCTAGGCTACCCTATTACCACCCTTAAGACAGCTAACACAAGTCAACCAATAACCCTCTGACCAACATAGCTGTGTGACTGAGCATACAGCCCACTAAATACTTCTTAACCTTTGCATTCTAGTTGGTCAAATATGCAATATAATGTAGCACTTACCCTTGTGTATCAAACCATTGTCCCATAGACTGTAAGCTTGCAAGCAGGGTCCTCTTACCTCTATGTATGTATTACCCAGTATTGTTTTATCACTGTTTGTTCCCAATCATAAATCGCTACGAAATCTGCTGGCGCTATATAAATAAAGCCGAAGTCCTTGCAGAATCCTATGGTCCCATTGGGTTGTGGTACAAGTACAATTGGACGATTCCACTCACTTGTCGTTTCTTTAACCACATCAAACTTGACAATTTTCTGCACCTCCTGCTTTGCTGCCAACTGTCTTGCTTCAGGGATATGATATGGCTTTGCTTGACTACCAACCCCAATGAGTAATCGTTGTCCTGTTCAATTAGGGTGGTACATCACAGTAGGGTCAAAAAAGGTCTCTGTTCCACCACATCATATCCTCAGGCAGAGGCCTTTGCTGTGAAGACAATGAGGACCCTATTGGTACTTTTGACTGTGGTGAAACAAGGTATTATTATCACCTCAACCAGTCTGTCCCTCGTTTCCCACAAGTGGACTATAAAAACATATACTTATCTAGCCCTCTGGTTCACCATATTTGTCAGTCATATTTAAACTTGTATATATTCTACTTGTAAGAATATTTGTGTAACGATCGAACTTGGGGATGCCGCTGACTGGTATTGACTCTACTAGGCAGGAAGGCGCGGAGTCTAACATACCACCGGTATTCACCAGGGACCCTTGCAAGAAGGTATGGGCTTGGCTGCGTGGGGAACGCAGGTCACGGTCCTTCAAGCTAGTTAACAGTGCAGCGGGAGATTGCAGGAGTGGTCGTATGGTCCGGGTCTTTAGCCAAACGATAGCGTGGTACAGAAGGATGATCCAGAGGAATGGTGAGGAGGAAAGCCAAGGGTCAGTATCCAGTAAGCAAAGAAGCCAAATTGTGACAGAGAATGGTCAGGAACAAGCCGGGAGTCAAACAACAAAGGTAACTATAATATGGGAACAGGATACTATGCTGGAGAAAGGTGAAACCAATACTCTGGCACTGGAGAGGAGGAAGGAGGGGCTATTTATAGTAGGACACTAGACCTAATTGGACTAGCAGCGGTCAGGTGCTCTTGACCGCCAATATACAGAGGAAAAGCGACCCGTTGCCTAGCAACAGGAGGCATGCATGGCCGCGAACCGGAAGTACTTCCTGTTGCTAGGCAATGGGACGGGGACCCGACAGTGGAGGCAGGCGTCCTCTCCCAACACCTAACATGGTGTGAGAGCCGCGCCTGACAGTACCCCTCTCCTGACTCTTTGGAGTCGAGGACTTATTCTGAGCCAGGAGACGTGGAGCATGCAGATCTCTCTCCTCAGACCCGTAGCCCCTCCAATGGACCAAGAACTGTGATTTACCTCAAAGGGTTCGTTCTTTAAGGATCGGCTCGACTTCAAACTCATCCCCGAACGTGGTCTTGAGGAGGAGCAGGAGTTTTCTCAAACTGAGTAAGATAATGGCTGAAACTGGGTTGACGTGGCCGGAAGCTTTGCCACTAGTCCTCCATAGCATCCAAACCACTACTAGACTGCCTCTTAATCTGTCTCCCTTTTTGGCCGACAGCCTCGTTTGATCGTAAGTCCAGAAGATGACTTGAAGTGTAACAATGAAGTGACTGTGCAATATCTCATAAAAATGAGCAGACAGCTAAAACAACAACAAAAGCTGAAAATGCTGTCACCTGTTATGCCAGAAACAAACTGTCATGATGTTGAACCTGAGGAATATGTTATGATCCGCAATTTCTTACGCTCAGATTGTTTAACAGACCATTGGGAACACCCGTACCAGGTGTTGCTGACCAGCACCACGTCTTTGAATGTTGCAGAAAGAGACACTTGGGTCCATTCCACTCACTGCAGGAAAGTCAGTAGCCCGGAGAAAGTACGAGATAAAGCCGAGACCGACGACACTGATCTGTCACTCGTAAACCTGTTTCGGGAGACCTAAAGCCTGCAGTCAAGACACCTGAGCCAAGGATGTTGCCCAGACTATCATTCCAGCAATTTTCTTTTGTTCCAGGATTTTTCTTGTTTTTATTTTTTGTAGGACACCCTATTTTTGTGAAGGATGGATGACAGAGACGGGATCTGGTAGTGGTACTGATGAAACGGAGTTGGAGGAAAGATTGATAGAACCAACAGTGCAGCCCATTATCAAGCTTGGTCCAGGGATTATGAAAAGGTCTGTTAACTCTGGAACTCGGAGACAGTGTGTGGGGCTATTGTCTGATGAATATTGTATTTGTAAGTACTGTGACTCCCTAGTTGAAGAGAAATGCATCCAGCGATGCCAGTCCAATAGTAATCTGGACGTGGGCGGGCATCCTCTGAAGGATTATCACTCCCTAGTGGGTAAGGTCCTAAACCAAATTGAGTGCTGGGTGTGCTCACATGTGCCTCAGGGACAGCATAACATAAGACTAGTGCCGTTCGAACTAAATATTTTTGAGGTCCTCGAATTACGGGGAGGGAGGTCCATAGAAGTGAAGTACAATATCACTAGGTCCCCTAGTCTGAAGCTTTGCCAATACTCCTTAGACCGGTCTTTACTGTGTCTAAATATCTCACATGTAAAAAAACTGGAGAATTGGGAAGCTGACATACCAGATCAGACAATGGCTCGCCACACTTTTTTTGAAGGGAGACTTTCAAGGTCACTAATAGGCAGGAATGTTGATGGGCATCGACACGTCCACAGAAATAAGACAGTACTTGTTGGGAGGGTTCCTCAGAGTTATTGTCAGGATGTAATCCATGCCGCAACTTGTCTTGAACAGATGGAGACAATGGGTATAGGAAGATTTTGTCAAGACACTGTGCAATATTATCAGCGATCCTGCTTACCTTATGTCCTCCCAGATGATGTGTACTATGTTTCTGGGAGAAAGCCTTATTCTTGGTTAGCTCCGATTTACAAAGGTTTGTGTTTCTTAGGTAAATTGGTTCCTGAGATCATAACTATTATACATGAGGAAATGGTTGGTATTCATAAGACTACATCACCACCATACATACACACACGCACAGTATGAACATCGTGGCAAAAGAAACAGGATTCCTGGTGAAGAACCCATAGCTCCAAAATTGATTAGTGAAGCCACTGGTTTCCATGTTATGGTTGCATTAGATCCCACCAGGATCGCTCTGGGAACTTTAAATTTAAAGTATATTTAGGACCAAGCCAAATTGATAGATAATATCACTGAGATGTATGATGACACTTTCAGGTATACGGGTAGAGAGCTACAGGCTTATAAAAGAAGTTGGTGCAACATAGACTGGTGTTGAATTATCTAACATCTATTACTGGTGGATATTGTGTGACATTAGCCACCCAGTTCGGTGTCAAATGTTGCACATACAGATGACCCCAAGGAAGTCATAGACCGGAAAATGGATGAAATTCTGCAACTAAAATTGGAATTTCGGAGGAACCATAATTCTTCATGATATGAGGTTGGAGAAAAGGTGGCAGAATGGTTCTCATGGTTGAATCCTGTGAAATGGTTCTCCGGTCTAGGAGAGTGGGTACAGGAAATGGTTGCTAGTATAGGTAAGCTTCTTCTCCTTATACTTGGTGTCATCTTAGTAATTGGCTGATGTGTCAGATGTGTTCCTACGGTGTGGAATTGTGGAAAGCAATCTACTGAGGAAAATACTGAAAACGAGACTGTTATGGTGGTGAGGGTTACAGGTATTATGGTATGTGAAGAACTTAATTAGGTGATAGTTTCTGTCAATATCAAAGGGTGGAGCTGTCGAAGACAGATAATTGGATATGGTCATTTCAATTAATATCTAACAACTTGGTTGTCTTTTGTCTGAAGTTATGTGAATAGCACACTACGGCGTGGAGTAGCGTAACTAACCGCAATACGTGGCAAACACTTATACACTTGTAATTAGCTCACTTGTAAAAGTAGTTGCAACACATAGTCATTTAGGCAGAAAGTAGCAGAGTTTATGGTTAAATATTATAATGTCATATACATGTTAGTGAGAGCTAAGGTTCAGGTCACAGGAAACATGTCATGTCTGGTACCATTCTAATACCTATTTATTCGCAGCCGTCCGGTTCAATTGCCAAACTGATCGCACGTTGTGTATGCTAGATATGAATTGTAGGGAATAAATGGTTAAGAATGATATTGTCTGTGTAATGCAAATAGACCAGTTTAAACAGGTTCCTGGCGGGAAGATTAGGAATGCATCTCCAGTAGAGCTGACCCCCACCTTAGGATGTGATCTTTCGAACTGGCCAATGAGCTGCATTGCACTGGACCCTCCTGATGCCTGAACCAATGGAAGCAAGCAAACTCATTTGTATTGTTTTCACTGTACCACTAACTGTATATAAGCAGGGGTCCTGAGACCAGTATTCAGTCTCTTTGACCACAGACTTCTGTATTGAATGCTGTATACTGGATCCAGGGCGCCTGCTAAGTAATGGCTGTACTTATTTTATTCTGCTACTTTTGGCTATTAAATCACATTATGCGATGGAACCACATCACTGGAAGTGGACAATCGTTATTGGATAGCAACTAGACGGTCATAACAAGAACGACGTCCCTGTTTCAAAGATCTAAGTTTAGATTCTGCAGTAGAAACTTTGTCAGGCTTGTCATACAGGAGACCCAAGGCTTGGAAAAAGGAAGCTACAGATAACAGTTCCGGACCGTCGGGGTACAATCCAAATGCCCAGGTTTGTGGATTTCCTTGCAACAATGATATTGCAATACCCACTCGCTGCTGTTCCGCACCGGAAAACCAAGGATATAGCTTGAAATATAATTTGCAGCTTTCCCTAAAGTTGTGGAAATCCCTTCGATTGCCAGAAAATTTGTCTGGAAGATGAAGCTTGGGTTCTTGAACTTCAACTTCCTGAGAAGAGGTAATTCTGTCATAAACAGACAATCTGGTAGAAATGTCTTGAACAATCTGATATTGAGCCTGCAGTCGATTAGCCAGCACTTGTGCAAGGGAAGGAGGAGTAGGATCCATGGGAGTAAATCCCAAGTATGTGGGCTGATTATAATGTCACGAATCACCCTATGAGTTATCAGAACCTGTTGTTGACAAGAGCTTCACCTATAGCAATTCCCTTTCCTATAGAACTAGATATGTTCGTCGGTACTCGGTTGTCCCCAAGACTTATTCTCAAGTAGTGATAACTCAACTCCGGTATGTAGGCACCACAGAGAACTTGACAGTGGGATGCTGAGTAGAGATACTCCTGGACCAGATTAAGCAGAAACACTTAGTAACAGGATGCAGTACCAACCTCCACCAGTATTACAGATTGGCAGTGTGGAGTAGAGGATGGTGTAGCACCAGCTGTGGCCTAAGTGAGATGGAGCTAAAGAGCAGCACAGTGTCAGTGAAAATACCAGAGCAAGATGGAGCAGTACATCTGTGCTGCGAAACACTACAGACACAGGTGAGTCTGATGGAGCAGATAGCTGGCACCACGATCCTGCGGATGGGAGGAGATCTCTCAGATGAAAGGGAAGAGTCTGAATCCAAATAGAAGTCAGGGCCACGAGCAAACAAGCAAGGTCAGTATTCAGGCAGAGGTCAAGGTCACGAGCAAACAACCAAGGTCGGTATCCAGGCAGAGGTCACAGCAGGTATCAATCAGGAAACTGTCAGATAAATCACAGAACCAGGAGCATGGAGAAGCAAGCGTGTGAACGCTATAAACGGCAAAGGCAGAGTGAAGCTGACAGGTATTTAAACCAGTAGTAGCCAATCAGGGAGGTGTCAGATAGAGCTGTAGGTGAGAGGAGTTCAGGTGATCACACTAAGGCTGAAAACAACACTGCAGCAGCCAAAAAGAGAACAGCAGTTACCTGCTGTTCCTAACATATAGCATAATTTACTTTAATCAGAGTTAACATAAACTACAAATGTTCTCCTCGTTTCAATTATGTAGTATCTTGACCAAACTGTTGCGTGAATTCGTAAAAACACAGAGACTTGAACTTATTAAGTGTAATTTACTATGGAAAATACATCCACAATGCTTAAGATAAAACTGGTAGTAAAATGCATACAAATATAATGCAATTGTTTCTTATAAAATAAAAAGGATAAAACATAGAATTGATAGCTCACTTATAATCAAGTTTCCGGTGCTGGGAGAAGCAGGAAAAATGGGACACTCTTCAATCAGAATGACTCCCCAAAAGTGAACAAATTTTAACAGTCACAGTGCAGTTTTAAAACCACACTGCAGGGCCCACAGCCCCCTTCCTGTGATGTTAGAACAAAATGGTCTGTGGGAATGCAAATTAGGGTTTCATGACTCTGCTGGAGAAACACCTTCTAAGTTAGATTTTTGTTACCCTGACCTAACTTTTCACAAGTATGACTTACAAACATGATTTTAACTCCACACATAAGTTCCCCTTCATCTGCATACCACACATGCTTCTGGTATGATATGGAGAAAATGATATGATATTTTCATGTGACCCTATTCCGCTTGAATTTGTCATTAACATATAACCCTGTCCAGGGCCGGACTGGGACTAAAAATCAGCCCTGGCATTTAAAGCTCACAGGCCCACGTGTTGTGGGCTCCATGCACTATATTGTTGCACACTGATGCTGGCACAGTACAACATGATGTAGTATGAGTGTGTGTGTGGGGTGGTATTTATTTCTCCTAATGACCCTCAACATTACATTGTTAGCATCCCAATTACATCAATAAATACCATGACAATACATTATTAGTACCCAAATTACAGCAATAAATAACCCCCCACACACACTCATACTACATCAATCACCCCTACATTACAGCAACCGGCATCACCCCCCACATTACAGCAACCGGCATCACCCCCCACATTACAGCAACCGGCATCACCCCCCACATTACAGCAACCGGCATCACCCCCACATTACAGCAACCGGCATCACCCCCCACATTACAGCATCCAGCATCACCTCCCACATTACAGCAACCGGCATCACCCCCCACATTACAGCAACCGGCATCACCCCCCACATTACAGCATCCGGCATCACCCCCCACATTACAGCAACCGGCATCACCCCCCACATTACAGCAACCGGCATTACCCCCCACATTACAGCAACCGGCATCACCCCCCACATTACAGCAACCGGCATCACCCCCCACATTACAGCAACCAGCATCACCCCCACATTACAGCAACCGGCATCACCACCCACATTACAGCATCCAGCATCACCCCCCACTTTACAGCAACCGGCATCACCCCCCCACATTACAGCAACCAGCATCACCCCCCACATTACAGCAACCGGCATCACCCCCCCACATTACAGCAACCAGCATCATCCCCACATTACAGCAACCGGCATCACCCCCCACATTACAGCATCACCCCCACATTATAGCATCCAGCATCACCCCCCACATTACAGCATCCAGCATGACCCCCCACATTACAGCGTCCAGCATGACCCCCCACATTACAGCATTCAGCATGACCCCCCACATTACAGCAACCGGCATCACCCCCCACATTACAGCATCCGGCATCACCTCCCACATTACAGCATCCGGCATCATCCCCCACATTACAGCAACCCGCATCACCCCCACATTACAGCAACCGGCATCACCCCCCACATTACAGCAATCGGCATCACCCCCCACATTACAGCAACCGGCATCATCCCCCCACATTACAGCAACCGGCATCACCCCCAACATTACAGCAACCGGCATCACCCCCCACATTACAACATCCGGCATCACCCCCCACATTACAGCAACCGGCATCACCCAGCACATTACAGCAACCGGCATCACCCCCCACTTTACAGCAACCGGCATCACCCCCCCACATTACAGCAACCGGCATCATCCCCACATTACAGCAACCGGCATCACCCCCCACATTACAGCATCACCCCCACATTATAGCATCCAGCATCACCCCCCACATTACAGCATCCAGCATGACCCCCCACATTACAGCGTCCAGCATGACCCCCCACATTACAGCAACCGGCATCACCCCCCACATTACAGCATCTGGCATCACCTCCCACATTACAGCATCTGGCATCACCTCCCACATTACAGCATCCGGCATCATCCCCCACATTACAGCAACCCGCATCATCCCCCATATTACAGCAACCGGCATCACCCCCCACATTACAGCAACCAGCATCACCCCCACATTACAGCAACCGGCATCACCACCCACATTACAGCATCCAGCATCACCCCCCACTTTACAGCAACCGGCATCACCCCCCCACATTACAGCAACCGGCATCACCCCCCACATTACAGCAACCGGCATCACCCCCCCACATTACAGCAACCAGCATCATCCCCACATTACAGCAACCGGCATCACCCCCCACATTACAGCATCACCCCCACATTATAGCATCCAGCATCACCCCCCACATTACAGCATCCAGCATGACCCCCCACATTACAGCG
This sequence comes from Mixophyes fleayi, assembly GCF_038048845.1. Lineage (NCBI taxonomy): Eukaryota > Metazoa > Chordata > Amphibia > Anura > Limnodynastidae > Mixophyes > Mixophyes fleayi. The sequence continues at coordinate 99,340,727 of NC_134407.1, read as the reverse complement.
TCCAGCATGACCCCCCACATTACAGCGTCCAGCATGACCCCCCACATTACAGCAACCGGCATCACCCCCCACATTACAGCATCTGGCATCACCTCCCACATTACAGCATCCGGCATCATCCCCCACATTACAGCAACCCGCATCACCCCCACATTACAGCAACCGGCATCACCCCCCACATTACAGCAACCGGCATCATCCCCCCACATTACAGCAACCGGCATCACCCCCAACATTACAGCAACCGGCATCACCCCCCACATTACAACATCCGGCATCACCCCCCACATTACAGCAACCGGCATCACCCAGCACATTACAGCAACCGGCATCACCCCCCACTTTACAGCAACCGGCATTACCCCCCCACATTACAGCAACCGGCATCACCCCCCCACATTACAGCAACCGGCATCATCCCCACATTACAGCAACCGGCATCACCCCCCACATTACAGCATCACCCCCACATTATAGCATCCAGCATCACCCCCCACATTACAGCATCCAGCATGACCCCCCACATTACAGCGTCCAGCATGACCCCCCACATTACAGCGTCCAGCATGACACCCCACATTACAGCAACCGGCATCACCCCCCACATTACAGCATCTGGCATCACCTCCCACATTACAGCATCTGGCATCACCTCCCACATTACAGCATCCGGCATCATCCCCCACATTACAGCAACCCGCATCATCCCCCACATTACAGCAACCCGCATCACCCCCACATTACAGCAACCCGCATCACCCCCCACATTACAGCAACCGACATCACCCCCCCACATTACAGCAACCGGCATGACCCCCCACATTACAGCAACCAGCATCACCCCCTACATTACAGACACCAGCATCACCCCCCACATTACAGCAACCGGCATCACCCCCCCACATTACAGCAACCGGCATCACCCCCCACATTACAGCAATCGGCATCACCCCCCACATTACAGCACCCGGCATCACCCCCCACAATACAGCAACCGGCATCACCCCCCCACATTACAGCAACCGGCATTACCCCCTACATTACAGCAACCGGCATTACCCCCCACATTACAGCAACCGGCATTACCCCCCACATTACAGCAACCGGCATTACCCCCCACATTACAGCAACCGGCATTACCCCCCACATTACAGCAACCGGCATCACCTCCCCACATTACAGCAACCGGCATCACCCCCCACATTACAGCAACCGGCATCACCTCCCCACATTACAGCAACCGGCATCACCCCCCACATTACAGCAACCGGCATCACCCCCCACATTACAGCAACCGGCATCACCCCCCCCCCCACATTACAGCAACCGGCATCATCCCCACATTACAGCAACCGGCATCACCCCCCCACATTACAGCAACCGACATCACCCCCCACATTACAGCAACCGGCATCACCCCCCACATTACAGCATCCAGAATCACCCCCCACATTACAGCGTCCAGCATCACCCCCCACATTACAGCGTCCAGCATCACCCCCCACATTACAGCGTCCAGCATCACCCCCCACATTACAGCGTCCAGCATGACCCCCCACATTACAGCACCCGGCATCACCCCCCACATTATAGCAATACCCTCTCCTACTTATTAGCAATACTAAGCACCAAACACACTACAACATTGCCACCCCATACTACAGCAATACCACCAATTATACAGACGCCACTGTAGGAAACAATGTTTTGCTTTTTTCAAATCTCCCACAAAATAGCAACAACGAACAGAGTACTTACACACACATATAGGTAACAGGTACCCTTTTCCCTCAATTAAATAGTAATGGCAGAATTTCCATGAATCATTCCACATGAAATAAAACTAACATATATCTAAAAAAAACATAACTATTGAATGATCAGTTGAACCCACACGGTCGCATTAAAAGTATTTCCATCTACAGCAAAATGTCAGAGAAAAATATTTTTGTTTTACTACAGTAATTGGATATGCGTCTTTTCTATTCATTTTAAATAACACAGTATATAAATTAAGGGGGATAGAGGAGGTGGGTAAGAAATAATTGGATGTGATCCATCAGTTTGATTAGATAGGAAACATTTAGATTATTTACCTGGAGACGTCTACCCCCTTGACTCATTGGCAGGGCTGACAAGAGGAATTTTGGGCCCCGATACAGCAACTTCTTTGGGCTCCCATCATATTCAACAATGAAAGACTTGCCTGTGGCAGAAATTCATATGATGCCAGACCGTAGTGTGCCCAGTTCATATTATGACCATTATCTACCAGCCCCCTCTGGGTAGTTTAACATAAAGAAAACACATTGATTTAAACAGCTCCTCTGAGCCATGTCAACTATTTCTAGGAATTAATTCACAAACACATGATTGCAGATTTATATGCCTAAAAATTAGCTTGCACATGACACCTTCCCGTTCTAGAGGGTGGCAGGGAAATTGCTACCTACATGACTATTATCCCTGCTCACCTAACACAATGTTTCCGCTATGGCAGTCTGTCTGTGGTACAATGATGCGCTCGTTCTTGTGCTGCAGAGTAAAGTGACATGGTGGGGGGTGTCAGATTCTACCTGGGTAACTTTAATTTTCTGTGGTCTGAGAGCCAGGTACACAGTTGGCCACACCCACAGCTTGAATTTGTCATTAACATATAACCCTGTCTCTGCAGTCGGCATGTCTGGGGCCTCCCAGACATGTGATAGATTACATTGTCTTAAAAGAGATATTTTCAAAGGCTTTCACGTTTGCGACCTGCCATAAATGATACAAGGTGCTACAATGGATCCCGGCTCTCATCTACCAGCCTCCTCTGGGTAGTTTAACAAAAAGAAAACACATTGATTTAAACAGCTCCTCTGAGCCATGTCAACTATTTCTAAGAATTAATTCACAAACACATATTTGCAGATCTACATGCCTAAAAATTAGCTTGCACATGACAGGTAGTGTTATCAGAAATGACATATCCTGAGGAGAGTCCAAGTGGGATAAGCCATGTTGCAATTACATCCCTTCGTTTTTGTAACATATTGACAGCTGTATGCCTCTTAGTAAAGCTGGTGATACACAGAGTAGCCGGCCTCTGAAAATTTGTGATGTACTTGGGTACATGCAGCTGCTGTTCTTGCTGGTGAAGTCAAATCACCAACCCAGTGGGCTGTCACAGTCATATAATCTTTAGTTTGCTCAGTTCCGCTTGTCCACATATCTGTGGTTAAGTGTACAGTGGGTAGAATGGCATTTTGCAGCCCAATAATTGCATTTTTACAAACCTTCTGGTAGAGGTGAGGAATAGCTTATCTAGAAAATGGTGTCATGATGAAATATGGTAATGGGAACACAAGACCTCAATTGTCTAAAACAGCTGCATTAATAGTGGATATTGGACGCAGATCTAATACTAGCATAGTCGCCATGGCGTCTGTGATCCACTTTGCAACTTGGTGACAGCTTTCATACTTGCTTCCTCTTGCAAAGGATTGTTTAACAGTCAATTGCTATAAACTACTAGAAGTCTTCTTCTTGGTCTGCTTCTGGGATGAAGATTCATCCCCAGCAGCAGCAGCGGGACTAACACTCAAGAATTCTTCAGTGACATTCAGGAGTGCTCCATTGCTCCATTGGAGTCATCTAGCCTTAGCAGCTTGGATGCAGGACTAACTCTGAGCGCTGAGGATATTGATGAGGATGGTGCTGTGGGTGTAGATTGCAGGTGTCGGGATCTAGCTGAGAGAAGGGAACTAGCTGATGATGGACTGCTTGTTGTTATTTTTTTAGCAAAAGTTTCTGATTTTCCCAACAGCTTGCCATGAACTTGCTTCAAATGGCGTAACATGGATGTGGTTCCTAGATGGTTAAGGTCCCTACCTCTACTGAGTGTGGCTTTACAAATGCTACAAATGGCTAGACAGCTGTTGTCAGGATTTGTGTAAAAATAATTCCACACATAAGTGGTGGATTTTTTGGTTTTATACAGAACTGCTTCCACTGGTGCAGGACTTACACAAACAACATCATCCTCATCAACATCCTCATTAGCGCCCTCATCAGCTACACAAATATCCTCCTCATCCTGTTGCAATTCCAAAGTGTCATCCTCAATTTGTGTATCACCGGCTACACTTGGGCTGATCATGCACACATCTGCAGAATGGCTGAAAGGGGCCTTCTTTATGGGTACAATATCAGACAGGTCAGGATTACACATAGCACTCGTGGATAGACTCTCCTCAGGGATTTGTGTCATTTCTGAATCTGAACATACATTTTCCTTTAATGCCTTACTGTTTTCTTCCAGCTCGGCTTTTACATGTAAAAGTATTTGGACACCACTTTTGGAGTCCAAATGACAAGGTCTTGCTTGGTCATGACTGACCTTACAAGAAGATGAACAGTGACAGTTGCAGAACTAGTACTCATAGAGAAAGGCGAAGACCTTATTCTTTCCTTGCCACTGCGTGTGTAGAATGGCATGTTGTAAATTCTATTTTTTTCTGCAGATATCTTTGCCTGGATTACAGGTCTTTTTTTCTTGACCAAAGTAAAAGGTGTTTTTTTTTTTTTTTTTAAATCCAGTATTTTTATTGAAATTTTTTAAGATATAAACATACTAAACAACAAAAAGAAAAACAATCGCATACATATCGGAATTAAATGACGGAATTTACAAGATTACATTAAAGCATAATAATAATAAATGTGCTATATTCATTCAGGATCATACATCGTAAATGCTTATACATAAGTATGTTACACATGCAGGGTTTATTACATGGACTTAGATACTTATTAGAAGAACTGCGGTAGCCATACATTTAAGTAGATAAAGCATCTGTACTAGATGACATAGGATAGAATGGAGACTCTAACCATCTGAACCATATATTCTCAAATTCCTTCAGAGCCTGTCTGCTAGTATAAACAAATCTCTCGTGCCTTATGGTGGTATTGACCAGTGCCTTCCAATTTTTAACTGTGGGACTCGTCGGGGCCAACCACAGTCTCGCTATACAGACCTTAGCCAACATCAATAACTGTGAAATGTACATTTTTGTCAGTTTATTAACTTTCCCCTTCAATCGGAGCCCAAAGAGACAAGTGGCCGGTGAACTAAGAGACACTTCAATTTCAGTAACCTGAATACATCTCCTGATCCTTCGCCAGAAGATTTGTATACCTGAACACTCCCATAGAAGGTGCCAAAAGTTAGCATTGATCGAATTGCATTTCGGACAGTTAGGGGTAGCATCCGGGCGAAATTTTGCCAATCTAATAGGGGTAAAGTAGGCCCTGTGTAAGATAAACACCTGTATTTGTTGAAATTTTAATGATGAAGTATAACCTTTAGTACTGTCTGTAACCATTTCCCACTCCTTGTCTGATATAGGGCCAATATCTATTTCCCACTGATTCCTCAAATCATCCAAATCATCTGCAGTGGATTCATACAGAAGACATGAATACATTCGAGAGATCAGACCTCTATAACCCAAGGCCTGTAATTGTTTCCTCAGTGGATCCACCCCAAACACCAAAGTCTCCCCTTTAAATTGTGTGCTTAGGGCGTGTCGTAACTGAAGGTAAGAATAAAACATTGTTCTGGGTACAGAGAATTCCCCAACCAACTGTTCGAAGGATTTAAGTACATTTGTATCATAAAGCTGACCTACCAACACCACACCCAACCGAGACCACTCCCTGGCCCTCTTCACTGTATTCAACTTCTCAAATTTCTTTGCCCCCTAGATAGGAGTATATGGATCAATGTCAGTTTGTTTCATTATTTTATTACAGATTGTCCAAATCTTAACTGCCTGAATCAGGAGCGGAGGAGCCCGCATACCAAGCCGCCCCGCCAGCAGTGACTGTAAGGGAGTGTGATTAGAATTAAATTGGTGTACCACACCCAATGTAGCTCATGGTAATCGGGGTCCGAAACCCATGCCTTAAGGTGGACCAATTGAGAGGCAAAATAATATAATTTTAAGTTAGGAAGTGCAAATCCACCAGAAGATCTGGATCTATACAGCGAGCTGAGCTTAACCTTAGCCCTTCCCCCTCCCCAAACCAATGAAATCAAATAGCTATCAATGCATCGGAAAATGGAGGGTGGAATATATACAGGTGACTGCTGGAGTATATATAAAAACTTTGGCTGCACCATCATCTTAATTAAATTTATCCTACCGGAGACAGAAAGTGGGAGCTTCTTCCATACATGAGTTTTTTCTTTAATGTATTTGATCTGGGGCTGCAAATTAAGTTCTACATATTCAGCGGGGGTATTAGAGATCCATATTCCCAAGTATTTGAATTTCGATGCCCATTTTAACTGTAAGCCTTCTGGCATTGTCACGGGACACTCCCATCCCAGAGGGAACACGCTAGATTTATCCCAATTAATTTTTAGGCCGGAAAAAAAACCAAATCCATCAACCACCCGCAGCAAATGTTTTAGGGAAGTGTCGTGATCTGAAAGGAACAACAGCATATCATCTGCATATAATGCCACCTTATCCTCTCTGTGCTCTGATCTAAGTCCCACAATTTCTCTATCATGCCGGATCTTACAGGCCAGCGGCTCTATTGCTAATGCAAACAGGGCCGGAGACAACGGGCATCCCTGTCTAGTACCCCGCTCTAATTGAAATTGTTGAGAAAGATGCCCATTGACACAGACCCGCGCCACTGGATGTGAATACAAAAGTTTAACCCATTTTATAAATTCCGGGCCCACTCCAAATCGGGACAATACCTCCCACAGGTATGGCCACTCCACCGAGTCAAACGCCTTGGCTGCGTCCAAGGACACCACAACTTCGCTCTCAGAAGAGGGTGACCGCACCTGCAGGAGAGTATACAGCCTTCTAAGATTGATAAACGTGGACTTGCCCAGCATAAATCCCGTCTGATCCGGATGAATTAATTCCAGCACCACTCTACTTAACCTCAAAGCCAGTAATTTTGCTAGAATCTTAACATCATTTGACAAAAGTGAAATCGGGCGGTAGGACTCAGGGTACAACAAATCTTTCCCTGACTTAGGCAGCACCACCACTATTGCCTCTGCCATTGAAGGGGAAAGAGCGCCAATCTCACCCAGCTCGCTGAATGTATCCAACAACCTAGACACAAAAAAGGGCCGGTGTTTTTTATATAATTCAATTGGGATTCCATCTACTCCAGGGGCTTTACCATTAGGGAATGACATAATAGCTATATCAATCAAAAAAGGTGTTTTTTTACATTTTTGTTTCCCTGACTTAAAACACCATGCACTTTAACATAGGCTTTAGCAGATAACGTAGAGGGATTACTATCATCATAACTGGTGCCAGCAGCTGCTTGGTGCTCCTGGTCTTCTGTATACTGCTGTGAATCCATTTTGATAACATAGTACAATGTGACTGCAGATACAGAAGACAAAACCTGACAGCCCTAGTATTTGTATTTCAGCAATGACAATTAGCAATGGAGCTCTCCTCTTTGTGTGTTACCTATATAACACAGTACAATGTGACTGCAGATTTAGAAGACCAAGCCTGCCAGATCTATTATTTCTATTTCAACTATGTCAATTAGCAATGGAGCTCTCCTGAATGTCACTGGAGACTTTGAAGAATACTGATCCTCTTTCTTTTCTACCTATAACGCTGCCCAACTGCACTAGAGACTGCCAAGAATTGTGCAAACCCTTCTGTGTCCCTGAGTGAAATGGCTCTGGATCGCCGTGGAGGGCAGTACTTAATAGAATCCAAAACTCGCGAGATCCGACGACGTAACAATGACTTTTGCCTCGTTTTCAATTCCAAGGGCGCTAAGTTCGGGTGTGGTCGGTTCTCGGGGAACTGAGCCTGAGCATCTCTACTTTTCACTGCTTGTTAAATGGGGTCAGATTACAGTCCAGATAGAGGTCTATGAAGACTGCAGTGATCAACATAAGAAATCTCTGATTTCTCCTGCTTTAACCCCTTAATAAAGTAAAAGAAAAGCTGTGATGACCATTCTCCGGCTAAAACAGCTGTTTTCTCTGGATTTCTGGTTCATCATAGCTTAACAAATAGACCCTATACTGTGTAATGATGGAGTGCTGTCCGTTTGTCCCTTTACTGTGCTATTAGAGCCAATGAATAATGGAGTGCAAAATAAATCACATTTCCATAAGGCTGTGGCTAGAAATATATCGAACAATACTGACAGCTCATGCCCATGTTATTGCGTCATAGGAAAACCTGGGAATTCAGTGCACGTTATTTACACCCTTCCAAAGCACCTTCTTAAACCAACGTTGTCCCATCTTTTCTTTCTACAGTCCGTGCTTGGGTTACATAGCCCATTGGGGTTAGTGGTACTGTCAAGGTCGTGAGACTTGCAATGCAGAGACTTGTTGGAATAAGAAGAAACTAGTACAGGGTGACTCCTCCTTGCTACCTGTAAATTTGCCGTCCCTTCTTCATTTTCCCCCTCCTCACCTCCATTTCTCAGGGTGTCCTCTCCATCTATTCCTAGCAAAGGGATGTTACAGAGGCAACAGCACAGGCGGAGGAGGAGGGACAGAAGCGATCAGCTGGGAGGATTACAGCCTTGAACAGTCGGAGGAGAAAGAGGAAAAGGGAAGGTAGGAGGGGAAAATAGCCAGCAGGCTGGCAAGCAGCGTGTAGAGGAGAGAGGGATAAACGGCGAACACCGCAATATCTAGGAGTCCATTCGAGTGGAAGCAAGGACTGGAATCCAGCACCGCGATCCAGAAGGATCTTAGTGATCAGAAGACATTAACAGCCGAGAAATCGACCTCCATGTATGCAAGTCCTTTACACGGTGCAGTTGCAAGGGAGCCGAGAAGCCTCTGTTCACAGTAAGGGGGGTTGCCTTATAATAATCTGAGATCAGCAATTGCCCCATTTAAATAAAAAAACGGATGCAAACAGGTGCTTGGACATGCGTATAGTTTTTAATTTAACATATTATGTGTATGCTTCCGAAATGCAAAACAATGAGTGCATGTTATAGATATCACTGGCAGCACTGTTTGGTATTTTATTTAATTGCCGTGTTGATTTGTATATAAGGAGACAAAAAGGGGAAAAACACGCACATTTAGGTCCAAACATAAGGGAGAAATGAAGGACTTGTTTGGATTTTTTCTTGCTTGTTTTTGATGAAAGGACTATGACAGCTCTCTGAAGGTGCTAGGGTTGTCTTGCTCTTAAGGGCTCCCCTAGCTTTCTGGAATGAGGTTTTAAAAAGAAAATTGAGACTGCACTTGTGTCATAAACCTGCCTTTATTTTATGCTGAGGAGGCAGCTAAAGAAGGCCCCACAATTTGTTTGACCTGCCCCCTTCTTTTGCAATATGGCTGGTGCAGGAATTTGGGGGCTGAGACATAAGTGGCTTTCAGGGTTTCCTGGGTCTTCCTGTTAGCAATGGCAAGTGGCAACAAATCCCAAAGCAACTTCAGTAGCATTGGCTTAACCATGAGCGCTATCAACAACAACAACAACCTGCACCTAGACTCCTCCATCCTTGCTCCTAAAGGGGAGTCCACCCTCATTATTCCAGTCACCATGGAGGTGCCATGCGACAGTAGGGGACAGCGCATGTGGTGGGCATTCCTGGCCTCTTCTATGGTGACATTTTTTGGGGGTCTTTTTATTATCCTGGTGTGGAGAACCCTTAAATATCTTTGGACTGTCTGCTGCCACTGCGGGGGCAAGAATAAGGTAACATAATCTGCATGTTAACTTATGATGAATGTGTACATTGTGGGGATATGGGTAGTTGCTTTTTTGTGAATGGGGGGAAGATTATTGGGTGCAGTTTTTGAAGGAATTAGGTAAACACAAAATAAACAGGGTGTAAAAAAATGTATCCTAGTTACAATCTGAAGACATGTACATATGAATTGGTAATTATTACATTGGTGCTTTTAAAAACACTTCAACCACCATATATTAAGAATGGACATTGGATTATTGGATGTAGCTAAAAAGATAAACTAATTCCTCCAAAGTAATATATAATATTTATAACTTATGAAAATAAGTATCCATTCTAGAGGAACTTGTAAATGGATATAGGTAACCTGAATGTGACATCACACTGCAGCATAGTGACATCAGGCATTGGGATCTTCTATTCTGAAGTTCTGTTTATATTATATAATAGCTGTTAGAAATTCTATATACATTCTATACTTAAACACAAAGATGCTTACAGAGCAAGTGTATTCTTTATTATTTTCCGAAAAATGAATTTAGGAAGTCAATAAGATTAACTTTAAAATGTATATAACCAGTGCAAGAATACATGATGTACTAGCAAAAAAGATATATCTCATAATAATATTTTCAATATATTTAGTTACCATAATTTAAGATACAATCACGCATACACGGTGGCTGACTTGCAAACCTTGATTTTCCTAGTGCCCAGAATCGCCCAATTGTTGTTTAGAACTTAGTTGAAACAATATTAATTGGTCCATCCATCCTTCTCTAAGAATTTCCTGTGGTCTTCAGTTCTTTGTTTATTTTCTATAGCTCTTAATAGGTATCTTCTTGAAATGACTAGGTGGATGCATTTGTCTTATTGGTTTCTAACGTCTACTTTACATTGTCCATCTTGATTATTTCTTTAAACTTATATATAGGTTGACAAACTGATGTGCTCTTGAGTCAAAATCAGCTAGGAGCCAGCTGTCAGGAAAAGGTGAACCTTCTGATATATATGTGCACCCTGGCTCCTCAAAATTTTCAAAGTACTAGTAGTTCAGTGTTAGACTTGCTTTACTCTCTCCTAAATTCTTCATAATTCTGCACACCACTGATTTAACCAATATCCTGGCTTGTAATAAGTTTGTCTCCCGGTATCTGGAATGCCTATGCCGTATTAATAACATTGGCACAAAGTTCCATTGGTCAGGTGGCAATCCTATGTGCCACAGAAGAAAGTCTATGTCCTGATACAGTCAAATTGGTCCAAACATTTTTGCAAAGGTTTGTTTTTTTGCTAACTCCATCTCTTCTGTGACGTAAGATTTGCAGTTGAAATAATTATAAGTTATTTTGTAAAAATACCTTTTACAAACAGGTCAAAGCAAAGGTTAATCCCACCTTTTTGAATGGAAATATTAAAATGTTACAGTACATATCACTTGCACCTCTTATGCACTGTTGTGGTCCATATATTTAGCAGGTACCAACAACGGAGGGCCCTGTGTGTGTGAATAGACTGCTCTTATTATTGGGCCAGTTCAGGTCCTAGCGCTAACAAGATTGACCCCCTATAAGTTCAAGCATTGTGTGTGTACATACTAGACCAAGTGTTTAAACTGAAAATGTAATTTTTTTTTTATAAATGCAGTTGTAATGAAACACATGAATGTAGGTCATATTGTTTTTTTCCTTTATGTTTGCATTGATTTAAAAGGAGTGGTGGTTGCTGTAGACCTTGCTTTACAGACATAGATCCCAGTATATGCTCATACATACATACATCCTCATACATGCATTATGATAGAAAATTGCTAAATACAAAATTAGTTATACCAAGTAGTAACTTTTGCACAAAACAGCTCTCATACTTGACAATATCCATATAAATGGGCATCAGCATGGTATACTCAACTGCTTTCAGCTACATTACATTACAGATGCTGCTCTAGTGCTACCAAGTCTCCTGTAGATTGCCTCTGGTCCTGTAATACAGAATCAACAATCTACTTTGTTCTCCTATTTAAAAAGGCAGCAGAGTGGGATGTGAGCTGGAGCACACAGCCTAAGTTTTCATCCAGGGCTGTGAAGAGAACCACAGAGCCCTTGGGGGAATAAACTGTTGTATGAGCAGGTCCCAGGGCTCTATCTAGGGCAGGGTTTCCCAAATCCAGTCCTCAGGGCTCCCTAACAGTGCAGGTTTTCAGGATCACATGTGACATAATTAGGACCACCTGTGGATCTGTTACAATGTGTCAGTCAGTAATGAATAAACCTGTGCTCCAGCAAGGAGATATGGAAAACCTGCACTGTTGGGGAGCTCTGAGGACTGGGTTTGGGAAACCCTGATCTAGGGGAATCAGCAGGTTTGTACAATTTAGGAGGCTAGTAGTAGTGCAGCTTAATATTTGCTCTAATTTTTCCTTAAATTCTCCATAGACATCGCACAACACTTTATTTTTTGTAATGGCTCGACTGATCATCTGACACATTTATAACATAGATAGAGCCCTGGACAGTTGTGAAGGATATGTTGTGCAGTAGAGAAGATAATGCAGAGGTTATCCCAAAATAAAGGTTTTAATGTAATATGCATCAGAAAAGTGTCGATTAGGTCAAACATTAAAACAGATCAAATTCCTTTAAGTACCTGAGAAAAGAAGATTGTTATTTATGTAATATGTGGACTGGTAAGGAGTTTTACTTATGCAGTACATTAGTGGATAGAAGATCGGCCTCGCCCTGCAGGCTCTTTGGTATGAGCCTTTGGGTATTAACCCCCTTATGTATTTTGGTGCCTAAGATGGAACATTTCACTCCCCCCTCCCATCACTGTGACTTCCCATCACTATCCAACCTTCATAGAGACAGTTGCTAGGTAGCCCCGTTGTGTCATAGCCCTGCAGGATAGGGGAAATGAAAATCAACACCGTATAGAAAACAGCTTGGCCTACACTCCAGAAAGCACAGACAGATTGAGGAGATGTTCGACCACTGTAAATTATTATAGAAACAGCCATAAAAAAATAGAAAATCAATAGTCTATTTTTGTAATCAAAATAAACAAAGGAGCTATTAAAATAAACAAGGAACTTCCCTGCAATGATGCTACATTTAGAAAGCAGTCTCTAAGGGCAAAAATAAATCCTGCCACAAGGCTAACAATAAATTAAAAAACACCATTAGATCATTGCTCCTGTTTATGTGTTCAGTTTTAAATCTGTATTTAGTTATAAATCTGTGTGTGTTCTGACTCTTGTGGTAAAAGTATAACAGCCAGTGCCTTGTTTCCTCTGGAATATTAATGCCTAATCTGGAAATCTATATATTATAATAAAGTAAATCCAGTATTGAAATGAATATATATATGTCAAATGCTGTATGTTACTAAGCTGAATAATATAAATGAAATGACTGGAGTGTTTATATATAACTAAATATGTCCACTACGCTCTCTTTCACTCATCGCAGCAGGTTGCAATTTTAGGAGGGAGGTGCTTCTCTAACAGTATAGATATAATGTGATGGTATAGAGTGACTGTCAGCTTGGCAGATTTACATTGTTTGGATTGCCTAATTTATACAGAGGGACAATTCCAGTGATGCCATAGCTGAAATTACTGCAGTGTTCACGTTTAGATCAGGTCCTAAGCATGTGGGAGGAGATTCTGTCTGTCTCTAATGAAGTGGGGAGTAATACATTATTTTTTAGCAGAGGTGCAGTGGAATTAATAGTGAACCATGTCTTTTTCTGTATTACAATGTAATTTAAACTGTAAGCGTCATTGGAGGAGGTGCTGATCTAAATGAATGATGAACATTCCAAATTGACAGTACATATTATTTTGTATATTGGATGAAATACTCATTATCTATTCCTGTTCTCTGAACTTTCTACATTGACATGTATTAAAGAAGAATATAACAAATGCTAAAAAATGACATTGTAATGAAGCTCAGTAAACCTAATCTGATGGGGACTGTAGTGTACCGAGGTCCACCTAGGCTGAACCGTGTGTAATGTGTTTAGAAGAATCTTCACAGCAAGTATGTTTTTAATGTATAGTAAACTGAAAGGATTAGTGCTATGTCTGCAGCACCCATTTTAAGTTACTTCTCTAAAATATTAAATGAATACCTTTCTTTAATGGTGTGCTCACACTGTTTGTTTGGAAACCACACTTGTTGTGCCCACTTGAAACAGGTCAAACCGTAAGGGGTAAAATCTGCAGCATGCTGCTTTTTTAGCCTCGTTCATTTAGGAATGTGAAATTTGGTATTGTTATGGTGATCATAGGGAGGATAATCCCTATGGAACCTGCATTTTCAGTGTAGTTTTAATGCATTTTCCAACTTGAAGCAGTAGCATGATTAAATAGAACTGTTTGAACAAACCCTCAGGGCTCTCTTTTTCAAATGGTTTTCAGGTATTCACTCCCATTGAGACTCCTACAGTACAACTTATGAGAACCTGAACAACATCATTGTTACTGATGTAGATGATAAAGTAGTAGTAAAGTGTAAATTCCGTAAACTATCACTATTGAGGAGTAAGTACATAACTTTAGTTATATGAAAGGGATATGAACGAGTAGGCAATTCCTTTTGTTACAAGACGTTCTAAAAAGATATTGCTGAGTGTCTGTGAATACTTGGTGCATTATGACAGTGGACAGCAGAGACACAGAGCTAATACTACCAGCTAATTAGGGTGATTATATACTCCATCTGCCAGCTGGCAGCTCAGCCAATCAGCTGCATGCACATTGTTTACTCACTATGGACCATCACCTGGTCAGGAAGGGTTATCCAAGTTTGTTAGATAAATCTCCAGCACAGAAGGGTTTAATCACTGAAGAAGATTTTTTTGCTGATCAAATCATTAAAGCTAGTTCACATTTTACTTTTACCATCAGTAGAACTGTAGTTCTATCAAGCCTTACAGTGACTTTGTAAATTATGTATCTTGAAATAATTAAAGCGCTTAGCAGGATTTATCCCTGTTGGTCTGTTTTTCAAGTATTTTCTAATTTTTTTTTCTTACTTAATTAATTTTTTTGACCAAGCAAGCTCTAAGGTAGTTCATATGATAATGATCATCATTTATTTATTTATTTATATAGCGCCAACATATTCCGTAGCGCTTTACAATTGGGGAATTGGGTGAAATCTGCAGACATGCAAAGTTCTGTTGGCAGATTACCTCTGTCTATATATTTTACCTTTCTGTCACTGAAATCAAACCCTGTGAGTCAAGATACAAACTTAAATGAGCACAACTACATTAATGAGTTATAGAAAAAAAATCATTTGAAATTTGAATAAACTTTCAAATTATTCCAGCACACAAAACTCTGTAATATATAAAACATATGGTATATAGAATATGTAAACTGCTAATCATTTTTTATAGATAAGGAAAATAAGTAATAATGGGGGGATCCTGATTGACCAAATCCTCTATTTTACTTGTTAATTGAGTTGTGATTTGCTGATCAGTATAGAGAACTTTGACATCGAAAAGGTTAAAAATCCCTCACACTTTTATAATTTATTCAGCAGTCAAGTTGCTTAGTTGAATGAGGATGTAAATTATAGATGTGTTGCTTGTTATGAATTAATCAGGATATGCAGGTAGGTTGAGGCGTTTCGGCTTATGTCTCGCACAATGGCGACCAGTATTTTGTCCTTTCCAGTACAAAGTTTTTTGATGATTGAGCATATGCGTCTTCAATAGTTGAAGAAAATCCACAGGTGTTTTTTTTTTTGTTTGTTTTTTTTATTATCTTAAATCTATAAAACATGCTAGGGATCTACTTTCTCCCAATGCTATGTAGAACATTTTGTGATTGTGATGGCATCAATTTTGGGCTCAGGTAATTCAGAGGCAGGAAGTGCCATTAAAGTAATTTACAGCGTCAGTGAATGGGGAGGGGCTTATTGTCAAGGGCTTTAAATGAGTTGTTGTAAACTCTGTCCTTGTTGACTTATGTAAATTAATTTGATGTTATAATAAAAAGAAATTCCCAATTATGAAAGGGGCTACTATGATGTGGGTATAGCCAATATATTTTATTTAGTAACAAACTTGAAAAAATTATAATGACTTACCTGAATTCAGCTTACTTTGTATTGATCAAAGCTGATTGGTTGCTATTGGTTACCCCATTTCTGCACTTATATTTACTGTAGACTACATTTGAAGGAAGATCAAATGGAAAATGTTTATCTTTGAACATAAGATCTTAGGGTTGTTACCCTGTATAAGTACAGACTGCCCATAAATTGATAATATTGGTGTTGCCAAAAAATTCAAATAAGCCATTTTCTTTGTCATTGTTAATGTCGCAACTATTTTGAAGCTTAAGAGGTCTCACTAATTCTGAGACTTGATGATTACAAAGACCATGTAGTTATTGTGCTTTAAATTTAACTGTTTCTCTGAATTACTAATGTTTTTATGTAAACTTACACTGGGTACACAATTTCTCTTGATGCAATATCCTTGACAATTATACCAACGATTAAAAAAAAAAAAAAATCCCAATCAGCATTGCCGATTCATGTGTACACACTTTACACAATTTATCCTTTAGATCTGTGCTCTTGAGCTATCGTAATCATCGTCTGAAAAGATTGTGACTCTGCATAATCTATGGACACTGCTGTCATGAGAGCATACACACTGCAGAATTGGAACGATATCGTTCCATTGGTGAATGACGCTTTTAGTCCGGTTTATAAATCAAATAAAACGATGCGATGGCTTTGGAAGGATAATCGTTCATCATTGGTGTGTACATACTAATGCGATATCAGACCAAACGGTCGTTTATCATTTCATTGGCCCAATAAGTGGCTGAAAACACTGTAGTGTGTACCCAGCCTTACTGAGATTGTTTTGAAGGTCTGTTTTCTCTATTTCTTGTAGGTTACAGAAATGAAATGGTACAACATTTTTTTTTTATACCCAGCTTGTGGTGTCTGTGTCATGTAGGGAAACGTGTCGCTTTGTTGAAACCTTAACACACAACAGGCGATGTCCACTAAGGGGTAGCTTCTGTAAGGACCATACACCCTTCCAACCTATCAGATCCTTGAGGGACCATGTGATCATCTGTAATGAACACATAATTACATTTCAATTTGTTCAGTTTTGCATTAAGGAACTGGGAAGCTGGGGGTGAGCATACAGGGAACCAAGAGAATCCTGGGTATGGGTACGTCAGAGGTCTGCAACTAGTGTAAGGGTGGGTCCCTGTAGAAAACAATATCTTGATAGAAATGTACTTTAAATAGTGCTGTATAACTAGTGCACATGTAATATACATTTTAATGTTATACACACCTGAGATAAATGTCTCACTGTGTGGGTACCAGCCTTTGTGTTCAGTAATGCACACTCCCCAGTAAAATCAGAAGAGATTCGATCATTTGGCACTCGGACCACATGTGTGACTCTGGTCCTGTCGCTTAGTGGTTTGACTGACCGGCAGGATTGATCTGTGTTCTACTGCTTAGGACAAGATAGAGGGATTATCCTTACTTCAGAGATCAAGGGAATGGTAATTGAGCTGTAAGGAATCTTTCTCAGACAGAGATTAACAAAACCCCAAAAATTGAAAAGCTAAAATATGAAGGACTATGATATTCCACCATACTTGTCTATACTCCCGGAAAGTTCGGGAGACTCACACATTTTGTGTAGTTCTCAGACTCCTGGGAGAGCAGACCATCCTTCAACATCCTCTCCACCTCCTAGTGAAGGACGATGTGTCACAACATCTACAGCAGAAATGATTTACATGAGACACCAGTGTTAAAATATGGTAGTAAACAAAAATGGAAGATTTAATACACATAACCATATGTAAAAGCCAAATGCAACTAATTTGTTTCATGCAGAAGTACAATGTTCTTGTTCACCAATAATTATTCTTGTTGATAGACTGGTTGGGAATCACTGTATAGTCTTCCTAAATATGTTGCCACAGTTTATGTAGATGATGCTAACACTAATGTCACTACTAATATCTAAGGCTTGGTACACACTGTAGGCTTTTCTGCGGATTATCGGGCCAATCACCCTATAAGCAACAGCTTGACCACATATCGTATCAGTGTGTATATTCACACGACGAACGACAATCTTTCCAAAGTTCCGATTGTCGTTTCATTTGGTTGGTCGTACTGTTTAATAATCTCATTCCAATCACCTTCCGATCATGTAGTGTGTATGCACTCATAATCTCCATAGAGTTTACTGAGTTGTGATCTTTTCAGCTGATGCCGGCAATGAACATGCCCTGGTGACTAAATGTAAAGTGCTGTAGATGGAATAGTTTGTTTATTTGTTCGGAGACTGAATTTTTTGTTTCAGAGTCACAGAAGCTAACGAAATTTGTAAGGACATGTGGATAGCTATAACAAGGTGATTTTTATCAGTGTGTCAGGAATGAGTGAATGAATGAGTGACTATTGTGCTGTCATTCTCTAAACGACTAGAGGACCATATGAAAAGCACAGATCTGAAGGTAAATCTGCCTAGTGTATACGCATGAATCGTCCGACCAATCGGATCTTCAGTCATAGGTACAATCGTTTGAGATAACGAGTCAGTCGGAAAATTCTTCAGTGTGTACCTAGCTTAATGCAGCGTGATAGAGTATCAGAGTTTGAAACAAAGCTTCTTTCAGCTTCTTACATTTAAAATATTCATATTATCGACATGATGATAACGAAACTCACTTAACCAAAATAAATACTTGATTCTCACTTATTAGTGTTTCTTCATATCTAGGACTCACCTAAAAATATTTGAGCTGGAGCATTTACATATTTGTACTCATTTTCTTTTCATAAATTGGACCAGCATAAACAGTTTATAATTTCTGAAGTACGAAGAGAAAGAAAGCATTTTCGGCCACAAATAGGTCCTGCTTGTTAACATTTTTATCAATCTGCAGTTAACAAATATATTTATAATTTATTCCATAATTTTGTACTTTTGTGTGAATTTCATCAATAGAAGGTTAATATTGACACTTTGACGAAATTCCACTTCGTGAATACCTGCTTTAGTATGGCATAATAAATTCATAAATGTGGATTTGCTTGAATGTGAAAAACGTCCATATTATATGCTTTGCAAAATGTTACTAGCAACATGTAATATCTTATAGATTATACTTGATCATCTCAGTAATGATTCCACACGTATATTTGCCTAAAGGGATTATAAATTACCTCTTTAAAGCTATGTGAACCTGGAAGTGATTTTCCAAAGTTGTTGCTTTAGATATTGAATGAAATCCTATTTATTTATTTATTACTATGTTTATTTTTAAGAAATTCTTATTAAAAGATGTGGTCCAATAGAAGATCTAGCAGCACCTTTATTGGCACACAGTTCTTATGGGTGATCCACGTTGTCCATAAAGACTAAGTCCCTGATTAGAGTAAAATATGGCTGGCTAAATACTGAAGGCTTATTTTTTCAAATTTTGTTTTACAGAATTCAGAGAAGCATCTAATTGATAACTGAGGGGGGAATTCAGTTCCCCCCGAATTAGCTCAGCATTAAATCTATTACCGTTATTACGGTAAACCTAACCCGTCTTTGTGAGCTGCGAGCAAAAAGCTGGCGTTGAATCTACCGTAATAGCGGTATTTAAGCGCACTATTACCATAATAACGTTAATAGTGCGCATGCCGCGATACTTTTTACCGTAACTCAGCCAATTGAATTCCCCCCTGAGTCTGTATTATAGTGACGTATAAAAATGTTTTCGTCTACATGGTAACATTACAGGTTTTACATAGATCAAAATATTACTCTTTGTATATAATGTGATCAATTGGATGCTGCTTTTAACTTGGTTGAGTTTAAAATCTTTTTGGTATTGACAGAAAGTCTTCATTGGTTTGCCCAGCAATATTTTTTTTTTTACCAATGAATTCAAAATTGTTTTATTTAAAAAGTAGTCCATGTGCTTCATAACATTGCTACTATCAGCACAACCATTCTTGTTAAATAGCTTTGGAGTTCATTTCACAAAGTGCTGTAAAGCAATGGTTTAGGGGCCTATTTATAAACCTCCGAAGAGGTTTACATGCAGTTTTCGGGGGATTACAACATTTTAAAGTACAGAGGTTATATATTATTAGAGGATCACAGCAGTGCCTCTTCTATCACAAGTCTAGTCCCCAGAGGCGTCTGTTCGGACTGCCGAAAATGCGACATTTATCAAGATCTGAGATTCTCTCTCTGAAGATGGCGTTGGCCATTATATTCTATGCGGAGAGCTTCGTAGGAGAGGGATCTTCAGCAGGCTTCATGCTCCTACCCATCGCAAATTGTCCAAGGTCATAAGAACTTGTAAGTAATGTAATCTCAATTTAATTGACTTTATTCACAGATATGAGCTGACACCTAAGTGTTTTTAAACTTTAAAAAAAAAGGCTTATGAATATAAAATGGTTTTTATAGTGAGATTTTTATTTGAACATTATGAGATGAAGAGATGAGTCCTTTTATATATTTTTTTTATCTTAATGACCATTTTTGTCATTAATGACCATTCCTTTTAGAGATCCAAACTAATCTAAAAACCTGAGACCAGCCACACATTAGATGGCTGTGCAGAGTGGACAACGTTAAAAGGAACTTAGTAGCTGAGTTTATGTTCCTGTTCTAGATGCTCCCAATATCCTGCGCTTCTTTCTTGTATAAAGATATTGCAAAATAGCTAAGTAAGCCACTGTATGTGCCTACATAATGTTTTAAATTTTCAGATGTCCTGAGATGATAGGTGGTATGTGATCCCATGACTCCAACCTTTTTATAATTCTGTGGCGCATATCAGGCTGCTTGGCTGGATTAATAAAAAAGTGTTATATCATGGGTCCCACTGGTTAAGGATTTATATTTCTGAAATGTAACACCCCCACTATACCTGCTCAGTCTAGACAACTGCCTCAACTTATGCTTTAAAATTGTAGGATAGAGTGCATGTTAATTCTAATAAAATATCCCCCTTAGTTTTTCTCTGCTTCCTGTTAGCCTCAGGCACCATACCTTTCAACCAAGGCAAATCCGCTTCTTTGTCAAAATGGCCGACTCCTCCTATCTAAGATAATAGAAGATTAATGCTGGCAGTCAGTGTGGTTCAATATGCTTGGCTCAATGAGCAATTTGTCCACACGTGGAAGACCTGATTACAATGATCCAAAATTATAGGTTGGAGTGGAATTGACTGTACATGTTAAAGTACTATATAACGGTCAATCAGTGCCGTAACTAGACATTTTAGTGCCCTGGGCGAGACAGGGCACCGGCGCCCCCCATCTAAGTGGGAGTGACATTTGCCAAGTGGGTGTGGCCAACCTAATGTGGGGGTGTGGCTAGCACTTTACTGAATGAATTCTTTTGTATTGCTGTGTAGTTGGTAGCCTCAAAAATACAGGTGTAACCTATACAAATTTCTCTCACTATAGGGAAGAAATATAAGAGCCCTTGGCTACACCTGTATTTTTTGCAATAGACACTATGTGGAGGAAAATAGAAATCATAGATTATGAATATGAAAATGACAAATTTTCTATTTCCTGTACTTTACACGACATACACTATATAAATTTGGATTTTTAAATACATATAAACCCAGTGCTGGAAGTGGGCTGCAGGATGACAAGTAAGAGGAATAGGGGAGAAGATGGTGCAAGGGGGTAGATGAGAGGGACAGGGGAGAAGGTGGCACAGAGGGGGTAGTAGATGAGAGAGCCTGGGGACAAGGTGGCACAGAGGGGGTAGTAGATGAGAGAGCCTGGGGACAAGGTGGCACAGAGGGGGTAGTAGATGAAAGGGCCTGGGGACAAGGTGGCACAGAGGGGGTAGTAGATGAGAGAGCCTGGGGACAAGGTGGCACAGAGGGGGTAGTAGATGAGAGAGCCTGGGGACAAGGTGGCACATGGGGGGGGGAGTAGATGAGAGGAACTGGGGAGAAGGTGGCACAGGGGGGTAGATGAGAGGGACTGTGGAGAAGGTGGGACAGGGGGGTAGATGAGAGGAACTGAGAAGGTGGGACAGGGGGGTAGATGAGAAGGACTGGGGAGAAGGTGGCACAGGGGGGTAGATGAGAGGGACTGTGGAGAAGGTGGGACAGGGGGGTAGATGAGAGGGACTGGGGAGAAGGTGGCACAAGGGGGTAGATGAGAGGGACTGGGGAGAAGGTGGCACAGATGGGGTAGATGAGAGGGACAGGGGAGAATACATAAATGCAAAATACCAAAAAATACAATACCAAAAAATAATCATTATACATTTTCATGTCCCCTGCCCCCATAGATTTTGCTTCCCCACTACACTCCCTCAGTTTTTGCTCCTGGATGGAGCACCCTATTTCCTATTTTTTTTTTTTTTAATATATATTTTAATTACAATATAACATTTACTTACCTATTTTTCTTCCCTCCTGGATGGTCAGCATAGCAGTCAGCAGTAGATGCAGGGGACTCACTCTCTCTGCTCAGCAATGGCCGCTCCTCACTTTCTTTTCAGAGGGGGGGGGTGGAGCGGAGCACAGCATCCTGGAAGGGGAGGGGGCGGGTCCTGACAAATAACTTTATACACACTGTCTGACAGACAGTGTGATCATTCTTTGACCAGCCACCACACTAGCCCCTCCCCCGACTCGCGGCACCCGACCCCCCCTCCCCCGACTCGCGGTAACCGACCCCCCCCCCCTCCCCCGACTCGCGGCACCCCCCCTGCATGAGTCGCGGGGGGGGGGGGGGGGAATATTTTTTTATTTTATTTTATTTTTTTTAGATATTTTTTTTTTACTTTGAGCCACAGAGGGGAAGGTAGCGGGCGGCTGCTGCGCCCCCTCGGGCTTGCGCTCGGGGCGACGGCACCGCCCGCACCACCCTAGTTACGGCTCTGCGGTCAATGGATGACCTCACACACATGCTGATGTGGTTCCAATCTGACTTTTCACCATGCTTGAACAAACCAATAGATTTTGATTCGTCTCAAGGTATATTTGAATGTGTTATTCTGTACACTATATAAATTAACTACAGGTTTTCAGCACAATATCCATTCCCTGGTCTAATTTTCTCTCTAACGTTTAGCCTTCAGTTATGTCAACCTGGATTATCTCTCTCTAAAATACTGTTCCCTAATGATTTGTTTTGATATATTGATGCCCAGTATTATTTGTCCCTTGTTTCTTTGTTAAGTTGTATTTATTTTTCTTAAAGAAGAAATAAAAATAAATGTATGACGATGTTAATTATTTTGAAGTTGTCCCTGAAATCAATTTTGCATGAATATTGAATGCCCATTCTATTCTGTTGACCTGATGTACCTTAGTGGAATGTCTTTTACAGCCTGTGGGGAATTGTAGTAAAGTAAACATTAGCCTGGAACTTGTAGGCAATAGATATTAAATATGTATTAACAGATAAATATGTTGATTGTCCCAGTGGGAAATACCTCATTGTATGTCTATTTAACCCCCCCATAAAAAAATGAATGGCTAATAACACTAACATTGTTTTATGACTGATTTTAAAACTGGTCATAAAAAAAGGGAAGGGGTACTGGTTTACCAAGCAGATGTTTATGTCCATGTTATCATATGTCTGGTATCAACAGTGTGATGTTTAATTTCATAGTTCCAGGTCATAAAGGGGAATACAATACAAAAAGCAGATTGCGTATATGATGGCCTAGTATCAGATGGTAGCTATATATAATAAACCGAAACAACAATGATATATAGAAAAACTAATATTTACTCCATATAAGCAAAACAATTAAAAATGGTACCAATATATCACATAAGATCAGTGCACAGGCTCATATAACCTATATATGGAAAAGTTCCAACAGATGTCTCTCTATATTTAAAAGAGATCCTGATGTATCCAAAAGTATCAGAAGCTAGGAAGTGGGTGTTCTTAGTAGAAGTATACACAAAAAGGTTCCATTGTACCGTATTTATAGCTAATAGCTTTAATTAGCAGTTTCCACATAATAGAAGAAGCAATGAAAAAGTGATTAGTAGTGTAACTTCCTGGTATAAATCACATCACATTCATTAAGCCGCAGCGGAGTATGAAACTTCTCCGTTATATAATGTTCAAGCGTCCAATAAAGCCAACGGTAGATAATCATACAGCTTACCCGCCTCGGGGATATACAGGTTCAAGTGCCGGTCCTGCCGCATGTGCAGCTAATGAGTCCAGGCTGAGTCTTTCGTGGTGCGCACCAGCAAAGTCCTTCCGGGCGGAAACAAAGCTGTGTAGAAAAGATTCCTCTTGAGGGTAGAATGTTCGTAGCACCTCTGGAGACAGTGTATTAAAGTCTTCACGATAAATGAGGCCAGAAAAAGAGGACAAATACTCCGTAGAGCCAGCAGTACCTTGCGACGCGTTTCGTCTGTTGAGACAGACTTTATCAAGCAATAAAGCTGACTCTCTCTCCACTGGTTATTTATTAGAAAGAGGGAGGGGTGAAGGAGGGCAACCTCATCAAATTAATGGCAGTCATGTGTTGAATATGATAGATCCATACATTAATTGATGAATGAAGTTTGGATCATCCAACCATTATAAGCCGAGTATATTAGTATCGGCAAAAATACAGAGACATTGTATCAAAAGTATTTACTATGAACAGACACAGTTTTGTCTAAAATAGAGCCGCTAGTGAACCTGTGCACATATATAGCAAAATACAATTACAATGTATAGTACACATATACAAATATAAAATCAACCAATGGTTATGAGTATAAAATAATAAGCTAAACAAATAACTCAACAAAATAAATTCACCATATATAATGTAATAAAATAAATAAATGAGAAAATGAAATAAAAATAAAATTTAAATTAAAAAAAGAAAAGAAAAAAGAAGAAAGATGCCTGTACTGTATGTGTGTATATAGAACACACACGCGCATATGTACATATACAATGGCCTATATTTATAAATCCAGAGAGGGCATGCATTCTGAAGTTCACGTATGATATAATCTAAAAATCTGAGCTAGGGCTATGGCATGGATATCTATATAAACTAAAAACAAATCACAAATGAAGAGACCTAAGATAAAGAGGGTACATCTAGAGAGCATATACCACCAACCAAGGATTCTGACATGACATAAGACAAGAAACACTACTATAGATACCAATCATTGAATTCCATGGTTTCATTTAGGCCATCTGGGTACATAGTTTGCAACTTAAACATCCATGAGACTTCGCCTCTGCAGAGTCTCTTGTATCTATCTCCTTCTCTTTGTGTATAGTCAAAGTTCTCGACCCCAGTAACTGATAGGCCCTGAGGGTTACAATTATGGCTCTCGCAGAAGTGTCTAGACACACTATGATTGTGCATGCCCTTGAGGATGTTCAGTCTATGTTCTCTGAACCGACACTTCAGGGAGCGAGTAGTTCTACCTACGTACTGGAGTCCACAAGGGCACTCCAGTATGTAGATAACATAGGTGGTATCGCAGTTAATTAACTGGGAAATAGAATATACAGAGCCGTTGCTATAGGACTTAATACTTTTTTAACAAAGTCACAAGTAAGACATACTCTCTTTCCACATTTGAAACAACCCGAAGGTTTTTGGGGTAACCAGGATGAGTCCCCAGTTTGTGTCTTCTTATTTCTCAAGACACTAGGGGCTAGTAAATTCTGTAGGTTACTATTTATCTTATACACAATTCTAGGGATCTGTTCAAGAACATCATTAAGTATGATGTCTTGTAAAATTCTATAGTTATTTTCAATGATCTTCTTTGTCATATAGGATTTATTATTAAATTTAGAAACGTACACCAAAGAATTATTCGTATTACTATTTCTATTTGTATTTTGTTCTTTATCTCTGTTTTTATTTTTATTTCTATCATTATCAAGATCTTCGTTTGCGTTTCCCATCTCTTCACCAGATATATTTTCATTATGTGGAATCAACATATCATGTCTATCTTTCTTAAATGCAAAATCTCGTGCCTCATTAACCAAATCTTGAGGATACCCTCTAGCAAGAAAGTTATTAGTCATCTCCTGTGCTTGTACAATAAAATCTTCATCTTTCGTACAGTTTCGTCTTTCCAGGTCATAAAGGGAAAATATATTTGCAAACTCAATTTTCCTTTACAGTATTAATTTTTCATTGCCACAACTATGGAAGCACAATGGAGGAGTAGTATGCACTCTAGGATTAAATTTGGACAGAAGGAGAAACAAGTCGGCTTTTGTACAATTTTTAGAAACCCAGTAGATTTTTTTTTTTTTCCAAATGAGTACAATTTTTACGCCAGAAAATTAAAAATGTGAAACCTCTTTTCTAGGCAACCCTTAATTTACCCTGAGCCATATACTTCAAGCCAAAATATTAAGATAATCCTTATCTTACAAATATGTTGCCACAGTTTATCAAGATTAGGAAAAAAAAATCAAATTCCCACCACAAAATTATTAGGTTGTATGTTTTTTGTGGAGTTTTGGTATTTTTTAAACCAAGGGAACCATGTCGACTTGTAGTTTAACTTAGAATGCAAACATAATAAACTGAATGAACGAATGAGGCATCTGTATTAATATCTTTAGATTTCATTCTAAAACTGCAGAAGCACTAGAACTGAAACCTTTTTAATGGAATAAATGGACTGTTATTTCATCTTTCAAGTCCTTTTTGACCGTTGCAGGCCCGCTCTTTGTATAGCTAAGTAAATTGGGTTAATAATCTTGCAATAACATAGAATAAATAGTTGAAATACATTTAGTTGACGGGCCATGGTTTACTATTAATGTTTCAAATGGCATCAACGTCCTAGACAAGAAATTATGTTGCATAGAGCTTATTTGATAGTGTCCTATTTGTCAACACTGCCAGTATATTCTTGCCGCTACGTTAAGGTTCCTGCTCTTAAGAGCTTACATACTAAAGGGAGGGCAAACAGACGCAGGCGCAATGGGGAGTCAGTGGAGGGGATCATGTGGAAGAGGAGTGAGTACAGGGACAGGTGAAATGAGAACTGAGGGCTGAATTAAGCTCGAAGGATTTTAAAAAGCTAAGGGTGGATCATTAAACTGTAGTTAGTACTCTGGGGTTAATAGTTTAACTAAAGGGAGTACGCCCATCTGATGTCATATGGGAGGACCATGCATAGAACATAAGTTAGGTGGGCGGAGAATTAAGCAGCCTCTTGGCTTTTGGACGTTGCCCACCCACCCTCCCTGGTTCGATGACATTAGGGCCTGCTGGATGCAGGCTGTTTCTATAGTGGTGAAGCCGGTTCTGGTACGGCTGGTGTTGGTGGTGGTTGTCAAGGAGGCTGAAGTTGTCGGAAAACGCAGTGCAGTCGACGGCCAGTGATTAGGGCGCACATTACGGTAGCGGGCACCCTTAACCTTAACCCACCTCTCTTTGATGGAGTCTGTTATAGTCTCGGTCCAAGTACCGCCCGTGCGGGTCTGTTTGTAGTTGCATTCCGTTAGCCCAGAAGGGTTGCGGTTTCTGCACCACTTTGCAGATCCCTACACTAGCTCACTGTATTCTACAGAATTCAATTCAAATTACTCACCCTTAATTACAAAGCTCTCAACAACATCACCCCTTCATACATCTCAAATCTCTTGTCAAAATACCCTCTCTCCCACCATCTTAGCTCTACCTCTCACCTGCGCCTTGTCTCGTCTCTGGTAACCATCTCTCACTCCCGCCTACAAGACTTCTCCCGTGCTACTCCCCATTTTACCACGCTCAATCAGACTTTCTCACAGCCTTCAAATCTTTAGACGTTCTCTAAAAACTCATCTCTCTCTTTTTAAAGCTTACCTTATCCCTGATGATACTATTCACACTAATACACCCTCACAGCTGTCCCAATCTCCACCCTAAGCCACACTCTCTCCTCTTGTTTCAGCTTGTGTTCTCTGAGCAGGGTCCTCAACCATTTGTTTTTATGTCTGTATTTATTTTGCCTTGTATGTTCCTGTTTTATGTATGTACCTTTTTCCTTACTGTACAGCACTACAGAGCACTGTGGCACCTTACAAATCTATGATAGTAATAATTTTGATCATCTGGATCGTTCATTAAGTTCAAAACGTGTTTAAGGGGTATAATTACTAAGTGGCGGTTCCGACGAACTGCTGATTCTCTGTGCTTTGATGTTTATTTTTTTTATTTTTTTTTTAAACAAAACCTGATGGGCGTTGTCTTTAATAAAATTGCCATTTTAAAAAATAACGACAAAGTGCAGAGAATCGGTGGTTAGTAAATATGCCTCTAAGGCTATTCCCACTATCGGCCACTGTGGCAGAGAAATTATGATGGATCAGATGGATCCCAATGTGGATTCTCACAATGTAATTCAAGGTTGGTGTCTTGGGAACCATCTATGAGTTTGGAAGATGAGTGTGGCATATTTTTAATCTCTGTTTTCTACCTGCCCAAATATAGTGTCTAATAATAGACTGCCACTGTGTGTGTTGAGAAATCTGTAAAAGGACAGGTGTTGTCTGAAAGAGGTAAAGAACCCTGGAGAGGATATTCTTCTTTACAACATTTAAACATCCGATTCCAGGAAATAATGCCTTTCCTGCCCTCCAAGTCCTTTTTTGAAAAATTGTAGCTCCTTTAGCCAAGACAAATCATTGTGGCTGTTAATATGATAGACCAAGTGTAATGTATGGGCACAAAGGTATAAATAATGTGGATGTAGCCTCAGGGTGGTATGGACCGACAGGCTTCTGTTCTAGACTCTTTTCCTCACCTGACTCTTTTCTCACCTGATCTGAAGGAACCCCCCCCCCCCCACAGAGTGGCAAGGATCCCCCAAGCAGTTAAAGCAGTTACTCTTTTCAGAAACTGTAACGTCCACAACAGCTAGCATACATTTGCAGACATAACATAGGTTTAATATTATTTTTTGAATAACCCAGTATTAAATTGTTTCTTAATTAATCCAATATCTAGTCAATTAATTGGTAATAAATCATTTAATTAGTATGCCCCATTTTGCCATTTTTTAAAACAAATCTTTTAATTGAGATTTTCATTTTGTAATAATAACCGTAAACAGTAAATTCCTACCCCCCGCCCTAAACTAATAACAAAACAAAACATTTTCCTTTTATGCACTCAAAATGTTAAATAAACCTCCTACTGACTATTCTGTGGGCTTAATGTAGATACACCACTCTAAAATCTTGCTTACGCCTAACAGACTTGGTTTCAGTGGCTTATTTATTACAGTGCCAATTAGGAGACAGAAAGTGGATGAGGGTTGTAATCCCCTATCCATAAGGCAATGATGGAATCTGTAGACTAATAAAAAAAACCTTTGTCTAACACTATCATATAAAAATATCTGCTAACCATGTAAACATCCAGTTTTGATAAAACACTTGTACTGTGTAATTTAAACAGATCATAAGTAGCCATGCAACATACAATGCATTAGAGAGATTTGTAGCAAATCTTAAAATCATGTCTATGCATAAACTTTTTCATCATTTGTTATATAATTGTTTCAATGAAATATACATAGACTACTCTGCGTTAACAGTTCAGCAACATGTTTACAATCCAATAGCCTGGGTATCCTAAATCCAAGAGGACAGGCTCGGTGAGTATGTGATGCTAACTGATTAATGTGTTGGTGCACTTTTAAACATGAGAATTTATAAATATATCGAAGCAAATGTGAAGGTTATAAATTGGTTTGTTTTCCTGTATGTATTGTTACTGAGGGTTAACAGAGTTGGAGATTAAGTGGTATATTTACTAAGTGGCGGTTCAGACGAACCACCGATTCATCTTCTGCCACACTTTCATCTTCCAAATTGCCCAACCATGAATTACATTGTTAAGATTCATATTGGGATCCATCTGACCCATCATCATTTCTCTGCCAGAGTGGATGCTATTTGGAGTAGTCTTATTGGTATATTTACCAAGCTGACAAACCGCTGATTCTCGCCACTTTGCTGTCTTTTTTTTTTTTTAAATGGAAATTTTATTGAAGACCAAGCTGATAAGATTTTGTCTTTAATAAAATTGGCGTTTAAGAAAAAAATATGACAAAGAGTAGAGAATCTGTGTTTTCGCCGAACCGTAAATATACCCCTAATGGAATATATTTGCCTGCAGATTTGCACTCTTATCTGAAATATAGTAAGTTTAGTCTAATATATTTTCCACCTGTCTCAAAAAGACTTAAGTATATATAAGCGTTCCTTTTATTTTGGATAGCTCTTTCCAGTTTTGATATATCTCGTCTACAGGGCCTGATTAAGGGTTCAGGCCACACTAGGCTAATACGTTCATAGCACCCACACCAAGCGAATACATGGTAGACAGAAAACTGTCTTCATCCTTGTCTTTTCTACCTGCTAATCCTTAAGCTCCCACCTGAGGACCACTCATTGTCTTCACCTTTTCCGTGATAATACGTCAAGATTAAAACCTTTCTACATTTCTCTTTTATGTTTTCTTTTTACTTTGGGAAACAGCTATTCTCTTATGTTAAAATTAATTTCAGTTTATGCCCACCTCTCTCACAATTTTGAGGGCTAACATTTTGCCATACAATTTGGTGTCAGATTTTAGTAGCAGTAGAGTGATAATTGATACATATTGTGATATCTTCATCAGCTTGGGGATCACTGTAATTTGTGATAATTATGGCAGGTATTGTGTTTGACAGAATGAATCATAATAGCAAAGGTGTGTGTGTGTGTGTGTGTGTATATATATATATATATATATATATATATATATATATATATATATATATATATATATATATATATATGTGTGTATATTAGAGATGGGCGGGTCCGGTTCTCCGAGAACCGAACCCACCCGAACTTTGGGTATCCGAGTACCGAGCTGAGCAGCTCTGTACTCTCCCGCCCATTCCGAATCCAAATCGAGGCCGAACGTCGTCGGGGCTCGGTTCTCGCGATACTTCAACTTTATAAATACACGCCTCCACAGCAATCCATCGCCATTTGACAGAGGGAGAGAGCAGGGTGTAGTCATAGGCTAATTAGAGCAGGGACAGAGAATACAATATTGTTCTTGCAATTGCTCTAACCAAAATCGCTAGTGCAGAGAGGAGGATAGAGGTTTATTATTTTTTTCTTCATATTTGGCACTCCCCAGCGCTTTTGGGGTGTCCCCCATAATTGTGCATAAATATTTCTGGCTGTCAAAAGTCATATCTGTCAGCAGTATCTACTAAATAATTTTTAGCACTCCTCAGTGCTTTTGGGGTGTCCTCCCTAATTGTGCATTAATATTTCTGGCTGTCAAAAGTCATATCTGTCAGCAGTATCTACTAAATAATTTTTAGCACTCCTCAGTGCTTTTGGGGTGTCCTCCCTAATTGTGCATTAATATTTCTGGCTGTCAAAAGTCATATCTGTCAGCAGTATCTACCAAATAATTTTTAGCACTCCTCAGTGCTTTTGGGATGTCCTCCCTAATTGTGCATTAATATTTCTGGCTGTCAAAAGTCATATCTGTCAGCAGTATCTACTAAATAATTTGTAGCACTCCCCAGTGGTTTGCGCTCAGAATGGATTCAAAGCAGTCCACATATGATCTGAATGAGCAACCAGGTTCTGTCACCAGTCCTGATGTTAGTGTTCCCAGTACGTCATCTGGCCAAGGCGATGTCAAACAACAGAGTGTTTTCAAATTAGTGCAAAAAACAAAAACCAAAAAAAAATTGTGAGCATTCTGCTGATGTGTCCCTTAATAGCCAGAGTGTAGCCGGTGATACCCAAATTGAGGATGCCACTTTGGAATTAGAAGAGGATGAGGGGGAGATTTGTGTAGGCGACGAGGGCGCTAATGAGGATGTTGATGAGGATGAGGTTGTTTGTGTAAGTCCTGCACCAGTGGCAGCAGTTCTGGCACGTGACAAGAAAAAGGCCATTGTCATGTCTGGGCATAAAACAAAAAAATCCACTTCTTATGTGTGGAATTATTTCTACCCAAATCCAGACAACAATTGTATAGCCATTTGTAGTGTATGTGAAGCCACAGTCAGTCGAGGGAGGGACCTTAACCATCTTGGAACCTCGTCTATGTTACGCCATTTAACGAGAGTTCATGGCAAAGTGTTGGGAAAAGCTGAAAGTTCTTCCCAAAAGAATACAAGCACTCCCTCATCAGCTAAGACCCTCCGCTCACCGACATACCGACGGCTACAAAATACACCCACCACACCGTCATTTCAGATAACGCCAACAATATAGTGCGAGCATTACAGCTGGGTGATTTCCAACATATTCCCTGTTTTGCTCACACCATCAACTTGGTGGTGCAGAGCTTCCTACGAAATAACCGTGAGGTGCAGGAGATGCTTTCGGTGGCCCGTAAAATTTCAGGCCATTTCAGGCATTCGGCCACAGCATGTAGGAGATTACAGCAGCTCCAAGAGCAGTTTAACTTGCCCTGCCACCAACTTAAGCAAGAGGTGGTAACTCGGTGGAATTCCACCCTGTACATGCTTCAGAGGATGGAGGAACAGCGCAAAGCCATCCAAGCATATTGCACAAGTCATGACATTGGGAAAGGAGGGGGGATGTATTTCACTCTTGCACAGTGGGGAATCCCTTCAGTGCTGTGCAAGGTGCTGAAACCATTTGAAGTTGTGACATGTGAGGTCAGACTCTGCTAGTTTGAGCCAAGTCATTCCTTTAATTAGACTATTGGAAAAGCAGCTTGAGAAAATGAAGGAGGAGCTGAAAGCAAGCAATTCAGCAAAGTATGTTGGCCTTGTCGATCAAGTACTTAATTCGCTTCACAATGATCCTCGAGTTATTAAGATCTTGAACTCGGATCAGTACGTTTTGGCCACTGTGCTTGATCCAAGGTTTAAAACCTACATTGAGTCTTTACTTGTAAATGAGCGAGATGTGAACTTTTGCAAGGAGCTATTGCTCAGCAAGTTGGCCGCTGAACTGGGCCTCGGCTTGACGACGTATCCTCCTTCACTTTCTCAAGCTGTTGCTCGTAAAAAATTAAATTTCCAAAAAAGAAGCAGGGAAGACACAGGGGGCAGACCAGAACAATTTAACATCTGGGCTGGTTTGAAGGATTTTTCAAAAAAATGTGTCACTTTGCCCATAACTCCATCCAATATGAGTATAAACATGCAAAGGATGGTGGAGGATTACTTTCAAGAGGTAGTTGATATGGAAATGTCAGACAGTCCCTTTCCTTACTGGGAAGAAAAGCAGGCCATTTGGAAACCCATCTACAAACTTGCTTTGCAATACCTAAGCTGCCCACCCTCCAGTGTGTACTCTGAACGAGTGTTCAGCACAGCAGGGAACTTAGTCAGTGATCGCCGTAGAAGGTTACTTCCCAAAAATGTGGAGAAAATGATGTTTATAAAAATGAACTACATCTTCCACGAGGAAGGCCTTCACCATCCAAGACATCCAAGCACTGACTGTTCTCTAATGGCGGATTCAAGCGGCGATGAATTGATAGTCTGTGATGATGACGTACACACTGATGAGGGTGAGGATTAAGCTGAAGATGATGCCGATAACATCTTTTTAAAACTTTCTATGTAAGTGTAGGGTGCAATCTACCCCCAAAGAGGAAAGGGACTTGTGGCATTTCCATATCACATACCATCTTGAAAGGCTGCTGTTAGGGCAATTTATCCTTAAGGGTAGGGTGTCATAGACAGAGTGACCCTAAACTGGCTTTGTCCATTTTTCATAATATTGTACAGTCTATAATGGCTGAATTTTTTGGTATCTTATACAAGTGGAGGGGGGCCTAGAGAGACAGAGTGACCCCAAACTGTCTTTCTCCATGTCAATTAATATTGTACAGTCTATAATGGCTGAATTTTTTAGTATTTTATACAAGTGGAGGGGGCCTAGAGAGACAGAAACCAAACTGGCTTTCTCCATGTCAATTAATATTGTACAGTCTATAATGGCTGAATTTTTTGGTATTTTATACAAGTGGAGGGGGGCCTTGAGAGACAGAAACCAAACTGGCTTTTTCCATTTCTTTACATATTTAACTATAAGTGTAGGGTGTAATATACATTCAAAGACGATGGCTGCATTGCCAATATGCATAGATGGAGAGGAAGACAATCTGTTTTGTGTGTAGAATAGGCCTACCAACGAAGAATTAAACTGTTTTTTTGGATGATTTATTACCTCAACAATTAGATTACTTGTCTCTAAAACAGTTGGAGCACTAAATTGGGTTAATTTAGGCCCAAAAACATGGATTTTCCCAAAAAATAGCAAAACAAAACAAAAACCAAAACCAAAACATGCAATGGCGGTTTCGCAAAACCAAAACCAAAACACGACGGTAATCCAGATCGAAAACCGAATCCAAAACCAAAACACGGGGGTCAGTGACCATCTCTAGTGTATATGTGTATGTGTGTGTATGTGTGTGTATGTGTGTATATATATATATATATATATATATATATATATATATATATATATATATATATATATATATATATATATATATATATATATATATATTATAGATAGATATAATTATATATTATAGATAGATATAATTATATATTATAGATAGATATAATTATATATTATAGATAGATATAATTATATATTATAGATAGATATAATTATATATTATTTATAATTAGGGTAACGCTATACCAATCTTGGCTAAATCTCCCTGTGTTACAAGTGGGGTCGTTATTATCTACACTATGGAGACTCTGGCAATGTTCCAGGAATCCTTTTGCTATATCATTTGTAAATTGACTACATTTATTACTGTGTATTTAACATTTGTATTTTCAGATGGAAGGGGCACACTTGAATTCCCAAAGGAGTGTAGAATAGTCTAAATGAGACCAATTTATGTCATCAATAGAGACACAATTTATCCCATCAATCTCCTATATTATCATATCCCTCATCATCCCCCTATATCACTCAAAGGAGGAGGCATAGGGGAGCAATGTGTGGAACAGCACAGGTGGCAACTACACATGGCTGCACAGCTGAGGAGCCCTCTAAGCTGCTGGGACTTGTAGCAACTGCTACCCCTGCTGCACTGTCAGTTGCTCCCACGGTCAGGGTTTTGCCCTGGGAAAAGTTGCTAATGTGGAGAATTTGATTCCACCTAAACTGGGCCAGGTCAGGTGGGCCTTAAAGGGAAACTAAATTGCCATTGAGAGATGCCATCAGACGGCAGTGGAAGTCCAAAGGGTACAGTTCGTCTCTTCATGGTAAACCAGGAGATGTCCTGGAATATTGTAATGTCTTGATTTTTAAACATAAGTGGTTTCAGGCTTCTAGGAGGATATTGTTCTTGATAGGGTGATAGAGACTGCAATTTACATAACTTCACATGATGGACCCTTAGCCTTCATGGCTTGAAGAGTTGTTCCAGTCTAAATTCATCCATAGGTAGCTTTGGTAACAGGGAATTAAAAAGTTTAGTGTCTTTATGTCACTGTCCGGTAATATAAGGGACTTGGAGATGCCTCTGATTCAGAAGTTATTACTCTGACCTAATTCCTCTATTTTTGTAGCCATCCATACATTAGTATAGGTTATGTATATAGTGTGGTTGTTAGCTAACTGTTTTGTGTATGGAAGCTGTTCATGTTGAGACTCTATATCGAATATGAACTGTCCCAGCTTTGCTGTTTCTTCTCTAACTTCCCCAATCTCAGACTTGAATTAGGTCTGCGTGGTGTTTAGTAAGAAAGACCCTCCATCTGTTAATCTTCTTCCTGATGCAATTTGCCATGTGAATATGGCAAGATAAAAGTTTGGGCTGTGAGAACACCACTTTTATAGGGCTCGGACTTGCTCTAGGAGTCTTCCATTGTGTTTTTGCACATAACCCAGTCATATGGGACATATTTATTATTTAACTATGTTGAAGTGAGAAGTGCTTTTCAGCAGTATTGTTAGGAGTATTATTTCATGCATATTTGTTTGTTCATTTAATTTCTGGGTGAATTAAGTTGAATCAATGGTCCATTTAGAAAAAATTCCTTCCTCCTTTTGTACGAAATTGAAAATAACAATTTATAATTTGTATATTCTTTATTTTGTATATTTTACATTTTTAGTTTGCATTGATTTAGTTGATAGACTTTGAGCACATTACTAATCCTTTAAATAAGCTAGGTCAAATGGAAATTATAGATAAATTGAAAATGGCAAACTTCTCAGAATATGCAAACCTGAAGGTAAAATACACAAACTTTGCAGATATTCAAATTGGGAACTCAAGCGTAAAGTAAGCATATATTAAACAAATTTTCGACTGAGATAAAACTATTTATTACATATCATAGGGGTTACTAATGTGTCCTCTGTCCTTTTTCAATTGTGTATTTATTCTTTTAAGGTGGATCTGGCACCATGAACAAACATTTTCTGAATTGAATGCACAGTTTAAAAGTATGTCCCCTTTGTTCACAGTCTGTCTAAGTAAATGAGGGTAGGGTGATGCATTTAATAAGAATTCTATTTTATTGTAAAAAAAGGTTACCACTTACAGTGTTTCCCTCCTTATAGAGGTCCTGTTGCCAAAATATAACCCTAAGCAACAGAATGATTTCAGAAAGCCATATATAAACAGTAAAGTTCTTGCCTAAAGCACAAATTGATGGCTATCCATTACCTTGCTTTCCAGGGACTACTGACGTGCCATTTTGCGTAGTTGGTGGATGGGAAGTCAGTACACATATGTAACATCCCTCCCCAATGCTGTAAAACAATATCATGGGCACACTTCAGAAGTCTTCCCCTTCTGTGTCACTTCCTGCACTTTTCTTGATCTCTTTCTGAGTCCTTCTCAGCAGTCATTACTCTCTCCATGTGATCTTCTGCAGGGCTTACCAGGTGTGTCCCTGACACTTGTGTTAGTGACTTTGTCACAGTAGTCACCTGCTTTATGTAAAGTAAAATAAACTCCATACTGTTGATACTCCCCTCTATAGCAACCACCTATCTTAATTGTTAAATATATAACCTATACAAATAATGACACAGACAACTTCTTAAATTTGGAAATGTAGGGCACCGTTTATTAAATTTTGAATAAAACTTTGAATAAAATGGTGGCGGTGAGAGCAACTTGCAAGTCCGCTAACAACTAATACCCAGAAACCAAACCGTGTACGGCCACAGGCACAGTCACTAGAACCAGGACAAAGTCCCTTACGATTGGCCAGTGCTAAATCTGGCATCATTGTGACTGCTCCCCTCTGGGCTCACGATGGTGAGCTCGCTCAAAACAAGCCGAGTCCCTCTCACAAAGGGACAGAGAGCCAAGGTGCTTGGAATGGGGCAGTGATGTGCAGCCAGTCAGCGATAGCACCGTATGGAATTAATTGCTGACTGCAAGAGCTCTCCTGCCAAACTGTGCCTGCTCTGCAAAAGAAGAAAATATTAAAAATAATAGCTACAGGGAGGGAGGGGATTCTTGCAGCAGAAGAGACTCAACCCACACTGCATGCGGAATCGATGCCCTATGAATTGCACCTCCCCCAAACTCCTATTGGTTAATTTGAATCTAACCATTAACCGGTAAGTGCCCATAGATTAATTACAAACAGATGTGTTTCATTTTGTTCTGCCTATGTGGCCTCTCTCTTACTAGTTGCATGAAAAAGGCCTTGGTCAGAGGTAGTACATTTCATTTTAAGGATGTGCCTTTAGAGCACGACTGACTTTGGGAGTGTGTGTATATGTGTGTGTAAATTTTAAGTTTAGTTTGATCAGTTAACTAATATGTTACAGGAATTTTCCACTGGTGGGGCATTGTAATATAATATAGGACTGCCTTTCTCAATAGAACAAATGGAGAGGAAAGCATTTACAGAAAATCTATGGCAAATGTGAAAGTCTCTTTATTTTACAACTGAGCCCTTCATATTTACAATGCTTCAGCAGTGTTGTAAATGTAGTTTGTCACACTAAATCAGAGGGATGTTAAAATAATGATCGTATAAATATCAAAAAGCTATAGCAGGGATGTCCTTATGTGGTGGGACATAGCTAATTAGAGGCACAGGTAAGATAAGTATATAAGATAATGAGTAATAAACAGATGGTTCACATAACAGACTTCTGCCAAGACAGATGTAAAATTTGAGCATTGTTAAAGACCAATATTTTGAGTGGTATATCTATGGCTGAGGGCAAAGCTTTCCTGTGAGTTACAGGGAGGTTTTAATTGTTGCAGGCATGTGATTGGGATTTTGGTTTCTTCACAAGCCTTAGTGCTACACCCTAGGGGACTAATTATGTCTGTATCTTAATAGCCAAATCATACTTCTCCAGATGCTGTATTTTTATGTTGAGCAGTTACATGACTGACCATTGTTCCTAGCAGACAATTATAAGTGCAGCATTTTACAATTAAGGGAATTTGTCTGCATTGTGGCTGTGCTAATGTCATTGTAGACCGATCATTAGATACAGCAGTCAGTGGCGGTAAATACCCTTTTGTATCTTCACTGACCTTCAGCATAGATGTGCAACATTCCCACCCATTATGGCAGTGTAGCATATATCGAATACTCAAAGGCAAGTGATACAGTTAACTATACTTAACTGCTGAAGTTATACAAGGTTTTGTAGCTGATTTGTGTTTGATGGTTTTGTACAAATGGTAGTATTGTATAGACTATACATATGGCTCTTGGTTAAATATTTAGTATTTGACCAACTATATGCAGTCTACTACAGAATGTATTTAAAGTTATGGGGTAGATTCAATTCCTAGTTCTAAAGGACAACACAGACCGCAAATTATGATTACTACGCTAATCTCGCAGCTCTTTGAGCCACAAGCAAAAATCTGCGTTGAAATTACCATAGTAACAGTAATAGTGCGCGGGCCGTGTTGCTCTAAAGAACAATGTGGGTAATTGAACCTACCCCATAGGTAATTTCAACGCAGATGTTTGCTCTCGGCTCACAGACAAACTGTTCCCCTAAATTTGCAAACCAAATGTTTGTTGTTTTAGACTTCATTTTGTGGTCAGAGATGGTAGAAGAGGATATGCACTGGAGATGTTCATTTTGGTGTGTGATAAGAGCCATGGTGTGACAAGTCTAAGAGTACAGTTTTAATGTGATTTTGTTTATAGCATTGATGGACGAAATGTCTGAATTAAGATTTGGCAGAAAAGAGGGAGAAGATATAATTAGTGAATTCTGTTTATTTAGAAATGTAAACTTTTCAGATGTGTCTCACACACTGTCTTTACAGTTTACAATAAAACTGCTTCTCAGACATTGTGTTTATAACAGACATGCTTGCCATTGTTCCAGCTGTTATGCCATGCAACGGACCCTCGGTTTCACTAATGTCTTTTTCCCCAAAGCATCATTTTTCATTTCTTAGCCATCATTTTCGTTTGTTATACTTGTGCTCCACAAGATTTAGATTTTCAAATATTTATACCTGACTGTAAATATGGCTTCCAGTCTTTCGCAGTCTCTGTTCCAGTAATTGTTACAGGCTCTCAAACCTATAGGTGGTCTGGTGAACATAATTCTGTCAGCGCTCAGTATACAAAGTTTAATCAGATGTATTCTGTAGGCGTCGGACAAACATAGGAGGCTGGTTGATGTTTTTCTTTCTCAAGTGAGTTATTAATCCATAAAGTCTTCAACAATCGGCTACGCTCTTCTTCTCGAAGGAGAATTTCCTTTGTAAGAACATATGGGATTAGAGTAATTCACTTGTACTTTAAAAAGTCCTCCAGAAATATTGTCTTGGTGTGCTTTGCAGCTTTGTAAACAGACATTTTTTTTATATTTTTATTATATGCTGGTTAAACAGTACATTTTATTATTAGTTAAGGTATTCAAGTTAATTTTCTTTTTTTTATTTATTTTTTCTCCCTCTAAAAACATGATGGTATTGGGTCCCCACACGCATCCACTTAGTCTTTCCTAATTCCTCTAATAACTGCTGGCGAGCCTGTGGTCAGCGGGCACCCTACTGCACATATAGTGGTCCTTGCCAAAGATACACCCTTATTGGCGAGCCATGCCCTCAGTTATAACATCTAGAACTGACGTCTTCATCCCGACACCGCGCTGTACACGCTGTTGTCCAGACCCATACCTAACAACCCCCGACCTACACAGAAACTGATTTGTCATATCCTCAATGCTGCAAACTGCCTCATTATGGCCTGCTGGAAGCAGATGGCTGCACCCTCGCTGTCACACACTATACAGAGTACTTGGGTGACCTATTGCATGGAGAGTATAATGGACACATTGCACAACACTCCCTATACTTTCAGTATGAAGTGCACACCCTGGATAAGCTACTATGATGCAAATCCGTCTATGTCCATTGCCTGATACTTAATGTGGGGCAAAAATCACCCCCCCCCCTTCCCGCATTAGAAACAGATATGGACCAAACCTCTCCTCCCCCCCCCCCCCCTCTCATCCCAACCCACCCCTTTCTTTGACATACCCTGCCCTCTTTTGTCTGTCTCCCCTATAACTAGGCTCAGAGGTATTCTATGTTGCAACGTAATGCATATTTGTATATTGTGTTTTAAATGCTGTTCCCTTGTCTTTGCATACCTAATAAAAAAGTTCTATTGAAAAAACAAAAAATGATTCCTCCAATCACTAAAAACATTTTGAATTTGGATGGAGTTCTGTGTTTCCCCCGTTTTATGTATCTCGCCATACTGTTCTTCACTGCAATTTTCACTCTTACTACCAGTTGCCTGATTCAAACAAGCACTAGTGTTGTCAATGTTAATCTATTGTGAACTTCCCTTTCACGTTGACAACACTCTGAGACAATTATGAAAACGAATCTGCAGGTAACGGTGTAGAAAAAGGTGTTAACAACAGCAGCCAACCAGATTGTTGTTTAGTTGTTTCTTTTTATTACAGTTTAGAATTACTATGAGCAACACTACATTTTCCTCATAGTTACTTATGAAACACAATGTCCCAACTACTGTTCATTTTAAAGAGGGGCCATCTTGGTAGATGAGAGGATCGCAGCACTGAACTGTTTGGAGCCTTCAGGGAAATGCACAGGGTTGAGGTATTGCTGCATAAAAGGTAAGTAGGACATACTAAATGTCTAGCTTTGGGTGAAGTTATCCTATAAGATAAGCGTTGAGAACATCTTGTCTAAGGTAGGATGCTAAAAATGCCTCTCTTACTCCGTTGCTGATACAAATCCATTCTTGCCCCCTTAATTTAAATTATTTTAAAATGCACTAAAAAAATCAGTTTCTCCATCTTGCTAGTGTAACCTTTTACTGTTTCTGAAGGAAATAGCAAAGTGGACTGTCTGCAGCTGACTGCTTTAATTCACTTACATAGCTCTGTTAGTATGTTTTGTATAAATATTATGTTGGCCACCATGAATTATGCTACTAAATGCCACTACTCTGTCTCCCAGGAACTTCAAAGTAAAAGATCATAGTAACAACACTGCTAAACTGTTTCATTTAAACATCTCAAACATTAACACTGCTTGATGAATATAATACCACACCAAGGTGCATAAATAGTGACGTTGTAGGAGTTCCTGAGCAGAAAGTGACTCTAAACATACATACTAGAGATGTTCACTGACCCCCGTGTTCTGGTTTTGGATCTGGATTAACTTCGTGTTTTGGTTTTGGCAAAACCGCCCTCATGTGTTTTGGTTTTGGATCTGTATTTTTTAGAAAAATTGCTAAAATATGCTAAAATCACTTAATTTTGCTCTTTTTTTTTTTTTGTTCCTACATTATTATTAACCTCAATAACACTAATTTCAAGTCATTTTTGTGCACCTCGCGAGTCACAATATTTTCATACACTTTCGGACAAATACTGCAGCGACCTGACTGTATGCTAAGCGACAGAGCAATGACTCAAACATATGGCAGTTTCTAGCACATCTAGGAAACATTGGCACACAGCAGTGGCAGAAAAGAAAAGTGGTGCAAGATGGAATTGTCCATGGATCATGAAACCAGTTATGGTTCATTTGATCGCTCCACCTGTGTCTTGGATAACTGTGGTAATTCTACAGCTAATACATGGCAACGAGCACTGAACCCCCACCCCCCCCTCCACCCATCCCCCCGGGATGCATGCTTTTATCAGACCCAGACCAATCAAGGGTGCCAGACAATGCACTAAAAAGAGCCATTGTAATTCCCAGCAAAAAGCAAGTTCATCTCTATGTTTGGAATCGGCCCCAATTGCCACAAAATTATAATATAGATAGGTACCTTTTGATGTAAAGTGCAGATTACAAACACTTCTTAAAACAGCAGCAAAGTGGAAGGTAATACATATACACGTCTATTTAGACATCCATGCTTACATTAATTCTGCAAGCACCATTGTTCTTTGTTAATAAAACTGTTGTCTTTATACTGTTCAAAAAAATAAAAAATAAGCCTCCACCATTCTTTGGATGTTGATAGTTTATAGTAGGATAAGGTGGAGTTGCAGCAGAGGTGTCACTAATTCTGCTCAATTCTTTTACATTAGAAACCGTTGTAATTCCTACACCGTTCACCTGATTTGGATGTAAATACCCTCAAATTAAAGCTGAAAGTCTGCAGTTAAAGCACATCTTGTTAGTTTCATTTCAAAACCATTGTGGTGGTGTATAGAGCCCAAAATATGAGAATTGTGTTGATGTCCCAATATATATGGACCTGACTGTAGGTAAAATTGGCGTACAGCGATAGCTAAAATTTAAAGTGGTGCAAGATGGAATTATCCTTGGGCCCTCCCACTCCCCCTTATGTTGGATCTTACATAGGACATGCACACTTTAACAAAACAAGCATTTCAGCCACAAAAGTGCCACTCCTTGTGGCTGAAGTGCTTGCTTTGTTTGGGTCCCCACAAAATAAGTTAACAATGGACTTAAGGCACCTAAGGGAACAATGCTGTTAATGAACTCAACTGTGGCAAGATGTTGTTGTCATCCTCAGCCTCAGCCTCATCCTCACCCTCATTGGTTTGTACACGATCGTCACACATTATTAATTCATAACCGCTGGAATCCACCATTACAGAAGTCTCAGTATTTTGATGTAATTAGCGGGAAAGGCCTTCCTCGTGGAACTTGAAATTCATTTTTATGAGCATCATCTTTTCCACATTTTGAGGAAGTAGCCTCCTAAGCCGATCGCTTACAATGTTCCCGGCTGTGCTGAAAACTCTTTTCGAGTACACACTGGAGGGTGGGCAGCTTAGGCAGTGCAAAGCGAGTTGGTACATGGGTCTCCAAATTTCCTTTTTTTCCTCCCAGTATGTAAAGAGACTGTTTGATGTGTCTATTTCTATGCTGTCGTGAAAATATTCCTCTATCATCCTTTGGATGTTGATAGTAGGGTCAGGTTGATTTACGGCAGAGGTGTCACTTTTTTTGGTCAATTCTTTTAGACCAGACCAGATGTCAAAATTGAGTCATCTGCACCATCCCTGGGTCTCTTGGGAAAGCGAAGTTTTTTTCTAGGAGCAGTTGAGTGAGAAACTGAAAGAGGAAACGCCGTCCTGTCACGTGACACTTGCTTCAGTTGGTGGCAGGACAAATTAAATTTCTCTTGTAGCTGCTGCAATCTCCTACATGCTGTTGCCGAATGCCGGAAATGTCCAGATATTTTACGGGCCACAGACAGCATATCCTGCACGTCCCTGTCATTTTTTAAAAGGCTCTGCACCACCAAGTTTTATTGTGTGAGCAAAACAGGGAATGTGATGGAATTCACGCAGCTGCAATGCTCTCACAATATTGGAGGTGTTATCAGAAATGTCATATCCTGAGGAAAGACCAAGGGCTAGATTTACTAAGCTGCGGGTTTGAAAAAGTGGGGTTGTTGCCTATAGCAACCAATCAGATTCTAGCTTTCATTTATTTAGTACATTCTACATAATGACAGCTAGAATCTGATTGGTTGCTATCGGCAGCATCCCCACTTTTTCAAACCCGCAGCTTAGTAAATCTAGCCCCAAGTGGGATAAGCCATGTTGCAATGACATCCCTTAGTTTTTGTAACAGATTGTCAGCTGTATGCATCTTAGTGAAGCCGGTGATACAGAGTAGTTGGGTACATGCTGCTGCTGTTCCTACTGGTGAAGCCGAATCACCAACCCAGTGGGCTGTCAGTCATATAATCTTTAGTTTGCCCAGTTCCGCTTGTCCACATATCTCTGGTTAAGTGTACAGTGGGTAAAATGGCATTTTGTAGCCCAATAATTACATTTTTACGAACCTTCTGGTAGAGGTGAGGAATAGCTTTTAAAGTGAAGTGTCGTGATGGAATTTGGTAACGGGGACACAAGACCTAAAGTAACGGTCTAAAACCAGCTGCGTTAATAGTGGATATTGGATGCAGATCTAATACTAGCATAGTCGCCATGGCGTCTATGATCCGCTTTGCGACTGGGTGACAGCTTTCATACTTGCAAAGGATTGTTTAACAGTCAATTGCTATAAACTACTAGTAGTCTTCTTGTTGGTCTGCTTCTGGGATGAAGATTCACCCCCTGCAGCAGTTGCTACTAACGCTCAATAATTCTTCTGAGGAATCCAGAATAGTGGAGGAGTCCTCTTGTCTTACCAACTTGGATGCAGGACTCGCTACTGAGGATATTGATGAGGACAATTTTGTGGGTGTAGATTGCAGATGTCGGGATGTAGCTGAGAGAATGGACCTAGCTGATGATGGACTGCTTGTTGTTGTTTTTTTTTTTTTAGCAAAATTTTCTGATTTTCCCAACAGTTTGCCATGAGCTTGCTTCAAATGGCGTAACATGGATGAGGTTCCTACCTCTACTGACTGTGGCTTTACAAACGCTACAAATGGCTAGATAACTGTTGTCAGGATTTGGGTAAAAATAATTCCACACA
This sequence comes from Mixophyes fleayi, assembly GCF_038048845.1. Classification (NCBI taxonomy): domain Eukaryota; kingdom Metazoa; phylum Chordata; class Amphibia; order Anura; family Limnodynastidae; genus Mixophyes; species Mixophyes fleayi. Next base: position 99,296,054 of record NC_134407.1, on the reverse strand, counting down.
TAAGTGGTGGATTTTTTGGTTTTATGCCCAGGCATGACAATGGCCTTCTTCTTATCAAGTGCAAGAACTGCTTCCACCGATGCAGGACTTACACAAACATCATCAACATCCTCATTAGCGCCCTCGTCGGCTACACAAATATCCCCCTCATCCTGTTGCAATTCCAAAGTGGCATCCTCAATTTATGTATCACTGGCTCTACTTGGGCTGTTCAGGCACACATCTGCAAAAATTCTGAAAGGGGTCTTCTTTATGAGTACACTATCAGAATGGTCAGGATTACACATAGCACTCGTGGATAGACTGTCCTCAGGGATTTGTGTCATTTCTGAATCTGAACATACATTTCCTCTAATGCCTTACTGTTTTCTTCCAGCTCATCTTTTACACGTAAAAGTAGTTGGACACCACTTTTGGAGTCCGAATGCCAAGGTCTTGCTTGGTCACTACTGACTTTTCAAGACGATGCCTCAGTGACAGTTGCAGAACTAGCACTCCTAGAGAAAGGTGAAGGCCTCATTCTTTCCTTGCCACTTCATGTGTAGAATGGAATGTTGGCAATTTTTTCCGCAGATAACTTTGCCTGGATTACAGGTCTTTTTTTCTTGACCTAGGTGAAAGGTGTTTTGTTTTTTACATTTTGGTTTTCCTGACTTACAAAAACTATGCACTTTTAACATAAGCTTTACCAGATGAAATAGAGGGATTACTATCATCATGACTGGTGCCAACAGCTGCTTGGTGCTCCTGCTCTTCTGTGTATTGCTGTGAATCCATTTTGATAACACCGTACACTTTGACTGCAAATTCACAAGATCAAGCCTGCCAGCCCTAGTATTTGTATTTCAGCAATGACAATAAACCATGGAGCTCTCCTGAATGTCACTGGAGACTTAGAATAGAAAGAGGAGGAGTAGTAGTGTTCTTCAACCTATGATACTGCCCAACTGCTCTACAGACTGCCAAGAACTGTGCTACCCCTTCTGTGTACCTCCGTGAAACGGAGCTGGATCGCTGTGGAGGGCGTTACTTATAGAATCCAAAACTCAAGAGATCTGACGATGTAACAATGCTGTTTTGTCTTGTTTTCAATTCCGAGGGGCACGAAAGTACCAAGCCGGCTCGGCTCGGTACTCTGTTCTGCTAGGTTCGGGTGTGTTCGGTTCTCGGGGAACCGAGCCTGAGCATCTATAATGCATGCACATCCATTTTTATTTTTTTGCGGTAAGACAGATGAAACGGCCGTATTACCAGAGATGGATTAAGGCTCAGGGTAGACTCGGATCACTAAACACAGGAGGACTAAGATGGTGTAAAAGGGCAACATGTAATAACCACTACTACATATGGAGTGATGCTCCTGGCATTCCTGTAGAGGCAGGAAATTAAGTGCTTCAGGGTGAAGGCAAACATTTTTCAGCTCTTGACTGAATAATTAATTGGGGACCCAATATTTGTGCCCTTGTCAATCCAATCTATAATATGTTGGAGGAAAAAAATGTTTTTTCTATCGCTATAGACATGGGGCTTTGACATGTGAAATGTCCCTCCCCCCAAGCTGTGAATTTGCCAATGTAATTGATTATGTTTGTCATGCTGGCGTACTTGGACAATGAAGAATTTTTCTGCTGTGATCCTGTGGACCACTCGCTATTTCCTCTTGTTTATGACAATGATGGGCTGATAGTGGGTGTGCACTTATATATAAGAGACTGTGAATTTAGTGCTGTTTAATGCCTACCTATTTGCCCATTATCAAATATCACATGTTTATTGCAGCTAGTATATAAACACAGGAAATTACCCATTTTTTTTATATAAATGCATACTAAATACATAAAACATACTTGTTTTCTAAATGTTCAAACAATGAGGAATGCTTCAATAAACCTTAAATCAATAGAATTATATTTTATGGTTTCATCTGGCCTACCAAATAAGAGAAATTGCAACAAGATAAAATAGAATAAGAATAAATTCCTTTTATTACTTTGACAAAATGAGTGCGCTGTACAGCAGTTCACACATACACAATAATGACAGATTCTGAAAGGCAGAGTATCTAATCTAGTACTGTACAGTCAATTTCAGATACCTCCAGTAATTGTCGTCTTCTCATATGCTACATGACCAGTGTGCTATACAATCCAAATTGTTCTACCATATACATTAGAACTTGCTAGACGAGGCTGATCCAGTGCTCCACGCACACTTCAAATCTTGTGTGGAGTAGGAAGGCAACATCTTCTCTTCTTTGGAGTGTAGCTATGAGCTATGACATCATAACCCAGTGTTGCACTCCCAGCCCATTACCAACATAGAGGCACAAATTGGCAACTTCACATGTAAGAAGCTCCATGTCAGTGGCTGTCACTTCGTGCAGGGACACCACAGTGAAAATAAAACCACTGAATACGTGACATTATGTAATTTAATCGGTGTTTAAGGCATACTATAGACCAGTGGATCCCAAACTTTTTCAGTTCAAGGCACCCTTAGGGTTTAGATAATTTTTTCAAGGCATCCCTAAGCCAAAATAATTACCAAGTAGACCCCGCTTTGCTTACCACTGGCCCTGGCCGAGGCACCCCTGTGAGATCGCCGAGGCACCAGAGGGAGCCTAGGCACACAGTTTGGGAACCACTGCCATAGACCAATGGGGCAGCATGGTGGCGTAGTGGTTAGCACTTCTGCCTTATAGTACCGGGGGTCATGAGTTCAATTCCCGTCCATGGCCTTATCTGTGAGGAGTTTGTATGTTCTCCCCGTGTTTGCATGGGTTTCCTCCGGGTGGTCTGATTTCCTTCCACACTTCAAAAACATACTGGTTAATTGGCTGCTATCAAATTGACCCTAGTCTGTCTGTCTCTGTCTCTGTCTGTGTGTGTGTGTGTGTTGGGGAATTTAGACTGTAAGCCCCAATGGGGCAGGGACTGATGTGAAGGAGTACAGCGCTGCGGAATTAGTGGCGCTATACAAATAAATGGTGATGATGATGATGGTTCCCAAACTGGGTGCCGCTGCGACCTCACCGGGGTGTTGCGGTCATGGTGGTGGTAAGTAAGGCAGGGGGGCTACTTGGTAATAATTTTGGTTTATTGGTGCCTTGAAAAAATTATGAAGACCCTATGGGTGCCTCCAACTGAAGAATTTTGGGATCCATTGCCATGGCAACTACCTAGGTATACATAGTGGTAACACCAGCCCTGCCTGTGTTCAGTGTTTTACCTCTACATGTGCAACTATTTGCATTATTGCCTGAAAGATTCTGGGACATCTGTTGTTCCCAGTGCCTCCCTGTTTTGTACATAGTGCAGCTCAACTTAATGTAGAGGGGTGTTCATAGTGGCAATTTCACATATATGTCCTGTAAAACTCTTAGCAAGGTTTTGTTCATCAGGTACTATTCGCTAACTAGTTCAAAACATAAAAATAGACATCATATATATATATATATATATATATCCTATAACTACTGTGTCGTACTGTCATAATTTATGAAAATAATGTCTCTGGGAAGATGTCTGCAGTTCAGTCTTAAGAATAATAGTACAAAGAGGAGATATCTTGCTTTTCGTTAGCTGGTGTGATAGATGGACTTGGCATTAGAAAAACTAAAATAACTTTTAACAGTAATTTTTTTTTAATGCTAACAATACTGAGTTGTTGAAATAACATTTTAACCCAGATATAACCAAATTTTAGTGCCATAATTTACACCCATGTTATACAGCAATAACATAAATAAAGGTATCCAAGATCTTGGATATATATTCCTTTATCTTGTTCCAATACCGCTCTCAGATTAAAGTAGTAAAATATTAAATTCACATTATATTCCATTTAACTGAGGATCTAAAAAAGGTGTACATGCTACATGTATTGGGTATCCCATACTTCAGACACTTTAGTGATCGTTCTTATAAATTACAAGGAATTTGGTGTATCAAGATGGTCTGTAATATTCTAGTTCAGATCAGGTGATACTATAAAGCTGGCTGTCTGACAGACAGACATTGTGACTCACTCACCCATAGCACAAAGTAAAATAAACAACTTGTTACAGACCCCTTCTCAAGCCTTGTGTGCATGTGTATTATTAAAGTCCACTTTATTCTGTGCAACATTTCTCTGTAAACAGTGCAGGTTCCAGGCAGGTCATAAATCCAGTGCCAGCCCTTCATCCTAAGCCTCCCTGTTTATTTTAGTCTACTCTAGGGAGTAGCTTACCAGCTAAACTAATTATACCTCTAAAGCGCATGGTAAAGGATATAAATAGGGGACTGTTCCCCAATGCTGGTCTGTTGTTTGTAAGCTTATTCAAGTAGGAAGCACAATGTGTTTATTATTGCACTCCCTAGGGAGTTCAGTTGTTGATTCACAACTTGGGCAAGTTTAAAAAACCGTAGCAGTAAAGTGCTATTTAGAGAAAGCAGGAGCTACACACTCTGTGTAGTATGACCACTGAGCTAAACCTAAGGTATCTTCATTTTTTACTTGGATTTCCAGAACTACAGTTGTGCAATAACAATGAGTCTAATTCATCACCATAAATAAACATTACAGTTGTTTAGAAATCTGTAAATTATTTCCATATACACACACACACACACCTTACTTTTTGTACCACAGTGTGATACCACAAGCGTAATATGTGTGTCTGTGTATAATAATTATACACACACACATCCATTTGTCATAAAATCAGTATATATGTGTGTATATAGAGATATACATATATCCATATACACACACATATATATATGGATATATGTGTATGTATGTAATATATATATATATATATATATATATATATATATATATATATATATATATATATATATATATATATATATATATAAAATGATGTGGCATTCTCTTTATTGTAGCTTGTGATTGGGCCTTCAGCACACACCCCCATCCGCCCTCAATTTGTATTGACAGTTTGAGCCCAGAAAAAAATGACTAGCTAGGTGCAAAGGTGCCTCAGTAAAATGTTTTATGTAGGTAGTGCAGCTATAAAATGGCAAGGATGAATATTTCCTCCATAATGGAGAGCAAAAAAGTCAAAAGTAATGACCGCTGAATCCTATTTATTTTTATTTTATATATTTATTTTTTTACAAAGAATAGCATTGAGCTTCAACCTACAGTGAAACTGGTGTATGAATCTGTTCTCCGATCAAACTAATGAAACGTTTGGCTTCTGTGCAGAGTTTCATCTCCATTCCTTGCTGTCCTTTAGTAGAGTAATAGAGAAGCTTTGCGTTTAAGCTTTCAATATGTCGGCTACAGCACAGGAGTAAAAGGAGCGATTTTAGTTATTTCAGTTTGGTTATTTAGCTCAGTTGTATACGGGCTACATCACTCTCCAGTAATGGATTTACTTACCTTTATAAACCTAGGAATTTACATATGTTGAAACTGTTATGAATGCATGCTTTCAGCCTAAGCTATAAGCATTAATCATGGAATTAGCTATTTCATACATTATGACTGCAGTTGAGCTACAGTATCATAATTTATTTGGCCACACATTTTAGTTAGTGCTGTACATTGAGGGGTTTATGATACAAATGATTACCATACAATGATCTGAGACAGAAGTTAAAGATGGCTCTGCCCAATTGAGCTTTCAGTCTAAGGTGTGGGGAACACCTGATACATAAGGTAGTGGAATAACAATTGTAGCTGCTTCTGTTGAGGAAAGTGTGTGTGGCTATTGTAAGGCAGCAGCATTATAAGCCCTCAATAATGAAGTAGACATTGGTGACTGACATTTCTATGCAGCTCGTCAGGGGCGCACGCAGGGGGGGGTTTCTGTGTCTCCAGAAACCCCTCCCCTCCGCTAACGAACTGCCCCACATAGCGGCACTGTACTATATAGCAGCAGTGGCGCTGTCAAAGAAGCGTCCGCGGCGGTGCTGTATTGTATACAGCACCGCCGCGGAAGCTTCTTTGACAGCGCAGCAGCTCTCTCGGGTTTTTTTTTTTGGGTGGGGTGGAAACCCCCCCTTCCCCCCTTAAAATCCTGCGTGCGCCCCTGCTCGTAACCAGTACATTTTCCTTTTATAATATTCTTGCATAGGAAATGCTAGGGCGTTTCTTATTTAATTAAATCCTCTCACCCTACGTTAATTCCATGGTGGGAATAATATGTTTCTTTTAATTTAATATACCTACCGTAGTACCATACAGAAGAAATTGGCTAATACAGTTTTGCCTATCCCACTCTTACTTAATAGATATCTGCTGATCATTCAGCAAAAACATATTTACATCTGGTCTTGTATACCTAGATTGTAATGTGGTCATTATAAGCAATAGCTGAATGCTAGTAACATGAACACATTTATTTTGAGTGCATGTTTAATGTATCTCACCGAGCACTGTTTGGTAACTCTGAAGCAATTCATCCACTAAAGTATCACTCCTCTAGTGCCAAAGAATGAAAATATAGATTTGAAAATGAAGTAACATGGCAGTGCGTCAAACCGAATATAAAAATGCTAGTTCATTTGAAATGAAATTTTTAGTTGTAAAGTGAGATTCAGTTAAAGCTTCAAATAACATTCAGTTCAACGGACAGTTTCAGAGTCATAGGCAAGACCCTAGTTTGCACCGTGTCCTTCACCAAGTCCGATTATCTCTGTAAGATGCCTTTTCATGGCACTACCCTGCACTTTTCTACCATACCACTCAACTTACTTACCCTCTTCATGCCCCCAAAATTATTTGGACCAGTTTAGAACGGTTTGTCATACCGACACTACTCCCAACTGATTGTATAACTCGCCACTTGGTGGTCATTTGTCACAAACAAATTTGTGTCTAATCCGCAGCCTTCATTTACAATATATTATGAAAATAGACATATTGGGTAATATGTATATAAATAAATGGTGATAATAATAATAATGTAAATAGCATGCTCCCCTAAGTCTGGTTATAGAAGAATAATCCTTTACCTCTAAATTTTTTGTTAATCCTCTAGTCAGTTCAAGGTCATAGACGTGCACACATAGAATGCTGGTTGTGCCAATTCAAACCCTAATGCACAGCCGCATTAATGGTGGGGGCACAAGCACGATGCATTTTCAATATTGAGTCCTCTGATTAATTCAAGTCTGCCTCTCTTGCAGGGATGTGTGAGAGGGGAGGGTATCTTAATGTAATGCGGGTGGGAGGTGGGCTATTAATTTAATGGCAGAGTGTGGGTGGGGGCTAATTATTTAATGGTGGGTGCTATTTTATTTGTGGGCTGATGGTCCTTTAATGCTGTGGTGGTTTGGGGGCTATTAATTGAATGTGAGGCTGAGTTTGGAAGGAAATTGGTCTATTTATTAAATGCAAATACTATTGATTTTATTTAATTTAATAGCTGGTACTGGATCCAGGGAGGGGGGCCAAATTATTAAACGTGGGTGCTCTTGATTTAACACTGGGGCTGGTTGGGGTTATTTCTATGGGGTCTATTTAAGACTCTAGCGTGGTAGTCATCAATATGTAATGCTTCGAACGCTGTAAGTGAATGGAGGACATGCTATGCATATAGGGTTTTTTTCCCGAGAGGGAACCCGCAAAGCCAGAGAAGCTTAAGGTGGATCCCATTTATAACGCTATCCTGAAATGCATTTTGGCTCTTCACCAACTAAATTTGATGTACCTGGGTTTTTTTTTACAAAATTGCACGATACAGAAAAGCAGCAACAGTTTGTCAACTGTCCTGAATCTGGTGGGGCAGTCCTGAATTTTGGTGACTGCCCTGCTTAGTCAGGATTTGGTCTAGGACAGTTGGGAGGCATGTCCCACATCGCACTGTAGTGCTTTTGAAGGAAGAGCTGTGTGCATCCTTTGCGGAACTGAAGAGATCAGTGTGCTGACTACAGAGGTGAGTCACATATAGGAAAATAAAGCTGCCTTTTTTATTAATGTGTTTAATGATAATGTTTGTATATATATATGAAATTGGTGTAGCATTATGCTACACCGAATTGAATAGATTGCACAAATGAGGCAAATGCGACAGAAGCACTGGGAAAGTGGCAGATAACAGGTATATGTGTCCCAGCCTGTCTGTCTTATGTGTTCTAAAGCCCTAGAAAGATTGTTTGTGGTTGGGAAAAACTTTCCAGCGATCATCTTCAGCAGTAGGAAAAGATGGTAAGGTTTCCTGGGGTTATGAATGGAGAGAGGAGGGCGGGCTTCATTCATATGGGGTTTTCCAGAGAGTAAGCAAGTTGCTAGTTAATCAGGAGTTGATGAAATGCTGTTAAAAGGCTGCTTGGCAGATCACTCAGTCTCTTAGACCAGCGGTGGAGGTTGGATTTCTCCTGAGAGACTCTGCAAAAGCCGACCAATTGCCTCCATATTTTTTTATGTGTATGGGACACAAGGTTCTTCACAGGAGATAGGGTGTTCCTGTGTGTTTAGTGCCAGACAGGCAAGGCCTTTTATATATGTTTTGTTTGATTTGAATATGGTTAATAAAACTGGCTGCGGCTAGTTAAGCCAAAACAATTGACAGGTGTGAGATCCTTGGCTGGTCTGTCTTTTGATGCATAATATGGATTGGGGGGAACTACTGTGTGGCATAATATGGATTGGGGGCACTACTGTGTGGCATAATATGAACTAGGGGCACTTCTAGACACCCTTCTCCTTAGGCCTTGCTAGATATGCCTCTCCGGTGGCGAGCTGCAGTGCAGAGTATCCATCTACAGGTTTCTCTGGGTGTACACCCTAATGAAGTTCAAGGTATTCACTGAAATTTTATTAATTGTCGTCACCACAGTGCACCTATGTTAAACACTATCATAATCCCCAAGAAAACTAACCTCTTTGTAGTTCCGCTAGTACTGTTTGTTTTGCTAAATTGTTCCCTTATAAAGATTTATTACTAAGATCTACCCTCAGGTCTAAAAGTCTGGGAACTCTCTGGAAATTGATCCCATCAGGGCAGCTTGCATGGTCACTATGGTTTCTTCTGGTACTAGTGCTGTTTTGCAGTCCAATGCCGCTTACTGAACCTCAGTCAGATGAGCACCAGGGGCCTGATTCATTAAGGATCTTAACTGAAGAGGATCCTTATTTCAGTCTCCTGGACAAAACCATGTTAAATGCAAGGGGTGCAAATGAGTGTTCTGTTTTGCACATAAGTTAAATACTGACTGTTTTTTCATGTAACACACAAATACTTGATAGCTTATTTGTACACTGAAATTTAAAGTTGATATGTGTGTGTTACATGAAAAAACTGTCAGTATTTAACTTATGTGCAAAACAGAACACTCATTTGCACCCCTTGCATTTAACATGGTTTTGTCCAGGAGACTGAAATAAGGATCTTCTTCATTTAAGATCCTTAATGAATCAGGCCCCAGAAGAGGAGTGTGTGCCATGTACTGATTTATATTGGGTCACCACACATAGTGAAAGTTAACATAGCTGATGCTTTCAAAACTGTTCTATGTTTCTGTTGTATTGTCTACTAAAATATAACCGCTGTAGACTCAGAAGACCCGGCTTGACCCCTTTCCATTCCTACAGCCCCCTCAGTAACCCCCCCCCCCCAAAAAAAAACCACCCCAAAATAAAACCCAAATCCATAAAACTTGTTAGTGCATCCGGTACCTTTAGTAGTGCACATTTGGGAACCTAGGTTGCCTAGTAGGTAATCCATCTCTCCTCTAACTTGTTGGAATGTTTGTGCTGTGTATCCAACCTTCCACTGAATCAATACTGATGGAAGGGAAGGGAAATGAAAAGTTCGATGACTGATTCCTCCTCTTCCTTATACCTTCCTGAAACTTAATGGAGAATTTTTCTACTCTTGCTGTAGAATGGATGTTTTTTTTTTCTCACAGGAGGTACCAGATCCTCCATTCTGGTACCTTAAGGATGAAAATAAACAGATTCTGGTTTCAAATGCAAATTCTTTTGTATTCCAGCAACAATTTGTGGGGGAAAAATTATAGCTTTTTTTATTTTACGTTTATATGCTCCTTAGCACAAGATTCAGAATGGTTTTCTAATACATTGTGCCTGATGTAGTGAAAACATTAATTAGTTCTGCTCAGTAGTTAAATTGGGATTGCATAGACCGGATCAGAGGTCACAAAAACGTGACAGTTGTCTATAAGGTTAAGAGATGGAATGAAGGTTCAGTGACAAGGCAGCATGGCAGAGGGGGAGGGACACAACAGCTGTGCACGCCACAGGAAAGGCCTGACATTGTCACACACCAGGATATGCCAGTCAGGAAACTGAAAGGGAGCAGGGCAAAACAGCTTTAACCATTACATATCTGGAGGAATCCTTAATGCATTGTAGTATGAAGGTAGTCTGCGGGTGGGAGAGATTTTAAAATGCGTAACATAGACAGGGTGTCATAAGTATTAAACCCTTCAGGTATAATTGCTATATCATTAGAACTGTAATGTCTCCATGGCTTCATTTCTTTGCTTCTGTAGTAAAAATGTGTGTGTTGGGTCTGTACTTTTCAATCTGCGTCTTGTAAACTAAAGTCTTTTCAGTGGCTTCCATTCATCTTCATGTCACTCATTTAAAGTTCTCTAAATAAATATTCATTCCTGCCCAATGCCAGAGCTATATGGTAAATGTAATGAAGGGAAAATTCATATGATAGATGCTCGGTCAAATAACGATAAACACAACTCCTACAAGGTACATACAGGCTATGTTTCTTTTCTTTCTTTTTTTTTAGCTATACTCCTTTATTTATGGAATGTTTTACCGTTAGCAACATAGAACATGATAATAAACAAACAATATAGTAAAATGCTTTTGATAAAGCAACATATATCACCATATTACAGTGGCTGAATTTGTGGCTGGTAGGGTGGCGGGAAAGGAAAAATAATTGGGGGTAGAAAGGGGATAAGCCTGTTTGTCTCATTTGGGCAGCCTATAGAAAAGAGGAGAGAGACAAAGTTGTGTTTTAATCATAAGCTCTTTCTGCTAAGATTGATTTGTGCTCTTGGGGCTTATTACATTTTATTGATGGGTACCAAATAGAAATGTAAGTGTGATCTCTACTATTGTTTGTGAGGACTAATTTCCACCAGTGTTATCACTTCCTTACCTCTAATTTTAAACAATGCTTAAAATGAACTTCCTTCAAGTAGTGAAGCTGTGCCAGAAGAGGTATCCAAAAAGGTGTGTTAAAATCTCTGCCCCAAATCATAATTCTTTCCTAGAAATTGCAAAGTTTGTTAAGAATCTGTTAGATGTGTAACTTGTTCCACACTGGGGAAATAGAAATTGGGAAATGTAAAAACTGTGACACTCCTGCTGTAAGAGAAGAGTGGTAGCTCTTAAACCGAGTATAGCTGCTTCCTTTACATTAGAGCTTGGGGAGCAGCTTCAGAAAAACTAAAGGATAACCTTGGTTTATAGATTTTGGCCATGTTGTCGAGTGAAAGTGAATGTTTAGTTCTTTTTTTTTTGTTTTGTTTTTTTACAAAGCAAACCTATACTTTCTGAAAAGTCTGCCTAAAGCTGTAAAGTGTTTGAGCTCTAGAGTATTGGAACCCTTTGTATTAAGTAGGATTAAACATTTTGTTGGAGGAGCTGTAACTGTCTTGCTACTTGAATATAAAGGTTTTTGGCCTTCAGCAATAACATTGTGTCCCTGCTCACTGACACCGAGGTACGAGGGATATGGGGAATAGGGAACAGGCACGTTACATTGCACTATCTCTGTAGCACATGAAGATGTGTGTACAGTACATTGTAGTGAGAGATACTAATTACAATCACAATATAATATACAAATGTGAAAGACATTTGTATATACTGTATTGAGACGTTCTGCTGAAAAGGGAAAGGTTCACATTTTTCTTAAAGTAATGGGTTATAGCAAATTAAAAAAACAAAACCAAACAAAAATAGGCAGTGTTCTATTGTGTCCTTGGTATTGTATCTGAGATTACACATATATAAAATGAAATCAATAACCTGAATATAAAAATAAGAATCTGTGCACATTTTTTTTCTTCCTCGCCCATTTTATTCATTTATGAATTATTCATGGGATTCAATTAGTTTATTAATCAGTTATAATTGTGTTTATATGTTCCAACTACACCCCTTGGGAAGTATTAAACACTCATCAGTAAAAACCTATACTTAGAAATCAATGGGTGTCAAGCTTTAGAGGTTGACAGGCATGAACTGAGAATATACGTTTGCCCTGTCCTACATCCCTTATCTGGTTTTCTTATTATCCACAACAGTATTTTAGATGTGGTTTTTTTACACATAATCATGACACATTTCACAGCACTTAAAAGAAAAATACTAAAAGAAAAGCTTCTAAATGTCTCTGATTTCCAAGAACAGCCCTAGTATTTCTGGATTTGTCCATGATTTGAAACAAAGGCCCAATTGCAAAACACCACTTCTCTTTTTCTGTACGTTAGATGCAATTTCAGATTGTTAAATATGAAAATAGTGTTATGTTTCTTATATTGGTTTGTAGTGCCCTATTTTGGGGTAAAGTTCACCTTCACGGTAGATGTGGCTCCTTAATAGCATAATATTTCTGGAAATTGATTTAAATGTTGACAGTTATTCCATGACGTACACATTTACTTAATCTTCTACATCCTAGTCACCTTTTGAAACAAGTCTAAAAGGTAATGTAAACTATGCATATGGTAATAAAGAGGTTTATATAATTTATTGTGTGATTGGTGAAACATTGGCATAGTTTATTGTTCACAGCTATGCTATTCATTATTTTGACCATGTATTCAAGGTTAGGGGTTTATTTATTATTGGTGGGCAGTGGGCAGCGGTACTTAAGTATTTGTATCACTTCTGATCGCAACAATTTAGAAAGATGTACCGTTGCTATTCAAGAACACTTATCTGCCATGTGGTCCTCTCTGAAAATCCCTCTCTGCAATTAAACTCTTGTTTCGTTGCATAAGGGACTGGCTCCATTGAAGAGATAAAGTTGACTTACTGCGTATATGCCAGTATTTTGTCACGCATGCGCAGTGAAGTCAACTCTAGCCTAAGGAGGGAAAAGCATTCAGCCTGCGAAGAGGATCCTCTCCAGCAGGACCGCACATGTACCATTGGAAAAGGTTATAACGCCATCCTGAGGTGGCATTAAGTTTTTAGTGCTAGCGGTGAAACTTGATGAATAGATTCAGATCAGCTAAACAGCTGAATGTTTCTTAAGGCTCATTTCTCTGATATTAAGAGTTTGTTAAATGATACGAGGCAGTTAAAGAGCCTTTTTACGGCTCTTTTGCTGTATTTTAGGCTCTTCATCGCCTTGTAAAATATACCCCCTGGCATCCTGTTTTTAAAAACTGTAGTATGGTAGAGGGAGTTATAGGCCAAATCAAGCTTTTGAGAGTCAACAAAAGAACAACCATCATGTGGAGAGCATCTTATGCATATATCATAATTTGGGGTTTTTTAAGTTGCTTTTGAGTATCTTCTTGTAACTTCATCTTTATCTCCTGCTGATGTGGTCGTGATAGAACAACCTATAGCCATTAATATCATTGGACTGTTCACTACTGCAAAGCTCATTTTAGGAAAAGTAAGATGATTTTGTAGGAGGAAGTTACCTGGCCACTCGTGTTATTATGTTAATGAGAACAAGGCTGCATGTGACGGGGGGTAGGTTCATGATGTGGGGAATGGAAGGGAGCAGAAAGCCACAGACTGATTGTTAGAGTAAGGAGGAGGGTTTTCAACAGCACTGAGTAGCAGTGTAAGGTGATTGTCAAATTGATGATGGAAGATTGTTGGATAAATATACCACCTATATTAAACGACATTTATTTATCGTGTTAACTATAGGCACCAATTTTTTATTTTGTTGTAACAAGGTAATATCTTTTAATAAAAGCTTGTAAATCTGATGGAGATTCAATTCAGCGCATTGTGTCTCGAATGTCCACAGAGACACATTGTGCCAGTGTTGTTGCAGGAGTCTCCGTTCAGTTTTTCTGACACCCCATAGATGTGCACCGAAAAATGTGTGGCACATCACCAGCAATTGACTCTTCCCCTCTATGTTATAAAATGTGATGAACTTGTTTTAATTGCAATTTTTATATTTATGATACATGTCATATTGCCTAACTTTGATTTGATATTTTTTTTGACACAACGTTATGGCAGTGTGAATTTACATGCCAATTCTGTTTTGCTGAGGGATATACAGTCATGGGCAAAAGTTTTGAGAATTGCACAAGTATTGGTTTTCACAAAGTTTGCTGCTTCAGTGTTTTTAGACCTTTTTGTCAGATGTTGCTATGGTATACTGAAGTAAAATTACAAGCATTTCATAAGTGTCAAAGGCTTTTATTGATTACATTTAGTTTATGCAAAGAGTCAATATTTGCAGTGTTGATCCTTCTTTTTGAAGACCTCTGCAATCCGCCCTGGCATGCTGTCAGTCAACTTCTGGGCCACATACTGACTGATGGCCACCCATTTTTGCCTAATCAATGCTTGGAGTTTGTCTGAATTTGTGGGTTTTTGTTTGTCCACCAGCTTCTTGAGGATTGACCTCAAGTTCTCAATGGGATTAAGGTCTGGGGAGTTTCCTTGCCTTGGACCCAAAATTTCGATGTTTTGATTCCTGAGCCACTTAGTTATCACTTTTGCCTTATGGCTGTCACGACTGAGTATAGCGTACCTGCTATCGTTGGCACTACTCGGAGGAAGGTGCGGAGTCTAATGTGCCCCTGGTGTTCACCAGGGACCCCCGCAAGGAGGTATGGACTCAGCTGCAGGGAACACGCAGGTCGCGGTCCTTCCACGAGTCAGATAGCGAAGCACGAGAGAAATGTCAGACAGGCCGGTTCAGCAATGGTGCGGGCAATGCAGGTACACAAGGAGAATCCGAAGGGGTGATGAGTCAAGCCGGGTCGGTAGCGTTATGGCAGCGAGGTACAAAGGGGAGATCCAAAAGGGCAGTCAAGGCAATCCGGGTCACAAGGGTCACAGGCAAACGGCAGATAATCAGGAAGCAGGCAAAGGTCAGGAGACTAGTAATCACAGGTACACAGGAAACGCTGGAGGACAGGTAGACCTGAAACTCTGGCACTGGAGGTGGACCAAAGGGAGGCTTAAATGTATCCATTAGCCAATGAGGCTCAGTGCTGCAGCGCTTGTCACAATCTTAGCGCCATACCGCCTCCGCAATACAGCGCGACGCTACTACTCTGTAGCCGAGCGGGGCGGAAGTGATGCGTCTGGTTGCTAGGCAACCAGATGTGCTGAGCGGCACAGCGGGACACTCACACTTAGGGGTTTATTTACTAAGCTGCGATGAGCCAAAAATCTGGAGAAAACAGCTTTCTACTCCCAATAATGGCCACTGCAGCTCTTCTTTTAATCTATCAAGGGGTTAAAGCACTCAACATTTTAAAAGGCAAAATCAGGACAAAATAAGCCCAACTCATGATCTCCCCAAGCCAACCACTGATCCACACAACAACATTTTAACAACACCACAAACACTTTCTGTTAGTCCATACTTCTTGTGGGGTCTGGGAAATCAGGACTATTGGGAGGTATGTAAAACAAAGTTGGTAGTTCATTTTTTTGAGAAGCAAATACTGGGGTGTGCACTTCTGCTCCTCAGGGGTTCAGGGACGAGGTGACGACTTATCCTCCCATAGATCCTTGTGGAGCCCATAACCTGCATCCTGCCATCTGTAGAAAAATAACACACAAGTGAAAGTGACAAACGTGAGAAAAATAAATAAGTGCTATCAGTACTATCTCAGCTTGCAGTTGGCAAAGTTGGTGGGTGTGCTCTATCCGTTGTTTTAGTGCACTTTGGGCTTCACTTAGAGTGAGGGGTACATCCAGCTAGGAGGTGCAGTGTTGCACTTTGGCAAAACAATGTTACGCTGCAGGGGGAGCAAATGCAAAATTGTAGTCATATTTAGAGCTGGGAGTGGATTATGTTCTAGCTTACAATAAAGTAGGCAGTAATTTACCTGCATGCAGAAATTTGTATTTGTACCCCTTGCATTGCACTTTGGATTGTCCAGGTGCAAATTTACATCCTTTACCTGGATATTTTCCTAACTATGAATGAGGCCCTGTGTGCTTGTCTGACTGTAGAGTTAAAATAAAGCTGGTTTTTGGCTTCATCCTAGTCTGTGGTTGACACACTTGGCACAAAATGGAGAAAAACAAGTACATATACTTCTCAAACAACTCTTATTGTCTTTTTGGGTTGATCAATTTGCGCTTGGTTGCAAATCTAATATGAACAAAGTGTTAGGTGACATCTAACCTGTTTTATCCTTGTTGATTTTGAGCTGCTTCACATGTAGACTTATTTGATTGTGCGTTTAGTAAAAACTAGGTTCATTGTGTAACCTGAACCAAAAAGTGCAGTGCAAGTTTGTGCATTTCTTTTACCTACACAGCATAGGTCAGGCCTAGGCAAATGTATACAAAAGTGATATGATAGGATCCAGCAATTTTGCAACAGACAATGTGCGAGCTGTATAAATAATAAATCTGGGTGTGGCTATTGTGCATCCGTTCCATGGTATGCTAATATAAATGATCAGCATTTAAATTGGACAGTGATGATATACATCCTAAATTATATGTTAAATAAATGTAAGCCTCATTACAACACTATTCTGTTATCATGGTTTCCGGTTAATGTCTCAAGTATGGCTTTGTCCACAGTGCATTTTTTTGGCCAGTGCAAGAGTGTTTGCTATCACAGGCTTTGGTGAAGGAAATCCAGAGAATGAAAATAGGGCATGCTCGGGTCACCAGGATTATTTTTTAG
Source organism: Mixophyes fleayi (assembly GCF_038048845.1). Lineage (NCBI taxonomy): Eukaryota > Metazoa > Chordata > Amphibia > Anura > Limnodynastidae > Mixophyes > Mixophyes fleayi. Next base: position 99,279,238 of record NC_134407.1, on the reverse strand, counting down.
TCACCATGGTAGCCTAGCAACAGGGATTTGCCACACTCTGGCATGAACATCTTGCCCTTAATGTGAGTGCGAATAAGTGTGATCTACTTTTTTGTTTATTTTAACTCATTTAATTGGACATTTCGGCAAAGCAGAATACCTCCAAACCTGCCCTTCTCCATTAATCCCATTTACATTATATTGTATGTTTACACTGTTTAGGAATGCAGTTGCCCCAAGGATGTTATGGCTTCAGAGAACCACCATACTCGTCTCATTCCAAACAAAACCGTTTCACCTGCCCCAAAAAAGTCATCTTTGATAATCTAACAAAGTTCTGCACAGAAGACTGGATTGTGTCAAGAGTGAGCATCTCAGGACAGACTTGGCAGTGTAGAGACTGAGCATCTCGGTAAAGACTGGGCAGTATAGAAAGGGATCATCTCGGAAGAGTATTGGCAGTGTAGAGATGGAGTATTTAGGTAAACTGGACAGTGTAGAAAGGGAGCATCTCGGACAGACTTGGCAGTGTAGAGACTGATCATCTCGGTAAACTGGACAGTGTAGAAAGGGAGCATCTCGGAAGAGTTTTGGCAGTGTAGAGACTGAGCATCTCGGTAAACTGGACAGTGTAGAAAGGGAGCATCTTGGAAGAGTTTTGGCAGTGTAGAGATGGGGCATCTTGGGTAGGATGGAAAATTTATAAAGAAAGCATCTTGGTTAGAATGGGCACTGTAGAAAGCATCTACAACAAGTAAAATGTTATGAAATATTTAGCAGCTTTACAAGGTGTAGCGAGGCAGTGTCTCGGGCTAGATGAACACTGAGTAGAAAATTTACAGCTCAGGCAAAATTAACTGAACCTAACTTAGTATTTTCACATTTGCGTTCTGATCATAAGTATAAAAATGTTGTTACAAAGCAGGGTGTACTTACGTGAGTGTGTTTAGTTACATCTATCTTAAGATGCAATCGGCTCAAAATTTGTAGTATTTGGTGTACAATTGTGTGTGCTTGTACATAACATTAGTGTAGAAATGTGGCTAGATTATTTTAATTGTTAATGCAGAAGTCACATTACCATGTTTGTTCACAATATAATAATGTAATGAAGAATAGTGTCTTGACAGTTAACTGCAAAAGCCAAATTTTCTCTATAAAATATAAATAAGTACAAACATCTCCAAAGCCATTGTGTACCACTTTACAAACAGGTTCTTAATGGCTGAATATGCAATGGAGGCAGCACGAAGCCTGTCTTGGAGAGATCCAAAGATCCCTCTCCAGTGATACTCCTCCCCATAGGTTATAACGGCCAACGCCATCTTCAGGGGTTAAGCTCCAATTCTCTGACCTTGATAAATAGGGCAAAATCGCAGTCCAAATAGACATTTATGGAAGGTCTTCCTTTAATAAATAGCCTCAACGCTTGCATTTGAGACAATTTAAACCCATTTGGAGTTTCATAAACAGACCCCTGCATCTCTTGCGGGGTGGACAGTGTGGAGAGAAGAGCATCTCAAGCAGGTTAACAGTGTTTTGTTTTTCTTGGGCTGTCTGCAATTACTGTACATATCGTCATTAAAAAATCGTATACTCTTATTGATACTGGAAACTTTTTTCTTCTTCATTTGTATGTAAAAAGCACTATGTATATTATTTTTATGAGTTTTGTTATTGTTAATGTTTTTATTTTTCCTACCAAGCAATAACATTTAACAAGTAAATGTACAAACATTCTGATAGAGTCCTGTTGTGAAGACTTTCATATAGCTTTATAGCTTTGAATATTGTATTTTGGATTGCCTTGGTGATAACAGCTGACCTCTGAAATAGTGAAGCAGAAAGATGAACACTACTGTAGCTTAGTAGAAGCAGTACAGCCCCCCAGGGAGGGAAGGCTGGATACAGTCTGTGAAGCAAAGAAGCAGACTGGAGGTTTCCGTGTTTCCCCTATTTATTAGAGGGCTTTATTTACAGACTCCGTAGCAAAGGACCCATCTCTGGGTGCTCTTTTATGCCCAATAGCCATCTGTCACATGAATGATTTTTGGAATAATGCATTTTGCCCTCTTTGACATAAATCAAAAAGATATGAGACTGGAGGCTTTTGAAGTAAAATCGTGGATTATGGAACAAAATCAAGAAAAATGCAGATATTGATAACAATGGAGTTTTCTATATAGCTGCAGTGTATAGTGTAGAATTTTATTGGTTTAGAGATTAAAACAAAGATTGCATTTGGAAATAGATGGAAGTAGTGAGATTGAGCCGCCTTACACATTGGTGTAAAATACATGTTTTTACTATTGTGTTTTGTTTTTTTTTTGTTTGTTTTTAACGCTGGAAAAGCATGTATACTAGTATGGGAATGGAACTCATTTATTCCAGTTACCCTTGTGTATGAGGGTGTTTGATTTATGGCACCATATTTTGGATGCTGCCGCCTCCTTTTACTGCAAGGCATTTCCCAACTGCAAGCTCTCGCGTTTGACATGCGGTGTCACTGACATTTAATGCAATGCCAGTAGGTATTCACCCTGCATAAAGACATAACCTGCTCACCATAATTGCCCAACATCTAACTCTGAGCTGTGCTCAGCAGATTTCTAAACGTAGTTCATGCTGTATATAGAATACAACTAATTCTCCTCTATAGAGGCATTCCCAATCGAATGCTGCGACAATTCATCATCATCAACATTTATTTATATAGCGCCAGCAAATTCCATAGCGATTTACAATTTGTTCACAATTGTTACAATTGGGAACAAACATTAGACATAAAACAATACTGGGTAATACATACAGACAGAGAGGTAAGAGAACCCTGCTCACAAGCTTACAATCTATGGGACAATGGGAGTTTGAAACACAAGGGCATGTGCTACATCATATTACACAATGGACCAGCTAGATTGCAAAGGTAAAAGTATTGAGTGGGCTGTGTATGTGGCAATGTTGTTGTCTTGTGTTAGCTGTGTAGAGGGTTGTTGTCTTGTGTTAGCTGTGTAGAGGGTGGTAATAGGATATTCTAGGGATATTAAGATGGTGGTTGAAGAATATCATAAACTTGCCTGAAGAGGTGGGTTTTCAGAGAGCGCTTGAAGGTTTGAAGACTAGAGGAAAGTCTTACAGTGTGCGAGGGAGGGAATTCCACAAAGTGGGTGCAGCCCGAAAAAGTCCTGTAACCGAGAATGGGAGGATGTGATGAGAGTGGAGGAGAGACGTAGATCTTGTGAAGAACGGAGGTGTCTAGTTGGGAGATATTTTGAGACAAGTGAGGAAATGTATGTCGGTGCAATTTTGTTGACGGCCTTGTATGTTAGTAGAAGAATTTTATATTTGATTCGTTGAAATACAGGCAGCCAATGTAGAGACTGACAGAGTGGCTCAAATAATGACACTTTTCTGTATTTTCTTGCAGTCAGCAATTTTTAAAGCTACAAAATTCTGTGGCTCTCCTTAGAGGACAATTAGTCCCATTATACTTACAGTATCAGCAAGCAGCTGAATGCTGCTCAAAGATAGCAGTCACAGAGACAGAGTAATGCTGTCTGTACACTGCCTAAAGGATCTGTTTCAATCTGATGTCTCAAAATTGTTTGTCTTTTATTACTGTAGCAGGGAAAACCTGTAGCATGATTATTTATCACTAACTTTTAATTGAAATATAATTGTTAAGGTAAAATGAGCTATAAGACTCCATTAGGTATTCTGTGTGCAGTAATTATCTTTTTCATCCCCACACTGAAATAGTAGAATATGAAATATTGCAGAGCCTTTATAGATTATATCACCATTTCAAATGTTCAAATTCCCAACAGGCTGAACTTTAAGAATATCACATAGCACACTATTCTGTGGTTTCATGTAGACCTTATTGAAACTTTTCACCATTAAAGAAATTACCTACACATCTGAATACCCTATGTATTAAGCCCAAAACATGCAGATAATAAGGTTAACCCATGAACACTAACAGAATGTGTTAGTCATTGGTTTATCCCAGCAAATCATATGTGGATACATGCCTGTCTGTCACCGCTTTGTACGAGAATAATGCTTTAGCCAAATATTTTATTACTTTGTCTGTTTGATTTTCTTATTAATGCCTCACAATCATATGCAGTATATGGAGGACAAGGAGCAAGATTAGAGCTTTCATTGGGATGCTAATGTTTGGAACAATGTCTTTGAGCACAAATTGGATCAAATTTTCATTCCCTTTGAGTCAACATGCTTCCACTTACATATATTCCATCCAGTATGAGTCTACCCTCACCCTGTGACCTGAATGAGCTACCATTAACTTAGTACATCACATCTCTTTTGTGTTTTGCTTTTTTTTTTCTCTGCGTTATCTTCTCATGCTCCGGAATATTTCAAGTTAATGGCCGAAGCTGCAAAAGTTGTCAATGAGCCTCTTGCCTTAAATATAGTCTCTATCCCAAGTAATTAATCTTGTGTCTGCTCTGCTCCCTGGCACCTCCTTGAAACATTTTACCTCGTTGAATGAGTTTGGGTCACATATTAGATGTTTGAACCTTTGTTAAAACACTGAGAAATTTGTATAAATCCCTTTTGCACGTCTGAGTAGCTAAATACTAGTCAGATGGGGCTGTAGTTATTAATATTTGATTTATAACTTTTTTGATAACAAATTTTCATATAATTTATTGTCTATATATACTTGTGCTATGGGGTAGTTTTATCTGGCCATACTGGAGTGTTGTGTTTGAACTAAGGAGCCCAATCATTTAGGGTTTAACATTTTGCGTTGCTATACAATTTGTACATATTTTTGAAACGTGACCCCAACGTTCCAGAAGCCCGCCAAACAACAACAAAGCTGCAACAACAAAGCTGCAAGAATAAGCAGGAGAGAACATTAGGTAGTCAAAGTTGCAGGAACAGGTAAGAGTGAACGGCACAGTTTCAGAGCTGGACGTATATTGAGATGCATCTGACTCGGCATATGGGCTGAAGTACGCCCATAAATTACACCCACGTTGCATTCTACTTTGCATCAGGCCAATGTGAAATATGAGCAGCTTATATATAATTTTTTTCATGATTTGATATGTTTTATAGCTTGTAATGTAACTCTGTCTTTCAAAGGGCCTGCATTTTTCCTATAGTTAAATAGTTTATTGTAGCAGTATAACAAATATCTAATTTTCGATTAAGCCATCATTGGAGAAGGCCTTTATTCAGAGCAGCATCTAGAAAAATACTATCTGAATGTCATTATGGATCCTACATTAACCAATTGCATTGTGTAATTTAATGTGTATTTCTATCTGAACTAAAAGGTACACTGACTAATAGGATTTGCTTCTACCAAATCCCTGATTACTGTCAGACCTTGTCTGCATATCCCGTTATAAGACTGTTGATGTTCATTAGGTTTTATAGAGCAGATCCTACCTTGCTCTAGGCCGACATCTCCTGCCCATTTATCTAGTCGATAATAACCAGGCTTCACTATATGTTTAAAAAATAAATCCATTTTATATACGTAAATTGAAATTTTGTATTGTAGGAAATCATATGATGAATATTTTATTTTAATTGTTTGACATATGCCAGCAATTATTTAAGTGTGTGAGTACATTAATAATATTTTCGCTTATTTATAAGGCCCCACAAAAGGTACTCACGGTCATACATAGAGCATACAAAGCAAAAACAGGACATTATATTAAAGGCAAAAAGAGTTGCAAAACATTGCACCAAAGTTGAATTTTTGTATTAAAATATTTGAAGCTAAAGGTGGAAAATATATCTCAAGCTAATGACCCCCAGCTCATAACATGTATAAAGAAAGACTGGGCGTCATGGGATAAGCTTAGGATATCCTGGGTGGGACGGATCACGTCACTGAAAATGAATTACCTCCCCACTCCATTACAGCTTAAGCTCCTCCCACGTATTTATAATCGTGTTCTCATGGGATCAGATGCAGGTCAAAAAGCTAAGACTCAATCGACCCATCATCACTGGCCCTTCTCCTGTGTATGAATAAACCAAACCACACAGTGTCGTTCTGCCAGGCTGCCCCGTGTATGAATCATACTTGCTTATTCTCCCGGAATGTTCGGGAGACTCAAGAATTTCTTGTAGGTCTCCCAGGGCCCGGCCACTTTTTAGTGAAGTGGTTGGGGCATCGGCCTTGATGACGTGGTTGCCAAAAGGATGCCTTTTGTGGGGCCAAGCACCACTTCATTCACCATTTGACATCCCACGATGATCGTTACAAAGTTGGCAAGTATTGTATGGATCAACCAATCCACACAGTGTATTTCAACAAGGCCAGGTTACCAAGCTGTCAGAAAATACCTGCTTATTAGCTAAAGAAACACCTTCCTCCTAACATGACAAAATGCAAAGGAGAGAATGGTGGACATGTTTAGTTAAGTATAAAAACTTAAGATGTTTAATGTATGTTATACACCTTTGCTATGTATGTCAAATAGCACAATTTAAAGGCTTTGTTTGTTAATCACCTATAAAAGTTATGAACATGGGAATTCAGTCAGCACAAATCAAGTGATTTTCCTTCTCACTGCTAGTGTTGCAGAGTTCCTTACTGTAACTGGCAGGCACTCGCAGAAGTACAGCAGAAGGTTATTGGGGACACAAGTTCAATTTGTATCTGCAATCAGTGTGCCTAAAAAAATAATAATTATAATCTATTAGTCATCTTCCCTATCACACAGGTTACAGAAATAGCTGAAAAATCACCTCAAATCAGATCTCTCACATCCATACACTTCTAATCCCTGCCACCACCTATTGTATTATGGCAATTGGACCATAGAAAGCCTGTTACACAAATGTACATGCTGACGCACACTATGCTTTTAGCCAGAGGTTTAACATAGCATTCAAAGGGTTAACATAGCATACCCTAGCACAAACGGGGCTAACATAGCCTAGCAATACTTCTCGTCTTAAAAGGCTTATGGATTTTTTTTAAAGCAACGAGAACAAACTTAACAATTTTAGATTTACGGTAGAGGACATTGTAGATAATATATAATGACATACAGAAGATATGCAAACTATACAAATAGGATAAAAATACAGAAATAGAACACTGTATACACAATGTATATAATCTGTATGCCTGGTACAAGTGGATGAAATGAACAGCTTTGGATTGAGTCCCCATAATGTACAGTTTTGCATACTGTACAGTCAGTTTTTAACAATGTTCTCCTGGGCATTCACACATTAAGGTCAGTGAAGTGTATATGCTATTATGGGGAGGAAATTGACACCTGTGTGTTGTACCATAGTATGTTCATAAATAGTTTAAAATTCTTACACCTGCCACATGTATTCTCTGACACCTGACAGAGACCTAGGTCACCATTCAATAAACAGGTCATAATTTCCCACAGAATTGTATATTAAATAAGACATTATTAGGCTCCAAATTCAGGAAGATACATGATTACAATAGTTTCCATGTCCATTAATGGCACACCTTTAAGTAGACTCGGTCCCTGACTTTAGACAACCAGAGAGATCTCTCAAAACATGAAATATGAATTAGTGTTTTGAAATTTAATATTTGCTAGATAAATACATAGGCGGCTTTAGAGAGATGTTGACAGAAGACTAATCCTATGCTAATGAACTTGCTTCTTTTTTTGTCATCAGTACACTTCACCAGGAATTGTCACATTCTTCTGTTAACTGACAAACCTATCGCCTTTCTATGCCCATCTTCCCTAGTTTTACAACAAAATGGAATTTAGATAGCTACTGGAGGGGAATCCCCAGATGTACTAACAAGTTTATCTCATGAGATCCTGAGACAGCTTGCTAGGTGTGAAAAACTCTTCCTGTCAACCAGACACATGACATCTGCCCAGCACTATGCCTGCTGCAAAGGAAGTCAATTTGATTTAATGAACGCCTTCTTTTTTATTTTATTTTTTTTACTGGCCAAAGTGATTTCTGCAATTTCTAAAAAAAAAATTATATTTTAATCCCTGATTTATGTTTATAGCAATGACAATTGATGGGTAATTTTATTGATGATTGGGCCTCCACCAGGACACCTTGACAAACTTGTTATAGTACTTTGAAAAATAAACAGTTTTACGAAGAGTTTGTATTCCATGTATCTTAAAAGCTAGTAACATTAAAATAAAGCTATTTATGTAAATACTGCATTTTTTTTTATTGTATAAACATCCAAATTACATCCAGAAAAGACCCTAAATCCAGATTGGGGGGGAGGGGGGGGGGGGTATTGGGAAGGCCACCTTAATGAAGGTTTTAAATGCAGCTGATTATTATTTTTAAATAAAAAAAATTTGTTTTATTTTTGATGGTCACTAATTCACCCCAATTGTTTTCTGAAAGGTTGTCGCCATGTCTAGGAACTTATATGAGCACACATTAGGAAGCTGCCCAAGCCTATTTTAATAGAAGATTAGTAAACTATTAGAACTGTAGTGGAAGAAAACAAGTTTACCACATTAACATTTTAGTGGTTAGATATAGTAGCTCAGTCTCTCTATTGAAACCTAAATCTGCCTGTAGTGACCCTGATCAATTTTTGTACAGCATGAACAAGAGCTGCAATGAGTAAATAATTCAGCATCAATTCCCAGAGTTTCCCTTTGCAATAGGCAGTGTTGCCTGCACAAGACTCCTGTGATACACAAGTGTCTTACTTAGTTGTCCTTATTGTGTGTTTTAGATACCCATGAAATGTAAACAATTGTCAGGGCCAATAACAGTGATGGCCATTATGCTTTTTACTGGGCAGCATGTCAACAAGTGCATCTTCATTAGTATCCAGATTCACACCTTGCCTCATGATTCATAAGACTTCATCATGGTATTGCCCAATATAAGTTTTAGAGTTGAATCCAACTACTGTCATAAATATGTCACTTGGAATGAAACAAACTTTCTCATGCATCTAATCACATCATAACATGGCTAATGGGAGCTGACAGACTAAAATGTTAGCATTAATGTCCTGCTCTCTTCTATCTGTATGTTTAGTAAAGTATATGTGGTCACTTAACTAGAGAGGAAAATGGTGCAGAGATTAGGACAGTAGTGATGCAGTGTTGAAGCCCTGCTGTGGCTGTACCAATATGAGTAGTATAGGTAGGAGTTTGGTAAACTCTAATAAAAAGGAGTTTTCAAAGAGTATTTAAAGATTTCAAATTTAGGAAGGAGTCTGGAGTTAGGTCAGGTGTGGTAGGGAAGTACATAAGTGGATAGCAGCATGAACAAATCTTATAGGCCTGCGGAAGTGTGAGGTGATTATCGAGAAGGAGGCAAATAGCAGCGCCGAGGCATCTCTAAGAGAGCATGATGACGTTTGAGATATATTAAGGAATTGCGTTAAGTGTTTTGAATTGGATTTTGGAAGATTCGGGGGAAAAAAACCTGGCCATCCTCAAAGTAATGCCAGCACTAGCATAAGCTGGGAGGAGATAAATGTGGGGTACCAGTTTTAGGCTATGCAAGCCAGGGCTGGTGGCTCTATAGCAGAGAAACCTGCAGCGAGTGCTAGTAGTATGCTCATGGACTGTTGCATCAAAGCTGCTTACTGTTCTTTATTGGGACCCAATTCAATCTGCATGACATTTCATTCAGGGGAGACACTCGCTTTTCTTGCATTCACAAAGTGTAGTTTTGTTAAGGAGATTCCAGAGGAGAGGTCCAAGGGGCGAGTGCGGGGGCATGATGATGCGATTGGCATCACCTTGCCCTGTCCACTGATTCACGATGACACATATTGCATCCTCACACTCCAGATGCAAGGTCTGATGACACACGAATTGCCTCATCAAGGCTCCGCCCACCTCCCACTTCACAGCAAATAGATGCAGGATCCGAGAGTGTGGCCTACTCTCTTGGGAGTCCAGGAGGATGTACTGAAATGCAGAAGTGTCCCAGACTTTCCAGGAGAGTAAATATGCTTTTAAGGATCAGTGTTCTCCCCAGCACCTATACCCGGGTGCTTCACCCAGGAGTTTTTACTTGTCACCTGGTTCTTGGAGACCAACAGTCCATTAGATAATAGAATAAGCCATTGTTTCATCTAATATAACAGGCACTATATGAGCACTACAGTCAGCAGTGTTAGACCACTGACCACCAGTCTGACCAGTCCTTGCAGGTGTGGGCAATAACCTACAACATTTACAAGTCTGCCCACCCAGCTGCTTCTTAATGCTACCTGGCTGGCAAAATTTCTGGGGAGAACGCTGAGGATAATTTATTGATGAGTGGGTTAAATATTGTGTGACTCTAATAGCATATAATTTCTAAGAAAATACACAAGTGCAGATTTCCCTAAGTGAGGCTTACAGTCACACATACAGGTTAGGAATGAGACTCCTGAGAGGGCCATGTGTGAAGTATGCTTGGGGTGCAATAACCATGTTATGCACACATTAGTCATCCATTGGATTTACTATTAATATTGGTCTTTGGATAGGATAACATTTGTACTAAATACACCAGTTTCCTATGAATATCCAGGTGTAGGGCTGTACTCAAGAAACGAGCTGCACACTGACCTGATACATACATGTCATTACATTCCACAGCAAAATGTATAGCACAATTAATGAAAGTGCTCTGTGCCAAGCAGAATGTAGTTTTAGAATCCCATATCCAAAATAGGACCAGGTTGTTGAGTTTTATTTGTGGTAAGATTTGTAAAAACGTAGTTTTTGAATATATTTTGCCATTGATAAAGCACTATCATCACACAGTGAAGAATACATGTAATAGAGGGGACACATTTGTTCTAAACACATGCTCTGCAGCTATTCTTTATTTAATAACGTTACAAAATAGCGATTTTGGATTGTCTGGTCTTTGACACATACACCTCTCACCTTGTTTCTCTTTTTCTTTGCTACCTGCACTGTATTCATTTGTAGCTTTTTGCTCCCTCTTTACTCTTGATATCCTCTTCACTCTTTCATTTTATGTGCATGCACCTGCCATCTTTAACTTATGTCTTCTTCCTTGTGTGTTGCCCTCGCCTTACACACGTCACCCAGCCCCCCTTCTTCATGTCTCTCTCTGCTTGGCTGGAGGCTTTGCCTTTGTCCCTCACATGCTGAACAAACAAGGATTTTCCCTCAGCTGTTACATTGTCTTCCCAAACATCTCTGCACTGAATCCAAGGGCAGCTCCAGAAAAGGTCAGGTAGTTTAACCTGTTCACTGCCAGGGGGCATAAAGCAATGAAAGGGGGGATCCCTTTCGGTGCTATGCATTCATATTCATTGTGCGACTCGTACAGTGGGTAAAATCATCTCTCCTCTAAGAGCTATAAGGAATTATTTACTAAATTATGCTGCTGACACATTTTGGTTTATGGAAGATGTGACGTGACAAGTTTTTGTTTGGGTTTTTCTTTTCATACCAGTTTCTCAATTTAATGTCTGTTTTTCAGTAATGCTTTTATGCACAATGACCACAAATACAATTATATTTAACATTCTGGCAATTTGAATTTAATAGTGTGTAAGCCAGCATGTAAAAACCAAGCAAATATTGTATGAGGAAGTGGGTGAGACAGGTCCCAGCTTCTCTATTTCATCCCAGAAACAAATGGTAAAGATGATGAGAAGATAATTTGGCTGGGACTTGTTTAATATATGGTCTGATTGTTTGACTGCATTCCCATAACCTTTGTTTTGGCTCTCTGTCATTTAAAGGACCATAGTAATAAAAAGGATGCATTATTAAAGGACCAGTAAACCTAAAACACAAGTTGCATTATATGAAAGAACTACTAATACAATTCACAATTATATATGCAAATATTTGTGGAAGATTGGAACTGAACAGATTTTCTGTTAAGATGTTATCGTGACTAATGCATGCCAGATTTCCTAATAGTAATTGTATCCACACATGCTGCAACTTTGGCTACACTTGCAGTTCCACATTAAATCAGCCCGAAAATTGACTGGAGCCAAAACAATCACCCAATCTCAAATGTGATGTTGATCAGGTCGCCACATCTACTGGTATGTGGCCGTCTGCCATCAAGAAACATTGTACCTTTGCCCACTAAATGACCAAAACTGTCTAACTCATCCAATTGTGTGGTCAAATTAGAAATCTTCTAAAACGGAGAGTGTGCCGGAATGACTTAATTGTCCTGGATTCCACAACTTTAAGATAAACGTTAAGATACTGAATAAAAAAAAAAGCGTTAAATTTAATTTGATTAGGTGGCAAAATGACTGAAAGAAAAACCTCATGCATATTTTATATATGCGGGAAAACATGAGCAGACCATTGTTTAGCAAGATAAATGGGACATCTTGGAAGGCATGTTATATTTAGTGCTTTGTTCTAATGCTAATGCTTTTACATTTACTGCCATATGAGGAGTGCATTTGTCTCGGATTATGGTCTTGTGCACACTTGCCCTGTTTTTTAAGTCTCCTTCCATCAGGGGAGGGGCGGCAAATTTTAGCCCTGGGGCGGGGAGCAAAACTCGATGCTGCAGCTTATTGGGAACATTTTAAAGGAAAAAATATGCAGGTGACCCAGTCCAAGGTAGTCCACTGTGGGACTGACCCAGGGGGCAGATGATCCCCTGCCCCCAGCCTGCCCCTGCCTTCCATGTCCTTCCAGAGGTCATGAAATATAGCAGAACTTGGGTGGATCAAAAGTTCCCCTTTGCACAAGCCATCAAACTTTCACACATCGTTCAACATGGCTCTGTGTAGAAAATGCTCTGTTCGTTCTTTAAATTTAATTCACTAGTGCCATACCTCCCAAATGTTTAGATTTAATCTAGTATAGCTACCAAGGGGGGGGCACCTCCTCTTTTTTTTTTTTTAAAACTTTTTGTTTATAACAGCAGATATGTGTACAAAGCACAACAGTACAGGTCATACATATTATCCAAGTACCAAGATTACTAAATGTAAAGACAACAGATAAGAAAAATGAGAAACGCATAAAAATAACAGACAAAATATAGATACGTTTTCCTCATCCAAGTACATTCCAAGAGGGAGTTAAAGATCTGCAAAGTGAACAATTGAAATAGAGAATTTTTCCAATACCAAAGGTACAACCTGTACCATTGACTGATGTGAATAAGTTCTCTGTACAGCGCTGCGGAACCTGTGGCGCTATATAAATGGTGATGATGATGATTGATTCTACATATCCAGCGAATAGAACACACTGCTATGTTTTTTTATTTTTTGGGGAGGTGCAAGGGGGAGGGGGAGAGGTGGGTAGAGGGAACAAAGAGAATAGGGGAAAGAAAGTTATAGAGATTGAAGAAAGAAAAGGAGGGAGAAGCAACTTAGGCCTATGAGAGGGCACCTCCTCTTTTTAATCAAGGGTACCCTTGAGTTGCTAAGTGCCAGAGTTGGGGAGATCAGCATTACAAAACCCCGTTCCCCATACTGGGCTCCTTAGTGTCTTCTGTAGTGTTAACTATTAAGGAGTGCCACATTTGAAAGAGGCAACTCCCCTCTTTCAAACAATGGTGCTCATGAGTTTTTAGGTGCCAGGATGGGTGGTGGATATGGCACATTTAGTGCCCTCACCACATCCCATGCCTGTTCATTATTTTTCTGTAGGTGAATGAGGGGGCAGGGTGAGATAACATCATTGTGTTTTATATATATTAAGATTTTATGGGGCATATTCACTTGTTGGAGTTACTGCCTAAAGTAACGAGGCGCGCGCACTATTACGGTAATAGTGTGCGTAAATACTGTCATTACGGTACATTTCACACTGGATTTCAGCTCACGGCTCAGGGAGCTGTGAGCTGAAATCCGGCTTAGTATTACCGTAATAACGCTAATACTTTTTCCGTGGCGGAAAACGCCAACAATTGGTATTTTTTTTTTCATGGTATTTCTTTTTTAATACTGTGTAAATACCACAATTTCCACATATGGAAACACAGTGGTTAACATTATTCTTTGTAACATATCAGCCGTTGTGTTTATAATGTACTAAAAAAGAGGTAAAATTGGAGACTTAATTACTTATTTTTAACACACATGGTTTATACACTAAGCCGGCAGTTCCCAAACTGTGCGCCGCGGCTCCCAGGGGTGCCGCGGTGCTGTCACTGGGGTGCCGCGGGCCAGCCATATAAAAAAAAAGAAAGAACACAGTAACTTACCAATCCGCTGGGCGCCGGGACCAAGCAGACTCCTCTCTCCCGCAGCAGCTGTCACTGACGTTGGTATTCAGTGACAGCTGCTGCAGGAGAGAGGAGGCTGCTGGGGCCCGGCGGATTGGTAAGTTACTGTGTTCTTTCTTTTTTTTTTTTATATGGCTGGCCCGCGGCAGAGGAGTTAGAGGGATCGTGACAGGGGGCAGAGGAGGGTGACAGCGAGGCAGAGGAGGGTGACTGCGGGGCAGAGGAGGGTGACTGCGGGGCAGAGGAGGGTGACTGCGGGGCAGAGGAGGGTGACTGCGGGGCAGAGTAGAGGCAGAGGAGGGTGACAGTGGGGCAGAGGAGGGTGACAGCAGGGGCAGAGGAGGGTGACAGCAGGGGCACAGCAAGGCAGAGGAGAGGGACAGTGGAGGGGGACACAGTGTGAGAGAGGGCAGAGGAGGGGGACACAGCGTGAGAGAGGGCAGAGGAGGGGGGACAGCGTTAGAGAGGGCAGAGGAGGGGGGACAGCGTGACAGAGGGCAGTGTGTCTGGATGCAGAGGGGGCAGTGTGTCTGGATGCAGAGGGGGCAGTGTGTCTGGATGCAGAGGGGGCATTTTTGCATACAACTAAATAAGTATTTCTGTCCTGACCTGAATACTTATTACATTTTTTTGACCCAACTACTTCTAAAACAGGACTGCTCAATAATTATATTGGAGGGGTGCCTTGAAAAATTTTGGAGACTCTAAGGGTGCCGCGAACTGCAAAAGTTTGGGAACCACTGCACTAAGCCCTAACTCTGCACTGCATGCCTAACACATGTTTGTTCTCTATATAACTCTTCCCAGATTCTTAATGTAAATGACTCTGTAGCAGCTGAAAATGGTGCACAGCTAAACTAAGTCTGGAATGTTTCCACACAGACGAATACATTTTTATTCTATTTAGCCATCTGATTAGAGTAAGGTACCTTAACATTGATTTACTCTGTTGTGGTTTGAACAAGCCCCAAGAGTCACCTATGGAGGCCAATTATTTATTTACAAAGAAAGGTCCGCAAAGTAATCAAGCTATACAATACCAACAAGACCTCATGCTTTACAACATTATTTTAACTATTTGAACTATAAAATAATATTAATTGGAGTAACTTGCGCTCATTTGGGCTAATATTTGCAGATGGTGTCTTTAAAAATAAAATAAAATGTTCAGAAGATCTCCCCCGAAGATTCCTGTGTCTGGAAGGGATGAGTAATTTTTGTAACCCAGGAATGGGACTAAGCTGGCTGTACTATTCTGGCACATTATTGGGCAATCTTTGGTAAAATAATACATTTGGGTGGAGTTCTTTGCACTTGTCATGTTTTCTGCAGTATAATCCATGGGACAGTCTGAAATATAGTTTACTAAATTTTCCGGAGCTTTGCTCTGGCACACAATTCACTAAAAAAAGCAAAAGCGTGCGGACATGCCTGCAGCATTTGTAGAGGAGTGCGTTCCCATGAAGCGCTTGTGTAAAAGAACCCTAAATTTAGTCCAAAATATTGCATTTGGAATAGAAGGTAGAAAGGATTAAAATTGATCATGTTGGAAGGTATCATAAATAATTTGTAACTAATAATTTTAGCATAGCACTGTGACACCAGTGCTATGGTATTAGTGCAGCAAGTGATTTTAATGTGAAAAACACATTTTATTAAGTGGGTGATTGGTTATGATTAACAGTACAGCTTAGAAGCGCTCACATATTTTAGCAAAGTGTTGTGCAGTTCAGTAAAAAGGAACACATTGACCAGTAACACCTACTTGTGTATTTTAGACAGGTACGTTAAGATTTTAAGATTCGTTAATAACATTCCAATTATAAAGCTGAGCAATATAAAAGCTTGTTGCGCATAAACATATTGCCTTTGGCTTCATTAATGTTTATTTTTTGTTAAAAAAAAGTCACTATCGCTAATGTTGTTTGTTGGTTTCACCAATTTTATTCAAATAACTGTACTAAAGCCTTAAAGGAATATGTAAATAAGCTTTTTAAACCTTTAAAATGGCCTCTGATAAAGATTACATTTAGTACCACACAGGTTTTGGGTTTCTTGTAGCAAAAATAAAGTGGTTCTGTCCATGATGGAGTGTTGTGGCATCCCCTTGTCAAACAGATCTTTACTGCATGCACATGTCTAGGAAAGTAGTGCAGGAGCATCCAGAGCGAATCATTAGGCCCCACTAAATTTTGCTATGGGGCCCAGCAAATGAGTGTTGCGCCCATACTTGCAGACTTTTTTGTTTTTTTTACCTCCCCCTCCAGAAGGTCCTACAGAAGGAGGTTCATGTGGCGTGTGTGCGGAGAATTGTTGTTGTTTTGCATGGTACTGAATGAAATGCATACAATGTGTAGGAATAATAACTACTAAGGGGAACATAATTTCAAAGAGAATGGACTATCCTCTTTCAAATAAGTGGTTCCCATAATTTTTTGAAGCTAGAATGGATATTACAAAACCCCTCCCTCAAACTCAGTCAAACTGGGCTGCTTTAATGTTTTCTGTGGTGTAGTCGGTTATTCATACTTACCAACTTTAGAAAGTTGGTTTTTGGGAGCCTGCTAGGGGAGGTGGGCGTGATGGGGGGAGGGGCTCCAAAATGCGTATTGGACCCGCCTCATGACGTAATGAAGCAAACGCGTCAATTGACAGTGGGGGCTGGGGCCAAATGCCGCGATTCACCGGGAATCGCGGCGTTTGGGACCTAATTCTGCCCACTTCACTAGGAAGTGGGGAGATCGGGAGATTGCCACACTCTCCCGGGAGTCCGTGAGACTCTCGCAAAATGCGGGAGTCTCCCGGACATTCCAGGAGAGTTGGCAAGTATGTGGTTATTGCCTAGTGATCATGCATGATCACCAAACAATAACTATGAAGGGGCCACATAATTTTAAATGAGGAAGCCTCTGAATTTAGTGAAGCTAGAATGGGGGAGATCCTCACCATCCTTGAACTTCTTTATGTTTTCTGTAGCGTAGGGTAGCTTCTCAGTGGCCAGATGGATTGAAAGAGGTAATTTCTCGCTTTCAAACGAGGGTACCCCTTAGTGTAAAGCCAGGAAGGGGGGGGGGCAATATGGCACTGTTAGTACATTCTGCAGTATAGATTGTTTCTGCAGTGTAGTAACCTAGCTGCGCCCCGTTACTGAAGTCATTGCGTACCAGCGCAATGATGTAATCACTCTGCTGCCTCTTCCCCCAGTTACCAAATGCAGTAAATGTTGGTGGGGCATAGGTAAGTACGATGCTTGTAACTCTGAACTGATGTACGTGTGCAGGATGAGTCCCACTTGTTCTTGGCACTGAATATATAACCAGAATTGGGCAATACTACTGACTGGATGTACTTTCAGTTTAGCAATATTTTTTATGAATATGCAGTGCACGTTGTTGCACTATGTTAAGAGGACTCATTCAGCTACCTGCTTAATGCTGGGTACGTTTCAAACCGAAGTTTTATTTTGCTGTCAATCAATTGAGCAGCAAAACACATTTATGTTAATGCTTTATATTCAAAAGCTGAGATTTTGTGTCATAAACAGGTTATAAGAACATTTTGAACTAAGATACTGGAAAAGTTTTATTAAATATTTGTATATAATGTAAATATTACAATGAATATACAGTAATATGTAGTAATATTTCTGTTGCAGGAATACCATACTTGCTTACGTTATCTACCTCTCGTCATTACAGCCCTGCCCACCACTGTGCAGTGCCACGACTGTCGTCATAGTGATGCCGAGGAGGGAGCATGATGGCGAGAACCTTCATCACAATGGAGATTGGGAGGGATCAGGGAGAGTTGGCTACACATCTGGGGGTCAGGGAGGACTCCTCAGAATTTGTGAGTCTCCTGGACATTCCTCGAGAGCAAGAGAGGGCTGGCCCAAGTTGGCCCACTATAGGACCGACCTAGGGTGCAGATGCTCCCCTGCCCAGCCTTCCCCTGCTCGAGAGTAGGCAATTATGTACAATATATTGGCCTAGTAACTGGATGGATTTGACATCACTGGCCATGTCACCAAAATTTTAAAGAGCAGCTGAGATGGGAAACACAATCATCACCCCTCAGATATACCCTAAACCTACCTGTAGAATTTAGGAGCAGGTTTCTTCCTTGCTGATGCTGCTTTTGACAGCTGTCTGCAGTGAGTTTAAATAGTGTGTGTGTGTTCCTTGATACCAGCTTGCTGCCAATCATGAACCACTCTTTAAGCCTTATCCCATTTTCAAACCTACTGCAAATAGCTGTCAAATAGTGGCATGGGACGGTCAACAACCACTGTAAGACATTTAGGAAGGCACCCACTGAGATCATTAGAAACTACCTAACCCTGTCTGACATACACATTTATTTATCAGTCATTTCTCTAGTGTCAATCATATTATGTAGCACAGTACACAGAATATTTAGTCATTCCCTTCAGTGTCTGCCATTGAATCTAAATGTTCTAACACACACGGACTAGGGTCCATTTTTGTCAAGCCAGTTAACCTAACTGTATGTTTTTGGAAAGAAACAGTATGTTGTGGAAGGAAACCCAAGCAAACACAAGGAGATCATACAAATTACATACAGATAGGGTCTTGGTTGGAATCAGAATTCATGACCCCAACCCTGTGGGGCAACAATGCTAAATACTATGCCACCATACTTGGCACATATAAACAAAGAACAATTTTGAGTTAATAGTGACTATAATGTAATCTAAGCAAACCAAGTACTATGCCCAAGAGATACGAGTAATTCAACTGTTTCAATGTGTAAATCAGTTTTTATAAAACTTTAACTATATATTAATTACAGTTGCAATGTCATGTTGATGTTTTTTTTTTTTTGAGAATTATAAGTTTTAATACTAGCATCAGCAAGGATCAGGAAATTTGGTGCGGTGCCAATGAGATAGGCCTTTATCCTATCTACTGCATAAGGTTATAATGTACAAGTAGATTTTTTTCAGTTAGTGAGGCAGAAAATATTCATTTTGTTGAAAACAAGCTTTATGGAGCAAAGGTGTCAGACTCATGTGATCTGCAAGTTAGGTAAATGTTGTGGAGCAACTTATCTGTGGATTATAGAAGATTTCTAAACAAATACTGTAGATTTAGTCAATATTGTAGCTGGGGTTGCATGGTCCTTTCCCATGTAATGGTGTATATTCTACTAACACAACATTTGTTTATAACCCTATGCACTAGGTGTTGATTTAATATTTTTTGTTTTCATTTTTTTTTCACATTACTGTACCATGCGTAGCATTCAGTTCCAATTTGGATGTAAAAAATGAGCAGTGCCTTTAGCCAATGGTTAGATTTCTCAATGACCTTACAGAGATTATGTCAGACTGGTCCAAGATCTTAATGTAGTGGGACACAATAAGGTTATTGGATTTGTAACCGTGTCACACACATCATCTCACTGACACTGTCTGTCATCATGGGGTTTTGCAGGAATCCTGTAGCCCAACAAAATATCTGGAAAATCTAGGTCAGTGAGGCAACCATGTATGCATTAACCCTTTCCCAGTGAAATGATCTACATGAATACATATTATGCATCTTATTAACAGTTTGTCACTGGATAAGTTTATATTTCATTTTTTTGTGCTAGTCTGGCATCCCGTAGTTAACTAATATATAGTACATACAGTAACTCCAAGCTCCTTGTGAAATGCAGCTGCCATTAGAATCATTGATTCCCATGGCAACTTCTCATGCCTGCTCACACCTGAGTGCATGTAAAGGATATAGCGTATATAATAGCTCATAATGTTTATATGAATGTAAATGATAAAAGAGCCCTAAGAGTTGCTATTGTAAACACTTTCTAGTTTATGAAGCATCTGGCACCTTTATTCAGTCTATCTGTCCTTGTTCCAGATTATCTCCATTGTGGTTTATGAGACTTAAATAAGGCCTGGTGAGCAGCTCTTAAGGTAATTGATGTGATGCACGTGCCCCGGGCCCCCCTCTCTCTGAGGGCCCCCCGATCGGATCAAATCAACTGTCAGTTGGTGATCCGATTCTGCTG